>NC_056739.1:1772250172-1772562672 GCF_019279795.1 Protopterus annectens | reverse complement strand
AATCACACACACGCACACACACACACACACACACACACACACACACACACACACACACACACACACACACACACACACACACACACACACACATAGATAAATTAATAGATAGATAGATAGATAGATAGATAGATAGATAGATAGATAGATAGATAGATAGATAGATATGCTAATGGTATGCACAGTTTTTATTTCATTATAAAAGTAAAAGACAGTGGGGAGTGGGATGGGCTCTTTTATTAAACAACCAAGTACACCAAAATTTATTTATTTTTATTTTTATGTTTATTTACTGGGATAGTCCAACTGGATGGGTAACCCATTTTCAGTGGAGGCCCAGGGGGAAAAGCCCTACTAGTTACAGAGAATACATCATCTAACAAACTATAAACAAAAGATGAGACAACCAAAATGACCCCACAGAGAATGCATAATATAAGAAAATACAAACTTGAGTTGAGACATTCAAAAAAGTTCCATAAGTTACAAAGAATATATATGTATTATAAGAAAAATACAAAACATATGATGAGATGATCAACTTCAGCTCCTTTGGTTAATAATAATCATAAATATGTTATAAAAGACATCATACACTTAGAGAAACAACATTACACTTATGTACAAAGAATGTTATAATATTTGGAGAAACATAGTTAGGTATATGTCTTTAGTGGTGAAAAGGGAGGAGTAAAAGATTTAAGGGTAGCTTAGTAAATTGAAGGTGTGTTAGTGGAACTTCTCAGGCAGGATTAAATAGAGACATTGATCAGAAGGGGTTTAGACAAGTGCAGAGCCAGGAGTTGGATAGGTGGCACTTGAGAAGTATTTTAAAATTTGGGGGGGTAGCAATGGTTAGTATATGTTGGGGGGGTCAAGTGCCATGTCCTGGAGATGTTACTGGAGTAGAGACAATCTCCATAGATGCTGTTGGCATCAGTGACTTGTAACAGGAACTTGTCAGAAGATCTTAGCTGCTTTGTATTGGATTGGGGTTTAAGTAGGTCTTGTAGAGATGGACTTTTATCAGGGCAATATACTATGTTGTGGGCTATTGTAAGTTGGGTGAGTGTAATGAGGTTTTGTAATTCCAGCCAGTTTAGTTGTTATAAGGCATTCCAGTGATGTGATCTGTATGGATAGTTATTAGCAAATCTAGCAGCCTTGTTACAGCAGGTGTCTAGTTCAGCTAGATGAGTTTTCTTCAGGTTGGTGAAGATGGCAGAGGCATAGAGGAGGACAGAGAGCAAATGAGTCCTTAGATTGCCTAGTGAAGTCAGTGAAATATGGCTTAGATTTGTAGAGAGAGCCTAGTTTTATGTGTACTTTGTAACAGTTGACAGATGCTTATTGAATTTCACGTTGTTGTCTATTGTGATGTCAAGTAGCTTGCTGTGTGGTACTGGTTCAGTCTTGGTGTTATTAGATGAATAGATTTGGAAGAGTGAGAGGTGATTAGAGGGTTTATTATCTGAGAAGGTCATTAGTTTTGTCTTATTGGGATTCAGGATTAAGTGAGAGTTAGCAAGCCAGGATTCTACTGTAGGGGAAGCAAGCTGTTTTTTTTTTTTTTGATGTTTAGAGAGGGAGGGAACTGCACAGATCAATGTGGCCTCATCAGCATATTTTATGATTGTGGTCAGTTTGGAGCAGAGTGGAGCTTGTTAGTAAAGATGTTGAATAGGAGTGGACCGAAAATTGAGTCCTAGGTTACACCTAAGGTAACAAGTAGTGTAGATGATAATTAATTTTGCCATTTTAAAGCTTGATGTTGGTCTGATAGGAAGTCATGGAACCACTGAAGGGCAGAATGGCTTAGTTTAAGAGACCAGAGTTTGTGTAGAACTTTTTGGTGAGAGACTGTATCAAAGGCTTTGGACATGTCTAGGAATATTGAGGAGACTAGCTGTCCATTATTTCTGAGATGGTTGATGGTGTCTGTAAAGCTTAATAGAGCTGTAGTGGTGCTGTGATTGGGTCAAAAGCCATGCTATGTGTTAGTTAGAGGATTATTAGTGAGTAGGTCATTCAAGAATTGTGAATTAATGCATTTTTCTAAGATTGTGGATAGGGGTGACAGAATTGCAATTGGTCTGTAGTTAGAAAGGTCTGTACAGGTTACCCTAAGTAGGAAGTTTTCCAGATGTTGGGAACTTGATTCTCAATTATGGAGCGAATAATCAATATAATGATTGGATAGATGATGATGTCAGCAGCTAATTTAAGATTATGAGTAGTGTGTCGGCAGCAAGGGTGGTAGGTTTAAATTTGTGGAGCATTGTTTTCATAGTACTAGTTTGAATGCGCTTAAAAGAGAAATTGTTGGATGTTTTATTGGGTTCAGTGGGGATTTTTAGCGGCCTAGTGCTATTTGTTTTAGTTAAGTTTATAATTGTTAAATTATAGGAATTACTTTGCAATGTGCTGAATGGGGCTGCTGAATTGTCAGCTTTATTGCTTGCTGCTGTATCAATTTCCAAATTGTATTGGCGTATGTGTACACCCTCCAAGTACAAGCATGATATACTGTGCCTAAGCACTTGCTGGAAATGGGCATTGTTGTTGTTCCACTTAAACATCTCACAATTCAAACAACACAAAAAACTGTGCAAGTATTGTGGTCAATACCCTGCACCACCTTGTAATATGGCACACTCCCTTACTATCTGGACATTAAATGGAAAATTATTAGTAGCAATGTTTTTGCAACAACAGATGCAGCAGCCACAGGATTCTGTCAGAACTGTGATGTGGCTGCAACACATCTGTAGCTTCTGGCAGTAATGCAAAGCTGGCATCTTTAACAACATCAGCATGATAAGATAGACTATAGAGAACTGGATTGTGGGACTGTAATGTTGACAAGGTACCATAACTACTATAGAAGTAAGTCAGTGTGAGGTCAACACTGCATTGCCACTGGACATGTTCAGTACAATGATGCATTAGCACTTCCTGTGACCAACAAACTGATTCAGAAAAAAAACAGAAATGATCTGGGTTTGTCTGAAGCACATGACAGTGTCTTTAAGGTGGAAGATTGAAACTAACACATCTGAGGCTAGAAGGAACAGTTATATATTCAAAGAATATTTCAGTGTGAATCAAGAGTGGAAATTCCCCATAAGCTCTGAGACATAGTACAGGACATTTTGGGAACTATAGAAAAAAAACACTTGCTTGTAAGTTTGTGTGGTGTCCCAGAAATGATAAAAAAAAGTACAGACAGTTCTTCACTTTGTGCTGATTTCAAGATACATTCTTCTAGCAATTGGAGATGTGAAGTGACCTCACAGTGGGGGAGGGGGACTCACATTTCCCCATCTTGGAGGGGGGGGGTTAACATTTACCCATCTTGTAATATTTGAAAAATGCTCATCCATGGGAGTAGGTCATAACTGAGAGCCCCCTCTGAGGATGGACATGCAATCTGTTTCAATTTCTTTTAAGATTGTTCCTTCAATGTACTGCTAGCCTAAAAAATGCTCCCCTAATGCATGCTAATTGGTAGATGTTTAATCCTTTAAGTACAGCACAGCTTCCCTTACTACTCATTCAGCATTTTCATCAGTGTAAATAGGCTGAGCATTTTTTTCACTGGCAGTATTGCCTTTGTCAGTTCCACATCCCCACTGCTGACTTCCATGGCCTTTACTATCACTATAAGTAGAGTTTAAAATATATATTTTAATGGTGCTGATACCTCTGATTAGGAAGAGTTCCAGGCTATGATCTCAAGTATGTCTTCTAGAACATGGGGATGGTATCCAGCCAATCTATGCAGGTTCAGGTTAGCATGCATATGATGTGGCCAGAAATATACCAGATCTTCCCCTCTTCCTTGAAGACTGCTTTTTTCTATGTGCACTGAAAGAAGATATTCTTATCTTTTTTTTTTTCTTGAGAAATCCTCTTTTAATCTGAGTTTCTAGAACAAGTATTACCTCATCTCTAACATTCCATTTCATGGTGAGGTTATTGAGAAGGCTGTTTATTTGGATGAAACCCAGCTTTAATTCTCCTTCCTTCAAAATGATATGCTAAATGAGTACACCCTTTCTGATGGCTTATAGGTAATCAATTGAAGCTTGTCACAAAAACAAAGACCTCAAAAGTTCATGTTAGCTTGAGAGAATGTTCTGCTGGCCTGCATTTAAGACAAAATTTTTATGGCAAAAACATACTTAAATTTGTCAGCAAGATGTGTTTAAGAGTGATCAAGGGTAAGTGGTTAATGTGCAGGGGCAAGGTGTCAGTGATGATAAAATAGCCATTTGCTGACCTATATAATATCTCCAGGATTTAGCAAATTATTTGTCGTGTTGATCTCCTAGCAGCTAGTCATGCTTTGATTTTGTTTTATCATGACTACTTTATGTCCCCTTCTTATGACTACCTGAAACTGGGACTGACCATTTGTAGCTTGTGAAGAATTGCACATCCAGGCTCCTTAGAGCTTTGGTGACTAACATGTTATGCCTGAGATGAGCAGCTTTTACTGGCTTATGGCCTGCATCTATGTCATCTTTAAATTTTATTTTATTTATTTATTTTATTTTACATTTGTTTACCGGGCTAGTCTAGCTGGATACATGTCCATTTTCAGTAGAGGCCCGGGGAGAAAAGCTCCAAGAAGAAGGTGCAGATAACATAATAGATGCTAAGACAATAAAAATTACTATAGGCTTTACATATATTTGAAATAGAGATAAAAATAAAACAATTGGCTATACATGTAGTTGAAATAGAGAATAAAAATACAACAATTGGCTTTACACACTATATAAAACAGGCTTTACACACTATATAAAACAGGCACAGAACTTAAGTAAATAATCTCACATGCTTCAATTGCAATTGTCGTCCTAGAGGGAAGTGGTGGAATTCTGGGGTGGTACAGGCCTGGACTTTTGTTAGTCAGGTTTGGTACAGGGGCACAGCCAGTGTGACTTGAGGAATTCTTTGAGGTGTTTTTGAATTGGTTGAGTGAGGTAATAATTCTTAGGCTGGTTGGGAGGGAGTTCCAAAGCCTACCAATGGAGTTGGTGTAGAGAGCATCACCTCCAGAGTTATTAGATTTGACGGTTTGTACCGGACAGTTTTAGAAGATCTGAGGCAGGTTAGGTTGGAGTAGGGGTAAGTATTTTATTAAGTGAGGGGTGTTGTCTGGTTGGTTAATTATCTTAAATGCCTCAGTGAGTTGGTTGATTTTGAGAATATTGGGCAGTTCTAACCATTCAAGTGCCTTTAGATTTAGGCAGTGGTGGGTTCGATAAGGCGTCCCTGTTATGAATCTGGCTATATGGTTATAAGCTGTAGAAAGTTTATTTAGCTCAGTCTTGTTGAGGAATGAAAATATTGGGGAGGCATAAAGGAGGGTTGAAAGGAGATGGGTGCGAGCTATAGTTAGTTTGGTGTGTGGGGTTAGGAAGTTATTTATTCTGTACATGGAGCCTAGTTTCTTATTGACAGAGTTAATGGTTAAGCTGATGTGTATGTCAAATTTGAGCTTGTGGTCGATGGTCACACCAAGTAGTTTGGTGTGGGAGACAGGCTCTATGATGGTTCCATTGGTAGAGATCACGTAGAAAGTAGGGTTGTTGGCGTTTGGAGGTTCTTTACCTTGGCCGATGGATGCAGAGGGAAAAAATAGCAGTAACTTGGTTTTAGTAGGATTTAGTAAGAGTTTTAAATCTGAGAACCATTTTTCAACTATAGTAAAGCACTGCTGGGTTGAAACTTGGAGTTTGGTGAGGGAGATGTCTGAGCAGATCAGGGTGGAGTCATCTGCATATTGAATACAAGAGGTTCTAGGGATGACTGAGTGAAGATCATTTATAAAGACAGAGAAGAAGGGGACCAAGTATAGAGCCTTGGGGAACACCAATGTTATTTGGGAGTAGATCGGATAGCTTGTTTTGCCATTGGACGGCTTGTTTTCTACCAGTGAGGTAAGCATTGAACCAGCTGATAGCGAGGTTACTAAGGCGTAGTGTTTTCAAGGTGTGGAGCAGGAGTTGGTGATTGACCATATCGAAGGTTTTTGACAAGTCAAGAAAGAGAGCGGAGGATATTAAATTGTTGTTACGGTTGCTGTTGAGTGAGTCCACGAAAGAGAGAAGGGCAGTGGTTGTGCTATGATGGGGGCGAAAACCATGCTGGGTGTGGGACAATAGACTATTTAGGGTGAGGTAGTTTATGAGCTGTTTATGAACACACCGTTCCATAATTTTGGCTAGTGGAGACAGTATAGCAATGGGTCTGTAGTTAGATGTGTCTGTAGAGGTCCCGCCTTTGTGAAGAAATATTTAGTTAGTTTACCTTGAATGACTTGGGTCATTCTTACATGTAGGAGCTCGCTATAATATTGTCCACCTCAGGCTTTGCACTTAGCTTCCCTGCACTGCTGGTGGTTCCTTATGTGGGCTTGCATTCTATTGCTTATTTGGCCTTGAACCTGTGGAACTTAGCTCCTTACTGGCTTTGGGGCTATTCTAAAATAGGCTGCTTATATAGTACCTATATCTTCAAGCTGACATTTGAGAGAGGGGTTTGATTTTATTAACTCAGACCACCTAGGCCACTGTAGAACTATTGAATTTGCTTAAACTGTTGACTAGCTTTTGATTACCATCTAGCATATTTCATTCCTTTAGTGACAAACGTTTTCTGTCTATTTGCTGTCATGTGTGACAGAGCTATTACTATTTAAATATATATATATATATATATATATATATATATATATATATATATATATATATATATATATATATATAGATCTATGTCAGATGACTGAGTTTTCAGAAACTCAAAATGAATATGGATGACACCATATGATCAAGTTTCCGAAAACTCGAACATAAAAAAAAAATCTACTTTTTTATGTTTAGGAAGGGGGCAAGCCCCCCTGCACCCCTTGCACTCCCTGCAAAATATATATACCAACTCCAAGATTGCACTACAGTGAAGAAAAGGGTAAATTTCCTGATCCTTGCTGTACTGTGATCTTCATTCAAAGGCTTTGAGGTTTCAAACATTCAATCATATGGTCTTGACCATATGAATTTCGAGTTTCTGAAAACTCGATCAGCTAATAAAATCCAATATATATATATATATATATATATATATATATATATATATATATATATATATATATATATTATTTATTAATTTTTTATGCAATTTTACATTTTCTTTTTTTTTTATTCTAGAATTTGCACACTGTCAAAAAAAAACACCTGTAATCATGTTTGAAGTTGAAGTATCGTGGTTGCTTGTACAGTCACTTTCAGCTGCTGACTGGCTAATATAATTCTATAGGTGGTTCCAGACTTATAGTTGGACCTGTCCTTCTGAAGCTTCTTGATTTTCTTAGCCTTTAAAAAGTCATCATGTTAGCAGAGATTCAAAACACTTTTGTCATTATATACTTTAAATTTGTTAAATGTCTAGTCCAGTATAATGCCATCTGTCTAAACAGCCACTATCAGAGTGTCATTATGCTTAGACAAAATGTGCCTATATTCTGTGTCAATTCTATTAAAAAACTCCATCAATTAATTGTTTAGCTGTCCTCTGTCTAAAGTATCAAACTTCTGCTGAGCCTGTTCACTAGATAAAATAATAACTACCCCCCAATACTTCTTAAACTTGTGGTTCTTTTTTTAATTTCTGGATTTTTTTCAATATCCCCATGAGATGCGGAAGTTTTTAGCATTAGTGCTGGTGACTATTAACCTATCCATCTCTAGTACTGAAAGCTGGATCCATTTGCAAGGAATATCCAAATTCACATCCAGAGAAGTATTCATTATGGAATTAAACACACCAAAAACATTAAAAACAAAACTGATAATCAATGTATTCACCAGTGAACTCCTTAATATAAAACAATAGAGCAGGAGGGATCAAGGTGGCCATTAATGTATAAGCAGCAACTTTTGTATAGCGCCAACACCTTTACTTGAATTGAGAGGCATCTACTTATTTTTTGTTAACACCTACACATTAGAACGTACTTACGTAATAAAAAAGTCTTGATAGTATTATAAATAGTTTTGTTTTAAAATCTACAACTTTAAGCTTGAGGATCAAGTCATTCCAAAATGGTGGACAGTCTGTAAGCACACTGACAGTGCAGCTCCTGCATTCCTATACTATAATCGGACTTCAAACCAGCGCATCGCTTAGGAAAAGTATATCAAACATCACTGGATTAAAGCAGAAATATGAGTACTTACTAGTTTCATCTTTATTTTTCAAAGATTCTCTCATTCTGAAGGAAAAATAATTACTTGTTGGAAACAGAGCCCTGAACCACACTGGTGTGGATTCTTCAAGACTAACAGGCCTAATAAGAGGAAAGTAACAAGAAAAACAACTTTCATAACAAGACTTATCATTTAAAATTCTGCACTACTACTATGAATCTAACTATGCAAGATTAGTAGAGAATCAGCCAGATCAGATGGAAACTGTAATCACAAAAACCAAACTGTCTGCAATTACTACTGCTGAGAAAGAAACCACTTCTAAAAGGCAAAAAATTAGCAAGCAACAAGAAGCTGATAAAATGTCTCAAAGATTAAAGCAGGAACAACCTTTAACACTGGAGAATCTGAAAACTGCTATACAACCTTTACAAACAGAAGTGCAGGGTTTCTATCATAAGCTAACTACATTTGGCTCTACTCTGGACCAAATTGTGCTTAGGCTTGAACAAAATGAAGTTAAAATTATGGACAATGAGCTAAAAATAAATGAGCTGCAACAAAAAGCACAGACCAATGACACCATAATTAAAGAATTACAGCAAAAAAATTTTAGACTTGGAGGTTAGAAGCCGGAGAAATAATTTTATCATAAGAGGTATTCCAGAGAGCTTTGATAATCCACAACTTATTCCAGTAATAAAAGAAATACTAAGCTCTCTTCTGCTTAATAAAAATCTCCTGGGTGAGATAGTGATTGAAAGAGCTCACAGAGCTATAAAGCATACACAAACAAGTGATCTTCCTAGACAAATCTATATCAGACTGCTTAATTCAGCACATGTTCAACAGATACTGTCAGCTTATAAGATTAAAAAGAATGTTACATGGAGAGCACATAAAATTATGATTACTCATGATTTTCCTTTACAAATTAAACAAAATCGACAGAAACTCAGCAAATACTGCAATTACCTCATTGAAAATAAGATTTGTTTCCAAATGAGATATCCTGCAACTTTAACATTTTATTACAAAGAAGAAAAAATATCCTTGGAAACACCTGACCAGGCAAAATCCACCTTTCTACATTTCTTCAAAGTAAATCCTGCCTGAGACAACTCTTTTCATATCTTTTGATCCAAAAACAATATTTTGAAGGCTAAACAAGTGCTACAGCTCCAAAGAACTACAGGACAGAAGAATATACCTCTCTTATGGGAAATTTTAAACAAATGGATGAGGAATGTGTTCTAAATAACTCTGCTTACTTTCCTGTAAAGAAAACCTCTTTGCTACACTGTAATACTTAAGGTACTGTCTTTTAGTAACTACCTTTACATTTAAAAGTTACAAAGCTACCTAACACTGTCTGCATAGAGAAATTACTTTAAAGTGCATTTACAGCTTACAAAAAAGAAGTGTTAAATTACATTTAAAAATGGGATATAACCATTGATATAATAATTTAAGTAGTGTAACTATTAGACATAAGTAGTTTCAGTTAAAATGTATACTCACTATTCTACTGGCATAATCATTGAGTTGCTTTTAAGTATGTCTATGAACAAGGTACAAAAACATTTCTCCTTTTTTTTTTTCTTCCTCTCTGTTTGTTCAGTTGATGGCACTGGTTAATTATTAATATACAAGTTTACAATGATGTGTTTATATTGCTTTTGACAGTGCAGTGTTAAATGAAGATTCCAATACATTTAAAGAACCACAGTTAGTTGCAAGAATAAGGCAAATGTTGAATTTTAAAGTGCTGCCTTCTTTAAATGTTTAAAATGTATAATCATTATTCTGCTGACATAACCATTGAGTTACTTTTAAATGTGTCTATTAGCAAGGTATAAAAACATTTCTCTCTCTCTTTTTTTTTTATTTTCTCTCTGTTTGTTCAAGTAGATGGCACTGGTTAATTATTAATATATGAGTACACAATGATGGATCTATATGGCTTTTGCCAGTGCAATGTTAAATGAAGTTCCAATACATTTTAAAGAACCACAGTTAGTTGCTGTTAGTAAGAATAAGGCAAATGTTGTTGAATTCTAAAGTGCTGCCTTCTTTAAATGTTTAAAATGTATAATCATTATTCTACTGTCATAACCATTGAGTTACCTTTAAAGGTATCTATGAGCAAAATACAAAAACATTTTTCTTTTTTTTTCCCCCTGTTTGTCCAGTAGATGGCACTGGTTAATTAATAATATGAGTTCACAATGATTGCTTGTATGGTTTCCAATACATTTTAAAGAACCACAGTTAGTTGCTGTTAGCAAGAATAATGCAAATGTTGTTGAATTTTTAAAATGATGCCTTCTTTAAATATACGTATATTGTACTTGGTTTTTGAAAATATTGTTTTGTTAACTCTTTAATAACTCTTGAAATGTTAAGAATTATAATATGTTGCTGTTACTACAAAACTTTTTATAAAAGCTACTTTTCCTTTTCTCTCTATATAATATCTAAGGGTACAATTAATGTAATATTTTAAGAAGTCTGAAAATGAATATGCAGTATATAAATAATAAAAGGAGTGGGATGGGCGCAGTCTGTTAGCTGATGAGTGTTCGCATTTGGAACAGTATGGGTATTACTGACATCCCTCTGATATATATCTATTCCTTGTTAAAAATAATAGTTTCTTTTAATTTCTTAACTCATGCACATTTACAAATACAAAGGGATGGGTGGTTAGGCACATGTTTAGAGTTTAGGAGTATAGAAGTCACAACATTTATTCTTAAGATAAATACACTAACAGAAAAAGTTTATAACTGTATTTTTGTGTATCAACTAATGAGAAACTTCAACAATATTAATAAAAAATGATAACCATAGACTATTGGAATGTTAAAGTGATGGTAGATATAAAGAAAAGAAATTTAATCATGCACCTCACATACCAAACTAAGGCTGATATAACTTTCTTGCAAGAAACTCACTTAGATGACCAACTTTGGGTTAGGGAAAAGAAAAGAAAATGGGTTAAAACAATAGTTGCTGCAAAGTATAGTTCTTTGTCCAGGGGAGTGGCCATTATAGTAAATAAATCCTTCCAAGGAGAGATTACTTCCTATGAAGCTGACTCAAAGGGAAGATGGATATTATTTACTACTGAATATCATACTTTAAACAAACCATTACTCTTTCTTAATATATATATATATATATATATATATATATATATATATATATATATATATATATATATATATATAAACCCCTGCTTAAATCTACAGCTCTTCATTTATGAAATATTTAATATATTAGCCAAATACCCAAATCATCTGTTTATTGTAGGTGGGGACTGGAATGCTTTACTAAATCTAGATAAGGATAGATCGCATAATAAAAACAGACAGTCACAGTCTACCACTACAGCACTTGAAGAATTACAAAATACATTTGAACTGGTTGACCCTTATGTTAAATTTCAATATGATAAAACAATATCAAGATTCACTTTCTTTTCAGCCTCTCATAAAACTTGGTGCAGGATAGATGCTTTTCTAATTTCCCTTGCTTTCTTTTCTAACAAATTAAATTATGCTGTATCACCTAGAACTCTTTCAGATCATTCCAAAATTAGACTTTTAATGAACTTTCAAGCTCATAAACAAAATATTTCCTATTTCAGTACCTGGACGTTAAATCCTAAAATTAAACAAAACCAAGAAACTACACAAGAAATTCAGAATATGCTAGCCCAACTTCAAAATGATTTTATATCCGATCAAATTCCATATGACATACAATGGGTGGCTACCGAGGCGGTCATCAAGGGTATTATTATTCAAAAATCTGCATGGCTCAAAAAAAAGTATAACAATCTTAAGAATGAACTACAGTGTCAAATAAACACTGCTGAACTAGAATTTCAGGAAAAATATTCTAAAGAACATGAGGAAAAAATAATTGATTGGTAAAAACAATTACACAAACACTATTTAGAAAATATTTCCTTCTTAAAATTAAGGTCAATATATCAATATTCAGAATGGGCTCAAACACCATCAAAATTCCTAGCTAGACTAATTAACATAAAAAGTGGACCTCCTAGGATCAAAGAAATAAAATATGAAGGACAGGTGAAATATAAAGATCAAGATATAGTGGACGCTTTTGAAGATATTTATAAGAAATTATACAATATACCCTTATCATCATCTACAGACAGATTTGAGGATTTTATACATAATATAAACTTTCCACAAATTACAGACGATCAAAGGAAACTCTTAAAATCACTGTTACATTTAAACGAGATAAAAGCTGCAATAAACAAACTAAAATTAGGTAAATCCCCTGGGCCTGATGGATACACATCTGATTTTTATAAGCTATTCATGGAACCTATCTCCAAAGTGTTATTAAAAGTTTTCAACTATATAATACAATATGGTATAACAGACAAATACTTAAATAACTCCAAGACAGTGTTGATTCCTAAACCACATTCTGACCCACCAGATCCAGCAAATTATAGACCAATAGCCCTCATAAACACTGATCTTAAGATATTAGCCCATGTTATAGCAAATAGATTTAAGAATATACTCCCCTCTATTATTTCCCAACAACAAATGGGATTTATGACAAACAGGCAAACAAGTGACAACAGCCTCCTTTTAGATACCATTGTAAGAATACTTAATAGGGATAAATGCCCCAGATATGCCCTTACAGTAGATGCAACTAAAGCTTTTGATAGAGTAAACTTACACTTTCTCTTTAATATACTGCCTTTATATGGTTTTCCTCAAGAATTCATTAAAATGATCCAAGTTCTGTATCAGAAAGCTTCTACCACTATGCAGGTAAATAAACTTATAACTAACCCTATACACTTATCCAGTGGTACAAGACAAGGATGTCCTCTTTTGCCATACCTATTTAATCTTTATCTAGATCCCCTCCTTCTGTTTATTTCACAAAAAAAACTTTCAGCATATTCCCAGAATCCACAATACAAATCTTATATACTCGGCCTTTGCTGATGACTTAAATATATACTTCCAACTCCCCACTACTGACCTCCCAAAAATACTTAAAGTTATTGATGAGTTCTCAGTAGTTTCATATTATAATTTAGATTTAAACAAGTCACACATATTTCCCCACAATCCTATAGGGCATAAAGAATTGTACTTTCCTATGAGTGAGATCAAAATAAACTACCAGATAAAATATCTAGGAATAATATTTACTTCAGACTTCAAAGATATTATAAACAATAATCTACTAACTACATGGACTAGTATTCAAAATGATATGGATAGGTGGAAGAACATTAATATGTCTCTACTGTCAAAAGCTAGTGTTGTCAAGATGAATTTTCTACCAAGAATACTCTTTCAATTAAATGCTACCTTTTCAAATATTCCCCAAAACTTCTTCCTTGTCATGGAAAAAGCTTTATCAAGATTCTTATGGTATCCCAAATCTACTAGAATTAAATATGCAAAACTTGTACTTGCCAAAGATAAGGGGGGATTGGGGTTACCTGATTTTAAGCTTTACTATAGTATAATTACTGTATACAGACTAATACAAATAATAAACTATGGTGGCTCATATATAAATACTTGGACACCCCATTCGACCAAAATCTGGTATGAACAGTTGAAATCCCTTGGCTGTAATATCAAATCCTTACCATTCTTGAATTTAAACCAGGCTAGCATATACACAAAGAATTTACACCCACTAATTAAAAACATGATTCTTACAACACAGAAACTATTTAAATCATTGCAATTAGCTGACGCTTTTGCCCTTATACAACTGTTACACCTAAATCCTAATTTACTAATAAATAATAAACCAGTAAATCTAACAAACTACCCCCTGATAAAAGACTATGCAATATGGAATATATAGCAATGGAAAGACTCTAACATGGGGCAAATGAGACTTGAACTCAAACTTCCTATGAAATATAGTATTATCCTTAACTAACTTCATCATCTTATAAATACTAAATTCTCACAAATACACACTGACTTACAGAACATAGATTTAGTTAAATTAATACTTGAAAATCTTGCAATTAAAGGGAAAACAATTTCTAGGACTTATAAAATTGTAATAAGTGCAAAACATCAGAATTCTTTATTATTTACAAACTATTGGCAAACGGAAAATCAATCACTGACTGAAGAAAATAAGAAACTAGCCATTGAAAATATAATCAAATTCATTCCTTTCAAGAAGTTGTTATATACACAAATTATGGTAAATAACAATCTATATTATACCTTAGCTAAATTAAATAAATTCAATCCTAACATTTCGCCTCTATGTCCCCATTGTCTGGATCAAACAACTGATATTTTACATGTCATGTGGAACTGTACTAAGATACACAACCTATGGTGTTCCTTGAGAGTAAGATTAGAAGATGGGATATGAAAAAATCAACCTCACTTGGGAGACAGCTATATTGTACATTAATATCAATCAACTCCCAAAAATATTAAAACATGTCTTTATTATGATGTGTGCCCTTATTAAATTCTTTATTACAAAGAATTGGAATGTCATGTCACCAATTACATGGGAAAATTTTAGCGATCTTGCTATCAAATATATCTCATCTCACAAATTAATTTATTCAAAAACAAAAAACAAACGCTATTACCAAAAATATTGGGGTTACTTGCTAGATACAATTCTTGACAAATGAAATTTGCCTAAAATTGTCATGAAAAGCTAACCTTTAAATAAGAAATGAATGTAATATAACCAGTCTTTCTTGCATCTTCTCCCTTCTCTTAGTATATGTGTAAATAGATATTTTCCCTAAACATACAAATAAATGGTTAAATTTCTATTTTTACTTTATATATAGACTATCCCCATTTTAACTATCCCTTATGAGACTAAATGAACATAAGAATTTGCATACTTTATTTGATGATGTAGTGACTTCTTGTGTATATATTGTATATATATGATGATGTAGTGACTTCTTGTGTATATATTGTATATATATATATATATATATATATATATATATATATGTGTGTGTGTGTGTATAAATATATATATATATATATATATATATATATATGTATGTGTAATTTTCTCGAAATTAGATTGTTGTCTGTTTTCTTTAGGTAGGTATTTTTATTGTTTATTTGTGTTTTTGAGTTACCATATTGTTGTTATTATTTGAAAATTGAAATAAAGAGATTTGGGGAAAAAAAAGCTTGAGGATCAATCTCTGCAATAACTGCAACATGAAACATGATCATGGTCAGAATTCAACACCACAAACAGAAGTCTACAATTAAATGAAGATCTCTGCTGAAAATAACCAACATTCATCACAGTATAACAAAAGCAAAAGAAAACATGGCTCAGAACTCTTATTCAGTTGATATTCCGACTACCAAATATAAATTAAACCCATCATTACTTTAGAAAAAGAAAGTACCACTAAACAACACAAACTGACCATTAATAAAGAAGAAAACAAATTACCAGCTGCCAAACTGAAACTTAAGCAAAGCTTTAATATGTAAGAATTAAAAGCTGCCTTAACACCTATTCAGTCTTCAATTGACAATGTTTCTTCACAGTTAACTGATATCAAAGAATCTCTTGAAGAGATTACTAACAGGATAGAAGCATCAGAATTAAAGATTCCTGCTTGCAAAGACAAAATTAAAACATCATAAACCTCTTTTAACAACCACAACAAAGACACTGCCAACATAAATGAAAAACTTTTTGATTTAGAGGCAAGGAGTCACAGAAATTGTCACTCGTCCGGTCAGGATAAAACAGACAAGGAGTTGTGGGTTCATTTCAAGCAACTTTATTACACAATAACACATCAGGAATGAGGCTTTGTAACTTAAACTTAAATAAACTTATAAACAGACTGACTACTACAGACACCCATGTTAACACTCTGGCTGTTCTCTCAAAATGGCACTGCTGCCTGCACTTGCTCACTAATCACATGCATGTGCCTACATCTGGAAATGCTTCTTAAAGGTACATACACACGCTCTGTTCTACATCTTCCCTTTTTGAGAAATAGCTCATACTTGAAATGACAGTGTTCAGTGACATGCAATTGTACAGAAATGACCTTTTTTCTCAAATATTTTTTTTATTTTCACTTAAAATAACATTTACCAGAAATGACCTTTTGACATGCAATTACACAGAACTAATTCTTGGAATTGCAATCTTACAAAATCAGACACATATAAAACAATCATGTTCAGGTTGCTGTGTATTTTATACTATGTCTAGAAATATGACCTGAGCGTGTAACATAATAAAAGTCAGAATTGGATCTAGCAACGGGGACTATGTTCAAGGAATATTCAACTTTAGGGACAACTGGGACATCATCAGGAACAGAAATGGATACTGAGACATGTTCTTCAGTATGAACATTTTCTGGGTTGCTCTGAGATCTAGAGTCTGTATCACAGGTATGATGCTGCAGTATTGTTTCTGACACAGGCCAAAGATGTCTGTAGTTTCTCCTGTATTCTATACCTTCAGATTCCACCAAGTAGGATCTCGTCTCGGCACATATACCTCTAACTTGACCAATTTGATCAAAGCCTTTCACCGTTTGCATACTTACTGTCTCTCCTTCTTTTAATGGAAGAAGAAATATGCTCATTTTATCATAGCTGAACTGAGAAGAACACTGTTTAAAAAGTTGGGCTTTGATTGCACTGTTGTTTTTAGCATTATGCACCAACAAACTAGAACTGATAGGCAAGATTGTTCTGGTTTGCTTAGATAGAAGTCTCTGAGCAGGTGAACCAAGTAGATTATCACGGGGTATATTTCTGAGATTAAGTAAATTCAAGAAGATATCGGTATTGTCACTCTTTGACCTTTCTAGTAATTGCTTTGCACTCTGCACTGCATGTTCAGCATGGCCATTTGACGGTAAGTATTCAGGACTACTAGTAACATGGATAAAGTCCCACTCTTTTGCAAATCTCTGAAACAATTGACTGGTAAACTGTGTACCATTGTCAGAAATAACTTTGTGTTGACTACCATGGACTGAGAAATGACATTTCATCTTAGTAATAACAACACTGGATGCTCGGTTAGGCAGTAAATCGATCTCAAACCAGTTTGAATAAGAGTCTACCAACACCAGGTAATGCCGATTGTTCCATTCAAATATGTAAGTGACTACTGTTGAGCAAGGTAGTTCAGGAATATGGCTTAGATGAAGTGGCTCTTTTTGTAAATGCACAAGAAGAAAGCACTTTATCAATATCCTTTGATAGAGAAGGCCAAAATATGAGTGCTCTTGCCCTTCTTTTGATATTGTCAGAACCTGGGTGGCCACAATGCAAAACCTGAATATATTCCTGTTGTAAGGCAGTAGGAACAATAACTTTAGGACCTTTGAAAATGATCATCTTCATCAGCATCAGTAACCATCTTCCATCAGCATCTCATCTCTGTATGGAAAGTAAGGTTGCACTTTTGGCGGTACACAGGATTGCTTTGATGGCCATCCTACACTGATGTAAAGGCTGAGCTTTTGCAACATTGGATTAGTCTTTGTAAGATCTCTCAGCTCATCAAGTCTTGTGGTAAAAAAATTATGCACTTCCATGACATCAAAGTCAAAATTATGTGCATCAGTCAAGCTGTTCCATGGTATTTCTGGGCAATCTGAATAAGGTATCAGCCAGATAAAGAAATTTACATTTTGTATAGACTATTTTGAAATTATACTTTTGTAATATAAGCATCATTCTTTGCAGTCTTGCTGGAGCTGAATACATAGGCTTAAAAATAGTGACTAGAGGTTGATGATCAGTTTCGAATTGGATAGCTCGGCCATAAATATAATCATGGTACTTCAAACATGTGAATACAACTGCCAAAAGTTCCTTTACAATTTGAGCATACTGAATCTCAGTTTGTGTAAGAGTTCTAGATACATAGACAACAGGTCTGCCCTCTTGAAGAATAACTGCACCAAGACCAAACTTTGAAGTGTCACAGGAAAAACTACTGGTTAGAGGACATCATAGTACCTTAATGTTGGGGGATGGCAATTTGCTGTTTAAGGTTATCAAATGTTCTTTGGTGTTGTTCTACCCATGACCATGCAACATTTTTGCATGTCAGGTCTCTTAAAGGTGCTGAAAGTTGGGAGGAATTTGCCCAAATAGTTAACCATACCAAGAAAACACTGTACGGCTTGGACATTGTCTGGAGCTGGCATCTCAAGAATGGCTGCTTGCTTAGAAGGGTCTGGTCGCAAGCCTATACTGGTAAATAAACGACCTATATAAGTAACTTCTGGAAGTCTGAATTTATATTTCAGAGGATTAAGCTTTAAGTTCACTTCTTCTGCTCTGTCCAGAACTTTCCTAAGGTTTCTGTCATGCTCCGCTTCACCATTGCCTCCAACTAGTAAATCATCTACTATTATTGCACATGGATAGCCCAAAAAATTTGCTCCATTGCATGATGAAAGACTTCAATGACAGAATTTATTTCAAAAGACATCCTGAGGAATCTGTATCTCCCAAATGGTGTGCTGAATGTAGTCAGTAGTGAAGATTTGTGATCAAGCATTACTTGCCAAAATGAACTCTTTGCATCTAAGACAGAAAAAAAGTAGCATTTGGCATGAGGGTGGGAATCTCCTTGCCTATATGCATAGGATGATGAGGTCTCTTTAATGCCTTGTTCAAGTCACTTGGGTCAATGCATATTCTGATTTCATCTTAATTTTTCTTATGAGCAGCTACCATGGAAGACACCAACTCAGTTGATTCTATGACTGGACAATTCACACCTTGCTGCACCATTTTATCTAACTGGACCTTGACTTTTCCTGCATAGCTATTGGAACTCTCCTTGCTTGTCTGACCACTGGACTGACCTTTGGGTCTACTTTCATGGAGTACACAACTGGAAGTTTGCCTAGCTTGACGTCAAACACATCTGCATACTCTGAGAACATAGTATCACTGAATCTGGAACTGGGACATGTGCTTACATGATGTTCTTCTTTGGTAAAAGAAAGTGGTTTCATTCTTAAACTGTCTCTAAGACCTAATAACGACTGCACAGTTTTTTTGACTACATAAAATTGCAAGCTGTAACTGTTCCCAGCCGAATATCATGAAAGCCCTACTGAGCCTTCACTGTGAATCTCTTCCCCTCTATAAGCAAGATGCTTTGCACAATTGGCCAAAGTAAGTTGCATTTTGCAATATAACTGTACTTTGCACACAGCAAACTCTTTGAAATAATCGTACCGTAATAAAGTGCACACTCTGCAAACATGTTGCATTCTCTGAAATACTTCAAACAACTCTATTTTTATGCTGTGAATTGTTCCGGCCAATGCAAAACAGTAGTTTGTGCCCAAACATGGTCTTTTATTAAAAACATGCAGTCTCCTTGCTTTTTAAGCTTCTTTTGTCCTTTTATTGTACTCATTATGCTCTTTTAATGGGTCTGTATTAGAAGCAGGAACGGTCAGAATGTCGACAATCTCTTGATCGACATGTATGTGTCGAATGACCATTTCAGCAAACGGCCACATCATCAATTTCTTTCCAAGGTTAAATCTGCCCTTTTCCCAACTGTAGTGCGATCTTGGAGTTAGTATATTTAGTTGGGGGTGTGTGGGGGGCACAGGCCCCATATTGGGGGTGTTGGGATTAAGCCCCCTACTTTTAGTGTGTGCTATATTGTGTTTTTCGTATTTGGCCTATCGATTTCTTTCCCTTGGAAAGAAATTGATGATATGGCCATTCGCTGAAATGGTAGTTCGACACATACATGTTGATCAAGAGGTTTTCGACATTCTGATCATTCATGCTTCTAATATAGACCCTTTTAACCTTTTATCATGCTCATTATACTTTTCTTGTGCTCGTTTGTTCTTTAAACATGCTTGTTATGCAAATCGGAGATAATTCTGAGCCCCATATGAATATCTCTGGTAGTTTTATAAAATATCATGGTTTTCAACATTTTGTTTAATTAGTAATGTGTTTTGTGCCTTTCGTTTGATTAATAATGCATTTTGTGCCTTGTGAGTGCTCCATTTCATTTTCTTTGCAAAATAAATCACTTGTGCAAGTTCTAGTTACCTTAAGTTTATTTCTGGCCCTTTTTGATAATTTTAGCTCTGTTTCACTCAACCAGCTCAATCTGCCTTCACCTTCAACTCCGCACCTCATGGCTTGAAGAAGTCGCTCTCTCAATCCCAGTTCTGACACCATGTCACTCATCCGGTCAGAATAAAACAGACAAACAGTTGTGGGTTCAGTGCAAACAGCTTTATTACACACAAGCACATCAGGAATGAGGCTTTGTAACTTAAACTTAAATAAACTTATAAACAGACTGACTACCACACTCACACATGTTAACACTCTGGCTGTTCTCTCAAAATGGCACTGCTGCCTGCACTTGCTTACTATTTCTATGCACGTGCCTACATCTGGAAATGTTTCTTAACGCTACATACACATGCTCTGTTCTACAGAAATAATCTATTATTTAGAGGAATCCCTGAATCTGTGAATTACCCACCAGACTTACCTGCTACGATACAAGAAATCTTACAACTACTTTTTACTATCAAACCACCATCGCAAAATATTGTGATTGAAAGAGCACATTTTACTCTTAAAAGAGCACAACCTAACCAAAACTATAGACTTGTATATGCCAAACTAACTAACTAACTACTAACATCCTACATGCTTTCAAAAGTAAAAAAAAGTGCTTATATGGAAAGGCAATAACATTAGAATCTCCCACAATATCCACTTGCCATACAAGCAACAAAAGCAGTTGCTAGCTCTTTTTTGTGCTTGTCTTATCAAGAATAAAATTCAGATCCAAATGTTATTTCCCCAAAAACTAACATTTACTTATAAAGCAGTTAAATACTAGTTTACCTCTACTGAAGAGGCAAAACCCATATTCCACAAACTATTTGGTTTTGATAACTGAATGTGATTTCATAAAGGCTCATTTTCTAGTTAGGTAAAAAACCATTAATGCTAAATTGCTAATCTTGTTCATTGTTGTCTGTTTGCTTCTGATGGCTTGAAGCATGTGCGTAGTGGCATCGATGTTGGGGCAGGGAGATGGTTTTGAGAAACCATAATGGAAAAGGAAGCAAAAACCTAAGAGGAACTAATGATATCAGTAAATGGAGTAACTATTTATAGAGGAGCATTTTGTTGCCTAACTACATCCTGAAAGTACATTAATGTCATCAAGATTATTTTATATCAAACTTTTTCTATTTTTAGTCTTGACTTGATACAGAATCTGATTGCTCTTTAAAAAAATGCTGTCAGGAAGAACTGTAAGATGACAATGCTATTAAGTTATCTTTTTCTTGTTTTTTTATTTCGTTATTAAGATGTTGAATTCTTAGGTAGCTCTACAATCTAGAGGAAGATGTTGAGCTGCTAAATGATTATACTATTTCAGGTATAAAAATAATTTTCTTTAGTGTACTATTTTCTACTGTTAAGCAATTGTTAAATGTTCTGACTTTATACAACCATTAAGTATTTTAAATTTAGTAAATGACCTAACCGAGACTCATGAGATATCTGTTATCCTTTCTGAACTGAAATCACCCTGTAATGTGGACTATGTAATAACGGATATATGTGAGTTAATATTAGCCATAGTACATTAACTATTGCACTTCTAGACATTTCATACATAAAATATATTTTTGGAACAATCTAGACAATATTAGAAATATGAGATAGTAGTATTAAACTTATTAATTAATGAACAAGGCTACATAGTTCATACGACACATAGCTGATGTAGTGTTAGATTCTAATGCAGTTATTTTTCTAGTTTAATGAGTTATACCTATAAGTGCTTTTGAGAGATGTAGCTGATGCTGTTGTCAGTGTGTTTTGTTTAACTGCTATTTGACACACTTTATAGGTTGTATTTATTTTAAACTTGATGTTTTGCTGACCTTTGCTTGTCTTCTTATTTATTCTCTATGTTTATGAGTGGGATTAGGTCCTTTAGTCAGGAGAGAAGAGTATACATAGCTACAAGAAGTAAAACATCTCATACTTGCAAAAAATAGATCTGTAGGGAAAGTTTACCCTTTCTTCATGAACTTTGTTGTTTTTCTATTGAGATCAACAGCCTTACAGTAATTAGTATGAGCAAAATGTTCAGTATCAAGAAGGGACTGTTTTTGCACTATCTAACAGCTATAGCACAATTAGCCAACTATGCTATTAAGGATTTAAACATGGAATATAAAAGGAATCCAGCAGTCTAGTAAAAGAAAACTTTTTTGCATCTTACTTACAAATCTGATGCACAAATCATTAGGATATAAGAGAATCATATCACTAAAAATCAATGGTCAAATATAAGAAAAATGGATAAAAAGAATGACTTCAGCTGGATCATTCACACACAGTGCAGGTGTTTCAATTTTAATAAAAAACTTCACAGGGAATATTTTAGATGGTCTTCAGGATGCTGATGGTGCTATGTTACTTGTAAAATCAAAGAATTAAACAAGTCCTAACTGATCTTTAAGTCTGTATTCCCCTTGTAATAATCAGTTCAAATTTTGTTTAAAAATCTTTAGCCAAATGTAGACATTTAATAATCATTATTTAATTGTGGGTGGAGAATAGAATGCTGTAATAGATCCTATATCTTACCAAGCAGGTAACTCTAGCTTTAAACATGTCAAAATCACCTCAGTAATTCTGGATATAATGGATTGATTTAATCTATCAGATCTCATCAGATTTACATATCCTAATCTATTCACCATACTGTAAGACATGGTTGCAAACTGATTTCAATATCAAGTCATATCTTAAATTCTGTAATGGATATAAAAACAGATTCAAGAATTGTTATAATTCAAAACTGAAACTATGTATTCATTTGGATCTTCCTCATACTAACAATATACATTTCAATAAATAGACATTACATTTCCAATATACATCAGGCTGAAGAGGTAAAAAAATACATTTCTTCCATGTTAATGGAATTTTATAACAACTATCAATACCATAACATTAGACTAGATATCCAATGGACATCATTAAAGGCACAGTTAAGAGATTACTCTATTAGCTAAGCTACTTACCTTAAAATGAAAGACAAATTATTTGAAGCAAATATAATTACAAATTCTTGAATACCTATATTCAATGCAATTATATAACCTGAGAATGGATTTAGAACAAATTAAATTGCTAGAACAAGGATTCCTTTTAAAATAATAAATAGTGTTTTTTATATGAAAGTAAAATGCTAGTTTATTACTCAGAATTGATACAAATTGTATCAAAAGTCCTGTTAAAATACTAAAAATTCACTGTCATCTAATAAATATTATAGAGATAGTTTTTAATAATAAGAAGTACTCTGAAGAAAAAGACATTACAGATACAATTTACAATGCTTTCTCCCAATTTTAGAACAACCCACAATCCTGCAACACATCTAAGGAAAAAGTAAGTTATCTGAAATGGTCAGTCTTTACTACCCTAAAACAAGAAAAAGAAAAAAACTTTTAGCTTCCCCAATTTCACTCAAAGAAATCCAAAATACACACAATATTTTGAGAGTAGGAAAGGTAGCAGGTTCAGATGGGTTTTCATCAGTGTTCTATAAACATTTTCAGGATATTCTATCAAAATCCGTTATCTGTTTTTGATAATATCATAGTAAATTGTATAAAAGATGAATATTTAAACATATTAAAACCATTCTAATGCTAAACTTAACAAAGATCTTTTAGATATTACAAACTATCACCCAATTATCCTAATGTCAATACAAAATTCCTTTCTTCTGTATTAGCAAACTGACTTAAAAGATATTACACACAGTTATTATAGCCTTATAATCTGGGTTTACTAAAAACAGGCAAACCACTGACCAATCACTCACTTTACATACCTTTCAGTACTTATGCTACAAAAATAAAACCCCTTGGTACACGCTATCAGTAGTTGCTTCAAAAACATTCCGTAGAGTCATATCAAATTCTTATTAATGGTGATAGAGAAAATTGACTTTCCAATTCAATTTACCAATATCATTAAACAACTATATAATAATATATCAACTCAGTTATTAACAATTCTTTCCTTCTGTTTAATTAATAAATATTAACAATGGTGTATGGCAGTGGTGCCCATTGTGAACTTATCTATTTAACTTATACATTGAACCTCTTTGTCTAGATTTAGTATAAAAATCATACTATGACATACCATCATATCAAGCATTTAAGATTCCATATACTGCCTTGGCAGATGACCTAAATATATATTTAAATTATCCCAATAAAAACTTACCAAAAATAATACACAAATTTAATCAAATCCTTCTCTTGTCATGCAGGTTTTAAAATGAATATGGATACATCATTCTTGTTTCCTCCTGCGCATAAAACATTACAGAAGATATCTCAAGGTGTCATATAATAGCAATTCACACTCAAACAAATTAATGGCAATAAATTCCAGACAGCTATTCAACACAATACACATAGATGGACTAATATGAAATTTTGTTTTCTTACCAAAATAGCTATAGTTAAAATGAAAATTTTCCCCAGAATTATTGTTCAGCTTTGGTTGCTAAACTGTCCCTTGTATAAAACATTCCAAAATAAAATAAAATCAAATAATCTGAAATTAATCTGGCACCCTAAATCAGTCAAGATAAAATATAATATAGTGGTAACCTACTAATAACTATAGCACAACAAATCTGGTATGCTACAAATACTGATCCTAAAAAAGAAAACTGGATACCTGTATGATCAATAATCTGGCATAAGCATTTGCAATCTTATCAATGCAAAATTAAAAGTATTTCATTCTTAAATACCAGTGTTATAAAAAAAATCTAAAAATTCACCATTTTTTGATGGAAACATTAAACAATTTCCAAAAATTAATAAATTATTTAAACTTAGAAAATGAGATAACTTACCTACAACTGATCAATTAAAACCCCAATATTAAATTAAACAACTCTCCGCTGGATTTACCTAACTTCCCTTTAATTAAACACAAACCAATCTAGGATTCTGTATCTATTGGATCAGACTCCATAGAAGATATGCAAAGGAAATCTAACCTAACAAAAGGATATATAACTATATTGTCTCAAATTATTCAGTACATAAAAAATTACTACTAAGATTCTACCCATAAAATGTAATTTCTACAAGACTTTCTCTGTATATTAATTCAAGCTAAACCATTTCAAAAGCTTACTAAGTTAGTGATTCAAAATGAATTTAAATATAAATGCATTTTTGCATCATTCTGGGGAAATATAATTCTTCTGTTAATGGTAGCACTATATAATGAATTCTATAACACATAGTATTAACTTTATTCCACTTAAAAACTTTACTTTACTCAGTTTATGGTATTAAATAATGTACACTTAACACAAGCTAAGAAACCTTATGCTTTCCAACTAAATCTTTTAAATATATAGCATGTAAATAGGTTAATGCTGATATAATGCACACATTTTGATCATGTTGTTATGCACACAAACTGTGACAAAAACTTATAACAAAAAAAAATCCATTATACCCACTATCAAACTGGTTGATTAGAAGCTAACTCTATTACATAGCTCTTCTACTAAAGCTCTAAAAGAGAACTTAGATATAATAATTACTGTCACATCTCTATTAAAACTTTACATCTCACAAAAATGATTAGATAAGAAAATTATGAATTAGTCCAAATTTATAAATACAGCAGCCAAACATTTAAAAGCTGTCAAAATTATACCAAAATTAATATCTTCAACTTTCCCTACACACTATGAAGAAAGTTGTTAAACCTTAACAGTATTTACACACTACTAAATACTAGAGTTACTCTAGTATTCAGTGTGGTTCTGTAAATAGTTATGAGTGTTGGTAAATGTGGGGGGATTGGGTTATTATTGTTTGAAGTTTGTTTAATATTATAACGATGTTTATTCTAGTTACTAGTTTATACCATGTAGGCAGAATCAAGTCTCTTGGTGGTATAAATATTTTAAATGTTTATACTAATTTTCTGATTGTACTGGGTTACCTTTGTAAATTTGTGTAACAGAAGCTTCTTAATAAAAATATATATGTTTAAACAACACTAGAGTAGAAAATGAAGTAATGCTGGAAAAGCAGTACTGTGAAACATGGTGTTGACCCAGATGCCAAGGGCAACTTTCTGAGCCAGTCTGATATTTTTGCTGTCAGAGGATTCTGCAGTTCTAAATAAAAAAATAACATTATCTTAATGTGCATTCAGTTAAGCAGCTTAATCAAGCAGCATGGCTTGAGTGTGTTTATTTCCTATAGATCACTACAAATTACAGTGATATAAGTTTGTATTAGAATCTTCCCACATTCTGTTGCTGACATTGCAGCAACTTTGAGGAAAAAAAAAACAAGTAATGCTTTAAACTTTTTTAAAGAATGCATTTTTCTCCAAGTTACACTAACACTGGAGTGAGCGTAATATAATAAAGGGTATGGGGGCAGGAAGATCTGATCCCTGCAAAGCCAGTTGTTTTAACATTTGTGAGCTGTATATTATATTTGTTTTTTGAGTATGTGTGGTACAGTCAAATATGGACTTGAGAAAAGAATAATGGATAGTCGACCTATTATAATTTTATGCTACAAATACAATGTTAACTAAACAGCAGATAATTCTTAGCTAACTGTCCGCTTGTACTCATCCTCTATACATGCCTCAACATTTTTTTTTTCAAATACATTTGAATGAATTCCATAGTATTTATACATAACAACTTAAATATCTATGTACACTATTAATATTAGCCTGACACTATAACAGATCTTAATGTATACAGTTACTTTATAAGTATGTCCAATCCATTATCAGAGTGTCTAATCAACTATTTATAGTGCCAATTGATGATAAGACATTTCCCCAAACAATGTTGATAAATGGCTTTGGATAAATTCTTAGTTCTTTAATTTTAATTTCCAATAATGCTGTGGTCTTCAGTAGTCTGTAGAAGTCTTCCAAAGTTGGTATTGTGTTTGTATTCCATCTTCTTGTTATACCCTTCCTTGAAATTGCAAGTTTAGTCCATACTAGATACATGTTTGACCTATTCAAATGAGGACCTTTGTTCACCTTTAATAATACAAGAGCTTTAATTAAATAAAATAATTCATTAAATAAAGCTATCCAGTGTACATTCCCCTGCACAATGCACTTGCTTCCACTTATACACAGGCACTCAGTGAAGTCACTAATCAAGTACAACATCAGGACACTGTAATGACCCATGTTTACCTGGCTTCTTGAAGCTTCAATTCTACTAAACTGTATTTTCAGATAGGAGTAAATTATGCAGTAATATGACATTGCAGTAGCCAAAGTGGTCAAAATGTGATACTACACTACCACTTTTATGTGTCCATAAGTGGCTGCCATGGAGTACATAGGGTGAACATTATATTACATTAACATTTCATTTGATTGATTGTGGAAAGAGACAATAAACATATAGTCTGCCTTTAACTGCATTAAATACTCAGTGTGAAACATTTTGTCCTCATCCATTGCTTTGGTGACCTTCTCAAAGAAATCCATCAGGTTGATTTGGCATGACCTGCCCTTGATTAAACCAAACTGGGTTGGGTCTAGTGTCTGGAGATTTCCTTGTTCATTATCGATCATTTCCATGATAATTCATTCCATTACTTTGCATATGATACTAGTGAGACTTATGGGTCTGTAGTTTCTAGGGTCTGTAGATGGCCCATCTTTGTGCAGAGGGATGACTCACCATCCAACCCAGTGCCATATTCATGTTTGGCTTTAATTACCCCACTATTCACTAGGAATCATATATGATACCAAACGTACAGGTGCAGAGATTCCTGGATGTTGTAAACACAAATTCCATAGACCAGATTGCCAGTACACCAACCAGAGGTGCAGCCATACTTGACCTGGTTCTCAATAACATGGGGAGTGCTGCACAACCCTCGTTTAATGTCATCTCTGGTAAAGTCAAACCAGAAAATGGTAAATAAAGCCTGGAACCCAAGACAACTTTGGAATATTCAGGAACTACTCTAAGGCTAACTGCCTTGTCATTAAGTGATAACCTGGCAACATTTCAAACCCCAATAATCCCTGAGAACACTACTACCTATGCAGAACTGTTCACAGAAACTCTATACAAGCATATTAATAGCTGCATAGAGGCAGCTGTACCCACTAGGAAAAAGTACAGAACTAACTAAAGAAACAAGCGACCCTGGTGGAATCACAAAATCATTAGGCTGTATAACAGAAGTAAGAGAATTATGGCAAAATTAGGAGGTGCAGCACCCAGCAGGATAAAAGCAGTCTCATCAAACTAAACAAACAATATGAGGACAAATAACATCTACCAAAGCCAAATTAGAGGTAAATTTGGCCTCCCAGGCCAAGGACAACCACAAGGCATTCTTTAGCTATATCTGCAAATTCAAAGGCAATACACAATTATGTGCAGAGCTCATTATAAATGGAGCCACCTATACTGAGCCAGAAGATATAGCAAACCTACTGGCTGACAAATTCTGCACCATCTGGCTGACAAATTCTGCACCAACTTTACCCCTCTCTCCTCCTTAACCTTCCCTCAGGAAATACCATGAAATATAGCTCCCCCTGCTATCACTAGGGAACAAGTCTTTAATGCTCTTTCTAATGGCAAGAACACTACATCAGTGGGCTCAGACAATATCCCAGAAGGCCTTCTAAATAGCATGAAACATGAACTATCAGGACCTCTGGAATTCCTGCTTAACTGTAGCCTTCAAGCAGACTGCATAACTCATGAATGGAGAAGATCACGAAAGCAATGGATGAGGGCAAAATGGTTCACACTGCCTACCTTGACCTGGTCAAGACATTTGACACAATACCCCACTTGGGCATTGTTGACAAACTCAAGAGGTTAGGTACAAACCTGTATGTTACCCAGTGGATAGCCAACTGGCTCACAGACAGGGCCCAGGAACTCAAAACTGGGGAGTCCACCTCTAGAAAGAGGCCAGTCACAAATGGACTCCATCAGAGATTGGTCCTTGGACCACTCATTTTTGGCATTTACTTCTCTGAAGTCAGGGCCACTGGCAATGGTCTCTGGCTAACGAAATCTGCAGATGACTGCAAATTAGGAGCTGTCATTGAATCCCACAATGATACAAATATTCTCAAGGAAGGGCTGACACAAACAAACAACTGGTGTCAGACCCGTGGACTAAAATTAAATGCCAAGAAATGCATAATATCGGGAAGTCATCCACTCCTGGTAGCTATCATATTGACAACACACTCCTTAGAGTTGACCCATTAGTCAGGGACTTAGGAACACACATAGACTGTAATCTATCCTTTGACCATAATGTGTCTACGATACTAAGGAAATAATTCTATGCTGAACAAGTTATAAACAAAGGTATGGCATCTAGGTCTAAGGAAGTTATTGTTCCACTGTATTCGACATTTTTCAGACCTATCAATGAGTACAGTACCCCCTTTGGTATGTACTTAACCAGGCATATCCAACAAATGAAACAACCACAGAGGTTCCTCACTAAAAGAATACAGGGCATAAGTAAAATGTCCTATACAGGCCTCCTCAAGGCCCTATCCCTGTATTCTGTCTTTTACAGGCTTTTGAGGGGAGAGCTGTGCCTGGCATACAGGGAATTATCAGACCTCACTCTGATGGACCTCCTACATATCTGCAAAACAAGCAGCACCAGAATTATCTGCTGTAAAGACTTAAACCTTGCCTATGATATAAATAAGACCTACTGGAGAGACAGGTATGTATTTCAGAGACTACCCCATCTCTGGAACAGGCTCCCCATCCATGTGAAGCAGAGTTCCTACCTAACCCATTTTAAGTGTAGCTTGGACAATTGGATGGGGAACCGGAAATTCTTCCCTGGCTTGACGCCTATGTCTCTAGTAGACACAGGTAACCTTTAAATGGTTCAACTCCCAGGCCCCTGCTTGTAAATGTTTCATCCCTCAAGCCTCTTGCTTACACTTATCAAGGGTACCAGAACTTGTCAGAGATTTGGGATGCATGGCTAGGTTTAAAAAGGTCCTTGTGGTTATTAGCCTAATAAACACATATGATTCTATGAACCTATGACCCTTCTGTCACCAGGACCAAAATATAAGCACAAATTCCAAGGGGCCACTTATGAAGCAGTTATTGGGCTTTCCATTGATCAGCAGTCTCCAGGAAATATCCCTATGCTCCTTCTGTCACCAGGAGCAAAACAGAAACACTAATCCTAAGATGACTACTGAGAGGCAGAATGTGGGCTTTCAAATGACTGGTGGTCTTGAAGTAGATGTAGATTTTAAAAGTAAGAATGAAAAATGGGTTAATATCCTAAGAGCTACTGTGTGCACTGAACAGCTAGATATGAAAGAGAGGGTAACTTAAGCTTTAGCTATCTAAGTGGAGAGCCACTAGTTTTAAAAGAGCAAGATAGATTGAAGGGGGTGGGCACTTTGTATTCTGGTTCTATGGAATACTGCAGGATGGCCAATACATTTAAATAGCTGAAGGGGAGTAATTTCACAATATGATAATTTTGTGCTTACTCACAATATCCAATGAAATAAGATAGGGAAGGAAATATGTGGTCAAATTAACACAAGGGGCAGGCAACTAGAAAGACAGTTCAGTTTAAAAACAGAACTCCTCCTGCATGGGAGGGTGGGAAAGAACTTAATTTCTGTGTGACTCAAATGAGACACAGCTGTTGTCTCTTTCCTAGTTTAAAAATGCAGTTAAAAGCAGAATACAAGAAAAACACAGTGTAGAGAAAATAAATCGTAATATACAAAATAGAAGCAGTCAATGAAACAATACAAATACAAGAAAGCAAAAATAAACTAACCATTCCCTCACAACAAGCTGTGGCAGTTTGGGTGAGCTTTTCAAGTAAAGCTTTGACATTTTTTATTTTACTCCTTAAATTGAAAATTTAGTCCTAGTTTCACTGTCAGTTCACAAGTGATTTACCTTATTTGACCTGCTCTAATTTCTGTGTGACTCACAAGAGACACAGCTGTGGTATCTTTCCTAGTTTAAATATGCAATTAAAAGCAAAATACAAGTAAAACACAGTGCAACAAAAATAAATCACAGTATACAAAATAGAAATCAATGAAACAATACAAAATGCAACAAAGCAAAAACAAACTAACGTTTCCCTCACAGCAAGTGAGCTAAGTGAGTCTGGGTGAGCTTTTCCAGTAAAGTGAGGCATTGTCTATGCTATATACTGACTGGAATGGTTGTCTACCAAATATGACAATATTGCATTTTTTTACATTTGATTTGAACCCATTTTAGTATGCCAGTTATTTATGTGTGTAAGTTAGGTTATTGGAGGCAGAGTTGATAATAACTCCCAGTTTCAGTTCTGCAAACTTAGACATATGTTTTGGTTTCCAATCTAGAGGTCAGAAAAGTGAATGCCAAAAAGGAGGAGTCCCAACAATGAGTTTGTGGGGACACCACTGATTACTTTCATACTTTCTGATGAGACATGGCACCTCCCATTTGCACTGCCTGGGTTCCTTTAGTCACTTTGTTATCTGTCTTAAACAAGATCTATCTTTAAGCTTATTTACATAGCCAACATAAGGTATGATGTCAAATGCCTTGGCCAGGTCAAGATATACTTTGTGAACAGTAAGACTGCTGTTGACAGCTTTTGTAACCTTCTTGAAGAAATTGACCAGATTCATTTAGGTGGGGTTTTCCCTTGACAAAACCAAACTGTTACAGCTCAAGTCTAATGAGATTTTTGATGTCATGGATTATAAGGTCAGTAATGATATGCACCATTGCTTTGGAGATGAGACTCGTTGGTCTCTGGGGTTGGTGGTACAGTCTCCATTGTGGAGTGGTATCACTACTGCCATGTGCAAACATCCTGGACAAAAGTTGTAGATAAACTTAGGTCAAACAGTTTTAGGAGTAGCTTTGCTGGGTTTTCTTGTGATCTGGACCAGCTGAATTTTGTCCTTTGACAATTTTTACCCCCTCCCCCACTGCTGGATTTTCAATCTCCATCCTGCAGTTTGATTATCCTTTGATCATCATTTGATCATCTTGTCCTTTTTTTCCACAGTTCTGTTTCAGCCCTGTATATGCATTTACTTCTTTATAACTGACTCCTATCTGTTATTTACTCCTGTTTATCTTTGCCCTTTCCCATATTTGCTACTTGTTTCTTTTGCATTTGATCCTACTTTTGTGACAGTTTTATGTATTCCAGTTCACTATGTTCTACTGCATTCAGACCTAAGAATGGTGTTTCCACAACTATGCTTTTCTCCACTTTTCCTGTTTTTATTCAGGTACACTGCAAAATGTTTGCCGACTGCTTCAAAGAGAGAGTTTATTTTTTATATGAAAATAAAACATAGAATATGCTGTATCATAGGAAAGACCATGCAAAAGCAAAGACCATGCAAAAGCAATCTGCTGTTTGAACCCCTTCCTTTAATCAGTACATTGAAGATTACAGAAACAGAATACAATTCATTAAAAAGTCTTACCTTTGAATAATTATCCTGGTTCATAGATCCCATCAGTTTTTTTCAGTCACATTTACCCCTTTTTGTCCTGTCACTTCCAAGACATTATTCTAGCAGTTCTTTTGACATTTATTCATGACCCAATACCTGAATATGGTGGAGTTTGTGGAATACATCCAATCATTTTCACTGCCTGTAAATTCTTCCTCAACTTTCTCTATAAGACTAGGCTGTCCAGGTTTTGATGACTTCTCTACTTTTGGTCTCCTCCATGGGTGTGATCTGTCCAGGTTTTGATGACTTCCCTACTTTTGGTCTCTTCCATGGGAGTGATTTTTTGGTATTATCCCAATTTGCTTTTTTTCCCTCCTCCTTTGACAAGTCCAGCCTTTTCAGGCCCTCTGGGATCCAGTTCTGGACATCTGAATCTCCTGAAGTTTCAGCTGCACTGCCTCATCATTGATGGTAAATAATTATTTTTCTTCTTCCTGTATCTCTGTCCCTGCTTCTGTTGCAATTGCTACTGGACTACATTTCTGTTGGATTTCTGCTTTGACCAGCTTCTTGTTGTTTTTACTGTGTCTATTTTGTGCACTCCCCTCATATATCCTTTGTTTCCATGTTTTTTCCTTCACTTCTGTTATTTGCTATGCCCAGGATCTTTTCTTTTCTGTCCCACTTATCTTATTGAAATCATTATCTGTGCCTTTGCTCACTTTCTTAGCTTTTTTCCGTCCATCTATGTCAGATGTTCTTTGTGATACTTGTAAATGTATCTCATCTCTGGTCTTTCACAAGAGTTATTGGAATTATTATTACTATCATTATTATCCTGCGGTGGTGGTGCTGCGGTAGCATTGTCACCTCACAGTAAGACGTTGTCCTGTTCGATTCTCAGCTAGAGCATCTTCTGTATGGAGACATGCATGAATGGGCGTACCTTTGTTGAAGGTTGTGCGTCAGAGCTGGGAGCTCGGCATGTAAAAATCTACTGCCAATCATTAGCGGACCGGAGTTCCAGTTCCACTGTGGTGACCCCTAACCCGGAAAAGCCAAAAGATGCAACAACTATCATTATTATTATTATTGTGTGTATGTGTGTGTGTGTGTGTGTGTGTGTGTGTGTGTGTGTGTGTGTGTGTGTGTTTGTGCGTGTGAACGCATGTGTGTGTGTCTGTTACTTCAGCTTCCACTGTGTACAGTTTCTATAACAAATGTTTGTGTTTCCCCCCATGTGAAATCTGTATCTGTTTCCGTTCCATATTAGAATTAAGTTAGCAGGGTAGTTATCCACTACAGAAATTCTCTTCTTGTGCCTCTGGTACTACCAACTCTGTGTATTCTTTCTGATAATGTTTCTTGTAACCTGAGTAAGTAAAGTCTTGCTTACAACAATTCTAGCAGCATTCCTTCCATTTTTGTACCCATGTGTTATTTCTTTTGCATCTGTTTTCCAGGTCATCCTGTTTTTCTGTTTCCAGTTTTTCTTTTTTTTTCCTGTTAACATTCTGTTGTGGACTTGCACCTCTGATCTCAGAGCTGCTCTGTCCTCTTATAAATCCTGGATTACTTTTTTGACTAATTCACTTCTCTTCGTTGATTGCCTATTGTTTCCTTCATTAGGCCTACATCATCAGTGACTGCCATCAGCTTTTGGAACAGCTTACAAAGTTGTTCTTCCTGTGGAGCAGCTTTAAACTCTGCCACCTGTTGCTCCCTTTCTGTTTGTCCTCTGCCCTTTGATTTCTCTTTTGTTTTCCACCCAGAACTGGTTGATTCATTATTTTTTTCTTGACCCTTTGTCCACTGCTCTGAGCCTAAGCAGCAGTTTGTTATCTTCTCCATTAAAAAAATGAAATTAGACAACACATAACTTGAAATACGATATGGATAGTATTTGTGGCTACATGTTCTTGATAATCATTTTGTAAAAGACATATGTCAGGAACCTTTAAGCAGATAATATCATTAAATCTTAGTGACATAAGATGCAAAAGAGACTGAAGCCCTTTATATAAACATATGTGACTTATTATGCAGATGTCTATCTATTCCTATATAAATAAAAATAAGTACTAGATGGGTTTCAGAAATCTTTTTTGGTGTGAATACTTAGAAAAAAAAACATAAACATTGAATATTAACTTTGGGCATCCTGCACAAATCGGATCTAAATGTAATGTTTTGGATGCCTCTGTGATACATGCTGGCATCTCTCTGTTAATTATTATCTGTTTATAGATGGAAGCATAATATTAAAAAGCTGTTTATCCCAAGGTTAGTTATATTATAGTAGCCCTATTTATATTCCTCTGATGTGTTTTCTTCTGATTCTTCACTAGATGGGAATCAAATGGCATGCAAAGTTGTAGTCAAAAGGAACAGGGACTTCAGTTGCCATTTTACTCTTACCAAGTTTAGACCAATGGCAATGTATTATTAGTAAATATTTATTACAAACCTGGGTTACTTATAGTAGTCTTACTAATATTCTAATAATGTTTCTACTGCTGATTTTCCACTAAATGATGCTGCAATTTAAACTACACTAGCCTGTACCTTAGGCAAACTGTAGAATCATTATACACCCTACTTTCAATTTAGAGGTCTTTTGATGTGAATACATTACTTTGGCTAATTTGGATTTCTCTTGAAAAAAAAAAGACACTGGCTTAGTGGGACTAACACAGATAACAAAGGCTAAATAAAAATAAAACTATTTTATAACTTTTTAATTGACGTCATTTGCAGGTTTTGATTGTTTAAACACTGACAGATCACTGAAAAGTGCAGACAAATGGATTACTAATTAAGGAAAATGCTACCTGTTTTACTTTGAACTATTACTGAATTGAACACTGAAAGTAATTTATTTTATCAAGTCCTAATGCCATTCATATTTGTTTTATTGTCACTACTGGTGATTTGACTTTTGCTGCCTGTTGATCTCCGCATATATGCTAATGGTATATTTAATATTTTTTTTGCTGATTTCACTGTTGTGTTTCTACAGTCACCTGGCTGATTTATCAAGTGCTGCACTATTACCTGCAGCTAAACCCACTGATTTTCTCTTCATTTTAACTATTTGCAACTTAGTTACTGTTCAAGCGAAGTTCTTGGTAATGTGTACTGGCAGTCGGAGAGAAAGTAATGATTATTCTGTAGGAAAGTATAAGCTACTGCTGTTTCTAGGAAGCTAGCTAGCAGTATTGGCTGAAGCCAAAATCTGCATTTCCATTGGTTTCCTTGATGTCTTAGCTCAGCTATATTGTACTTAGCTGCAGCTTCATGCAAGCGTATACTCTATAGGAACTGACACTTCAGGTAACATCTTATGCTTGGCAAGCCTACACAAAGCCAGAATGTGCTAAGGTGCAACCTCTTGCTCTAGGACCAAATTAAATTACTTTAGCTGTTTCTACCTTAGAGCCTAGTCAATATTTATGTATAAAACTGCAAACATTTTATTGTACTAATATTTATTATACTGCATTAATAAGAATTTATTATACAAAAGCAGTCTTGAAGCGAATCAAACACTGTACAAATAAGTCTTCATAGTCTATATTTCTACCCTTGTGGACCTAATGGAAGGTCAGCTTGAATTTTGTCAGTTGCCATTCTCATAACACTTGGTATACTCAGGCAGTGCCTGATGCTCACAGGCAATAAATTATTACTTACCTCATTACTAACTATCTGTGAGAGATGCAAATATTTACCTACAATGGAGGCATCACTCTCACAAAAAAAAAAAAAAAAGTCTGTGAGCAACACACACCATCACAGTACTCCAGACAAATACCTGGTAAATTATTATGTGCTGAGAATATAAAAATTTCATGGCCTAAGCCTCCATGACCTAACAAGACTAGGACTCAGCAGGAATCAAACACCAAAACACGTTACCCCATTCATAGCTGTGAGTCACCAGGAAAAAACTTGTTCCAAACCTAGTATACATAATCCATCTACTAATAAAATATACTGATGATAGGTGACACCAGAGTCAGGAAAACAGACTCTGCGTTCATAAAAAAGGCCAAATATAGGGTGATGGTGAGTGTTTTTTTAGGAGCCAAGATCTCACTCATTTCAAAAGGCCTCAAAACCCTTAAGCCAAATGAGTATGATTCCATAGTGGTGGTCCATATGGGTATGAATGACCTGGTACACAAAGCCATGAGGGGTATGCAGAGTCATTTCTGCGCTCTCCATGCATGCCACAAATGTAGGAAAGATTTTGGTACTTATGGAATCCTTCCTGCATGAATGATGCTGAGATATAAAAAAATATATATTGGTTTCAACAACCTGCTGAATAAATGGTGCATTTCAAGGGGAATCTAGTATGTGTCAGCTTGGGATGAGTGATGTGTGCATCACTCAGCCCTGCTCACTTCATCAAGGACAGCTTGCACCTCTGAGTCCATGGCTTCTGCATACTGATTAAAGCCCCTGCTGCCCCCAAAGTACCATTTTTAGGCAGAGTCCAGCTAATGTATCTCCCAACTTAAAGAACAAAACAAATCAAGCATCGGATGATATTAAGTTGGCACTGCTCAATTCTAGGAGTCAAAAGAAATTGCCTGATTTTGAGGCCCTCCTCTATGTGGAGCAATTTCATGTGTGTATTACTACAGAAATGTGGTTTAAATATGCAGAAATCACTCTGTCTGTACTACACCTTTAGACCCATTGACAACTGCAGCTGAGTATCCATACTTGTTAAAGACAACATTACCTTGAGGCAGATTCCTGGAGACCCACAAACAGAATTTATTGAGGTACAAATCACATTAAATAAAACAGCTATCAGATATGATTCCATTGACTGTCCCTGAAAACCATGTTTGATTCCTAAATATACTGGATGAACTTCAAATTCGCAGGAACTTCATCATGCTGGGAGGCTTTAACTAAGTGCTGATAAAATGGGGTATCTATTCTACAAGTGTAGGTTATACCATTAATTCCTTGATTTCATAAACAAGAACTCCCTAGACCAAATAGTTACAGTACCCACTAGAGGACAACCTATGTTTTAACTTGGTCCTTACAAATATTATGTTTGTGTACTATGCCACAGATATACCCTTTCCAGTTAAGTCAGACCACAAACGGGTAACCTTCTCCTTCAAAATCCCCAAACCATCAGATGTAAATATTGCAGTATTCGATGACTTCAAATGTACCAACCTCTTACAATTCTATGAAGAAATCTGAAAAGTTGAGAACAACTGTAACCCCCAACATTTTTACATTACTAGTAGTTGTGCAAATAATTTCAATGCTTAATTAGATGAATGTATTTACCTCCCAGTCTCTGCCAGAACTTAACAAAATGGGAAGTCTGATAACAAACCAGTACAGTGGTCCACATGCATACATAAATAAACAATGCAACAAAAGAAAAAAGGTTCTTGGAATATTCAGCAAAGCTAAAGGTCCACAAATCAAGGATGACATAAAAAGGTCATCAAACATATTGAAAAATAGCATGGGAGAAACAAAGGCAACCCATGAACTTAAACTAGCATCAGAAACTAATTACAAATTCTTCTTTACTTATGTCAGGAAATTAGGAAATAACTAGAGTTTCCACCTTTTAAGCGGCCAAAGAGGGACCTAGGGTGTGGCCAGCATCACCACAGGAGTGGTGAAAGAGATGCACTTATGGATACAACAGTGTGAATTCATTACAGCGTACTGAAATCTCACAAACCATTTTAATTACGCAGCTTTAAAAGTAAAAGTGAAGCATTACTGTAAAATCATACACATTACTCAGTTGTAATGGTAAGTAAACTTTAGAGGAAAAAAACACTACTCATATTAAACAATCATGTTAATTTAAAAAAAGCAAAAAAACCTCTTAAAATTCTACATATTACATTTATATGCTGCGGTGGTACGGCAGTACTGTTGTTACCTCACAGCAAGAGGTTCTCCCGTTCGATTCTCGGCTGGGCTTGGGAGTGCCTTCTGTGTGCAGTCTGCATGTCCTCCCTGCGGTTGGGTAGCATTTTAAAGACATGCGTGTGTAAATGGGTGTGCCTTCGTTGAAGGTTGGGCGTTGAGCTGGCACCTCGGCATTTCGTAAAAATCTACTGTCAATCATTAGTGGACCAGAGTTCCGCTGTGGCGACCCCTTACTGGGAAAAGCCGAAAGACCAACAACAACAACAACAACATTAACCATGATTATTCTGATAGCACTAAGCCTATAACACTACTTTACCCAGCACAATAATGCAATAAAGAAAAGACCCACAGCAGCATGGCCATATTTGCACTATACCCAAAGCAGTACATTTTAAACTCCAGTGGCTCTACTCAACAGAGGCAGTGGGAACTAAGGTCAGGTGGCATGATACCAGGGTAATCCTATGATTAGGCTTGTAAAGGCCTCAGGGCCTTTAGCCCAGTACACACCTATGAACCTATGAACCTAAGACATCATTAAAAGTAAAATACATTTCCACTTTAAAAGCAAACTATTTTAAAACAGGCACAAAAACTTATAGAATACCAAATGCTCTACATTTACCTATGAACATATTCCCTAAAAAAAAATAAAAAGTTATATATACAAATGTTTTCACTTCTCATTACATCCGAGTAACTCCTCCAGGTGCATCTGTAGTTAACTCCTACTAATGCCTCTAGGTGTCAAATATTCCTTGTTCATATTTGCATCAATAATTCCAAAACCATGCTACTTACAAGGTTTTAAAAGATTTCATGTTAAAGCTCACACAGTGGCAAACTCAACTGCATTAATATTTGACCTCCATCTAGTGCAGGTAAATAGATATTAACTGTTGTTTTATTATATTAATTTGGATATATATATAATTTTCACATTTTTCTAAATATGTCAACAACTAAGTACCACAGAACTCTTTAGCCTCATATGAAATCTCTCAGCTAGATGAATAAAATGCTGCTAACAGTATGTGTGTAACTTGAGTGGTTGCTGAGATATTGTAAGTTGTTTACAAAATATTACAAATGTAATAGTTACCGTGTTTACTGTGACTTATAAAATTTGGTTTAATACCTAGAACCTAAAGAATACTACCACAATAAAAATAGTTTTTGCTAAAGAGTTTGCCATTTATACTTCTTTCATGATCCCTATTGTTCCCGAAATATGAACATTTGTTTGAAATGTGAGGACATAATTTGATTCTGTTAAAAGGCTTAGGCTCCGGCCATTGGAAGTCACAGTACAGACTTCCTGAGCTCCATTAGAGTGAATGAATTTTAAAAGTAGTTCTTGCAAGTCATCACTAAACAACCACTATAGCAGTACACCTTAACTTCTTGAACTGTTAGCCTAGAGGGCTTTGTCTATATTTTAAGTGCTAGCCACAAAGTTTGAGAATTCATTTTATGCTGAATATCTGAGAGTATTGGTTGGCTACAATCACCTGCATTAGAAGCTGAAGTTAAGTGCAAACTTGCAGTACTGTATTTTAGTCTTCTGTTAAGTGCAAACTTGCAGTTTTAAAAGTACTGTATTTCATTTTTTCTGTTACCTAATTGTTTCATTGAATAGTGTGCTGTGTGTCTCTCTGCTGTAAGTGGGGGTGGTGGTCTTCTCACTTCTTTGTTATCTGATATTTAACTGTTAGCCTAGAGGGCTTCCTCTGTACTTTAAGTGCTAGTCACAAAGTTTGAGAATTAATTTTATGCTGAATTTCTGAGAGACTTGGATGGCTATAATCACCTGCATTAGAAGTAGAAGTTAAGTGCAAACTTGTAGTACTGTATTTTAGTCTTCAGTTAAGTGCAAACTTGCAGTTTTAAAAGTACTGTATTTCATTTTTTCTGTTACCTAATTGTTTCACTGAATAGTGTGCTGTGTGTCTCTCTGCAGTTAGTTCCCCACCCAGCCTCCATGTTCTTGTCTTGGTGTTAGTGATGGTGGCTCTGGAATTGCCCACCCCTCCTGTAAGTCCGTATTTGAACACTCCTCCTGGGTCCATCTCATTTGCTCACTTAACTGAGTACAGTGAGATCATATTCTGAGTCTAGTGTTCACTCTACTTAATACAGAGAGAAGATTTGAGAAGGCAAATCCACTTAATTTATTCCTTCCTCTCTCCTTACACTTTACTAACAAAACAAATTGCACTTTATTCATCTGCTTTTACTGTATTTGTGTTTCCTCCTACTTTATTTTGATTTTGCCTCTTCTTAAAAGTACTCAATTTTATTTATTCTGCTGCATTTATTACTGCTTGGTAGTAGCCTGATTAAATTGTAACTGCCATTCTAATCTTTTGGTTTTGGGTGGCTGCGGTGGTGCAGTGGTTAGCATTGCTGCCTCACAGCAAGAGGTTCTCCGGTTTGATTCTCGGCTGGGGTGCCTTCTGTGCAGAGTCTGCATGTCCTCCCTGTGGTTGCATGGGTTTTCTCTGGGTGCTCTGGTTTGCTCCCACATCCCAAAGACATGCTGTAGGTGGATTGGACACTCTAAATTGGCCCTAGGCATGAGTGTGTGTGCCTTCTGTGGAAGGTTGGGTGCTGGACTGGCAACTTGACACCGTAAAAACTTCACTGCCAATCATGAGCGGACAGATGATCTGCTGTGGTGACCCCTAACCAGGAAAAGCCAGAAGAAGAAGATTCTAATCTTTTGGTTTAAGCACTTGGGCTTCATACCAGTTGTTTTACATTAAGAAGGTTTGTGGTCTGCACTGTTGTGGCAGGACAGGTAGCTTACATCCTTCTAAGCTGGAAATTGCTGATTGAAGGCTCAGTGTCTGCTATTCTAAAAGTGTATTAGTTCTGGTTTAAACACTTGGACTTCAGGCCAGTTATTCTACATTAAGAAGGTTTGTAGTCTGCACTCTTGTGGGAGGAGAGGCTGGATTCTGCCCTTCTGAGCTGGGAATTTCTGGTCACAGGCCTATTGTGCCTGCTTATTTGAACTGTTTCTTTCTGAAATGGTGTGCCTTGTTGCTATAGCATAGACCAGATTCAGGTCTGCTGAATCTAGCTTTGTTTGTATAACTTGAGCACTGATCCAGGCCATCTTTTTTGGAGAAGGTTCCCCTGCACCCTTGTGGCAGGAGTGTGCAGTTAGAACTTGTCTGATTGAAGACTGCTGGAACAGGACTCAGTTTTGAGATTTTTTCTGGTTAATTGGGTAACTTGTTTAAATCAGTTTGTTCGTTTTCTATTGTTTTATAAAAAAAATTGCACTTTATTCATCTGCTTTTACTGTATTTGTGTTTCTTCCTACTTTATTACTAGGGGCATTGACTACAACTCTGATATGAGATATATAACAATAAGTATCCTTTTTTGAGCATTTAAAGTGTTTTTTGATTGTATCTGCTTTATTTTCTAAAAAAAAAAAAAAAAAAAAAAAATATCAAAAAAATATACTTGTGTCCTGCCTTTCTAAGCTAGTGTAGTCCAGTTTTCAGGTTAGTGCTGAATTCAAGGCTGTGTTATAAATCTCTGTGTTTGCCCATACCTTACTTGGATGGAAGGAAGTTTCTCTGTTCACCTGTGAGAGAGGGGAGCTTTGAGCAGCCTATCTATCCCTGGAGGATTGGTTTCAGCCCAGAAATTAGTAGTTTATTGGCCGTTTTGGGCTAATTTCTATAGCTTTCATTTCCCTGCTATAGAAACTGCATTTGCCCAGTTTTGCGCAATGGGCAACGCCAGTTAGCTAGGGTATAACTATTCCTAGCCCCACAAAGTCTCCTCTTCAATTTTTCCCTTAGAACTAGACAGACTTTCAACTTAAGCACTCAAGCCATTAATTTCTCAGCCCGGCACTTGCTCAAAACTCATAGCAAGCACTTATAAACCCTAGCACTAGACACCCCCCATACTGTACAGAAGGACAAGACTCTCTATTCAACCTTACCAGCCAGTCAGTAAAACAGTTCACTGTACCTATCCAGGCATGTCTAAAGGGCAGTTTCAGGTGTACTCTCCAGTCCAGCTGGTGAATCTAGGCATTTTGTGGCAATGTTACAACTGCCTCATGTACACAGACAAACCTCTCCTCCTACCACCAAACACTAATACATGTGAGAGATGCAATTATATTCCAAACTGGAGGCCAAGCTCTTTAAACCCAAGAGTGGATCAGGCAATCAAGAGGAGAAGGGAAATACTTGCATCACACCACCAGTCTCACATAGACCCATTAAACCAGCACTGGCAAAAAGACACATAAATACACAAACACATACTTGGGGGCACTAAATAAAAAATTGCAAAAGCAACAGAGACCTCCAAAGCAGACATCCAAGCAACCTCCACCCCCCAACACAAACCATGAAACACATACTTCACAAAACCAGTGTGCCACGCAATCACAGCCCTTAAGGCAATATAACACCCAACATACTAGTAATAGGTGACTCTATAGTCAGGCACACTGATGTCCCACTCACTAGGCTGAATAAGGAGAAGGTTACTGTTAGCTGCCTGTTGGGTGCCAGGATCCGCCACATAACACAAGCACTCAGGTCACTCCAGAACAAGTACAAATATGACTCTGTCATTGTCCATGTTGGTGTGAATGACCTGAGCCATACCTCCCTGGACTACATGAAAAGAGACATGGAAGAGCTCTCTGATCACGTAGTCCAGGCCGGTATGACCCTGAGTAGCATCCTGCCCTCACCAAGAATGATATCACGGTATAAAGAATAAATTATCAATTTCAACAATTTGCTAAGTTTCTGGTGTCATTCAAAGGGGATCCAGTGTCTGTCCACCTGGGATGACATGGTCGACAAGCTATGCTACTTCACTAGAGATGGCTTGCACCTGTCACCCTTAGGCTTTCAAATACTGGCCAAGGCTCTTACCACCCCATAGTGCCTTTTTTAGGCAATGCTCAAAAGACAAACCCACCACCATACATAGCACAAGTAACAAAAAACTGAGGGTAATGCTACTCAATGCCAGAAGTCTAACCCTCAAAATGCATTCACTCGAGACACTCTTCACTATGGAGAAAATTGATATATGTGCAGTAACAGAAACTTGGTTTAAGGCTTCAGAGAGCACCCCAGCACTACCAGGCTAGAACACATACCATACATTTTGTCCACAGAACCTGGACCGAAATACAAAAGGCAGGGGTGTATCCATATTCATCAAGGATACCCACACCTCCAGGTTAGTGGCACAGCACGATGCTTCAGAGATCATCCACGTGCAACTAACAATGGGCAAAACTGCAGTTCAAATTGTACCTTGCTACAGATCACCCACCATGTCCCAGGGCCCCCATTCCGCATTTCTGGAAACACTGGGAAACATAAAGGTCCTACCAAACACCCTAATATTGGGTGATTTCAATTACCCAAACATTAACTGGGAGAACTACTCAAGTACTAACTCCCATGCCCAAAAATTCAAAAGCCCTGGATCAACTGGTCAACACTCCCACCAGAGGTGACAACATATTGGACCTCGTTATCACCAACATGGGCGACTGGTGTTCCACACCTGAGGTCAACCCCTCGCTGGTTAGATCTGACCATAAACAAATCACTTTGGACATCCACATTCCGCCCCCACCCTCGGACAAGGAAACCACTGTGAAAAACTTTTCAAAAGCAAACTTCACGTTACTTAAGACTGAGCTGGAAAGTTTCAAAGCCCCCATGCTAAAGGATAATGCTGTCCAGGCTGTAAAATCTTTTACTAATGCATTCTATGGGCACCTACAAGAATGCATGGATCGTGCTATCCCAAGCAAAACCAAGACTCACTCCTCCAAGAAAAGGAAACCAGTCTGGTGGACACCTGCCATAAACAAGTTATACAATAGAAGGAGGAAACTAGTACAGAAAAGAGTAAAATCCCAAGAAAGGAAGACATCCCTGATCAGTATCAGCAAGAAACTATGATCCCTCATAAAATCATCCAAGGTGAGCTTTGAAAGAAAAATTGCCAAGGACTCGAAAGATAACCACAAGGCATTATTTAGCTATGTCAAGAATCTAAGTGGCAATGCTCAGATCTGCTCATAGTTAGTGCAGAATGGTACAAAATACACTGAACTGACCGATATCATCAACATCCTGGCAGACAGGTTCAGTGCAAACCTCACCCCCAAAAGGGCCCATAACCATACCAGAAGAATGTAGAGCCCCTGAAATCACAGACACTCAGGTTAAAACAGCCCTCTCCAAAGCCAAAAACACAGTATCAATGGGATTGGACAGTGTCCCAGACTGCGTCCTACACGAGCTCAAAGATGAATTCACCCCTCACCTAAACACACTGTTCAAACTCAGCCTCTTCACAGGCTACATACCCATAGAGTGGCACACAGCAAAGGTGGAGCCACAACAGACCCCGGGAACTATCGCACTATAAGCCTGACTAGCTTGGTCTGCAAGGCTATGGAGTGCATCATCATGGAACTCATTAACAGAGACATTGGAAACCTCCAAACACTGGACCCTACCCAGTTCGGATTTGTTAAGTGCAGATCATGCCGCCTAAACCTGGTGAACTTCTTTGAGACAGTTACCAAGGCTATAGACAAGGGAAAGGTGGTACACACAGCCTACCTAGACCTCACAAAGGCTTTCAACACCATTCCCCATTCTGGTATTATAGACAAGCTCACCAGCCTGAACATAAACCCCTACATCACAAGATGGGTTGCCAACTGGCTGACAGACAGAACCCACATGTTGAGAGTTGTGGCAACTAGGTCTGACTCTAAATCGGTTACAAGTTGCATTCCCCAGGGCTCAGTCATGACTGCAAACTAGGGGCTATAATTGGCTCTCCAGCTGACACAGACATCCTCCAAAAGGGTCTCACTGAAACGGATACCTTGTGTCAAAATCATGGCCTCAAGCTAAATGCCAAAAAAGTGCATAGTCAAACTACCACATAGGTGGTAGTCCCCTAAATACAGAAGATGTAATAAGGGATCCGGGGACCCAAGTAGATAGTAATCTCTCCTTTGATAATCGCATTGCCAAAGTGGTTAGAAAATCCTTCTATGTGGCTCATCTTATCACAAAAGTGTTCACATCCAGATCAAAAGAGGTCATTAGCCCCTCTGCTCATTACTCATCAGACCCATCATAGAGTACAATGCCCCATTTGGGATGTACCTTACAAGAAACCTGCAACAGCTGGAATGACCACAGAAGTACCTCACCAAGAGGATCACTGGCCTCAAACAGATGCCCTAAGCAGCTCGACTGAAGAAACTCCAGCTGTACTTGGTTGCATACTGCCTACTCAGAGGTGATCTCTGCCTGACATACAAGTCCATGTCCAACCCAGAACTGACGGACATGCTCCACCTAAAGAAAATCATATCCTCTCGAGCCACACACTCTAGGGATCTAAACCTCACCACAACAATAAATAGGATGTGCTGGAGGGATAGATTCCTGTCCCAGAGACTTACCATGCTTTGGAACAAGATTCTAACACTCTTCAAGAGAAACCTGTGGATGGGAAACAGAAAGATTACCGGATCACTTCAGTGGCTCTGCTGGACAGAGGCACAGGGAACTAATCGCCAACACATTCTGGCTAGGCTTATAATTGCCTTCGGGCAGATAGCCTAGTACCTACCTATGAACCAATGAACCTATAAAAAAATAAATTACACACATTTCCATCTAAAAAGTGCAAACTGCCCAAAAATATTTCCATCTGTAGACACAAAGTACCCTAAAACAGTCACAATAACATTAAAAGCATATCAAGTACACAACACTTATACATGAAGATTGCCCCACCAGAAATTAAAAAAAAAAATTTTATACATGCATTTAACCTTTAAAAATGACTGCTTCCAAATCATCTCAAAACAACCACAACTATAGATTAAATTTTGTGTGTGCATGTGTGTGTGTGTGTGTGTGTGTGTGTGTGTGTGTGTGTGTGTGTGTGTATACTAAACAACAGATGCATACTTCTTGTACCTTTAAAAACTACTATTTGCAAATCTAAAATAACCACTACACAGATTTAAATACTGTACAATGCACCCATTTTCCTCTAAACAATAAAAAGTTAGAAATTGAAATAAAACACAATATTCCCATTTTTTTTAAAAGCTAGAACCATAATGTACTATTTGTAGTAACTCAACACTACAATCACAGTTTTTGCTGGCCTGGCTGGCTTCCCTCCTGGAGTAGTTGGCTAGCTCTCTGACTAGCTGGCTGGTGGAGTGGCTGGCTGGCTGGGTAGCTGGCTGCTGGAGTGGCTTGTTGGCTGGCTAGTTGGCTGCTGGAATGTTGGGCTGGCTAGCAGGCTGTTGGTGTCGCTGGCTGGCTAGTTAGCTGCTGCAGTGGCGAGCTGTCTGATAGGATACTGAAGTTCCTAGCTGGCTGGTTGCTGGAATATCTAGCTGGATGGATGACGGTTGGAGTGGCTAGCTGGGTGCTGGAGTGACTAGCTGGCACTGCAGGAGTGGCTGGGTGGCTGTCTGGCTGCTGTAGTAGCTAGCTGGCTGATGGAGTGGCTGACTGGCTGACTGGCTAGCTGGCTGCAGGAGTGGCTGGCTAGCTAGCTGGCTGCAGGAGTGGCTGACTGGCTGGCTAGCTGGCTGCTGGAGAGGCTGGATGTCTAACTGTTAGAGTGGCTAGCTGGCTGGCTGGCTGGCTGCTGGAGTAGCTAGCTGGATGGCTGGCTGGGTAGATGGATGGATGGATGGATGGATGGATGGATGGATGGATGAATGGATGGATGGCTGCTGGAGTGGCTGGCTGGTTGTTGGAGAAGCTAGCTGGATGGCTGCTGGCTGGATGGCTGGCTGGCTAGCTGGCTGGGTAGAAGGATGGATGGATGAATGGAAGACTAGGTGAAAGGATGTATGTATGGTTAAATGGAGGGATGGCTAAATGAGTGGCTGGCTGGCTGGCTAGATGGATGGATGGATGGCTGACTCTCTGGATGGTGGTCTGTCTGGCTACCTAGGCTGTTAGAAGAAAAAAAAGACAAATTTTAGTTTTTCTTTCGTTAGCGGCTGTAGAAGTGCTAATAACAAACCAGTCTACAGAAGTGTGATCTGTGCAGGGCTCTTCCTGCCTTAATCTCCACCTCCTTCATGAATTGCAGCCAATTGCTGCAGGATTTACAACACCTAGCCCTAACCGGGAATAGCTCTGCCTGCAGGTCTAGGTTGGTGACATAAGTGGAACTTTTCAAGTCACACTGCTTTGCACAGTGGGCAGTGGGGTAAGGTAGCTCAACCTGTGAGTGTCCCACTAATAACAGGATGAATGGCAACCTTAGAAATAACACCCAACATTTCTCTGAACTTATTTGAAATAATGCTACCTATGTGGATCCAGTGGATATCAGAAATATATTATCAAACAAATTCTTTGCAAACGTCAGTCCCAAGACAAATATACAACACCCATATATCCCAAAAGATCTTAAAAGCCTCTATCATCTCTAAGGAACACTTGCCAAAGATACTCTCCAAAACAAAATAAAAAAATGCATCCCTCATGGGATGTGATAAGATACTTTGCTTACTGAGCAGCACTAGACATGTGCCTATGGACCCACTCCTGCAGTTATTCGAACTGAGCTTAGCCACTGGTGTGTCACTGAGGTATGGCACACAGAACTTGTGATGCTGTTTCACAAGGGTGGCCCCACCATGGAGCCTCAGAATTGCAGACCTGTTACCCTAACAATTCTCATCTGCAAGGCCATGGGATGGGTCATAACTGGCCTAATAAACTACAGTTTAAAAAATCTTATAAGGCTTAACCCCCCAGCAATTTGGATTTGTTATGGGTAGATCCTGTCAAATGAATCTGAAAGACTTCTTTGACAGGGTAAAACAAGCAGTGGACAGTGGTCGTACTCTCCATACATCAGATACAAAGGCTTTTGATAACATACTACATGCTAACATAATGAATAATCTAATTGTGCTCCATGTGAATCCCTATATAGTTAGGTGGATAGCAAACTCACTGAGGAACAGAACCCACACAGTGAAGGTGGCAAGTGTGTTCTCAGAATGCATGAAGGTAATCAATGAGATCTGTGCTAGGACCCCTGCTATTCAGCATATACTTCTCTAATCTCCAAACCAAAATGGGGAGTCTGCTTAAACAAGTTTGTGGTTTATTGTAAACTGGGTGCAACCCTCAAATCCCCTTCTGACATGCAGAAACTACAACTTTAATTTACACATGTTAATAGATGGTGAAAAAAAAAGACTAAAACTAAATGCTAAAAAAACAGTAGTAGATAACACCCTCTGCTTTGATCATCATGTTGCAACAGTGGCTAGGAAAATCATTCTGTCTAGTATAGCTTTTCACAAAGGGCATCTCCTCTAGATCCAGAGAAGTCCTTACCCATCTATATTTCACATTGCTCAGGCCCATCATGTAATACAGTTCCTTATTCTGGATGACATATCAAGCAGTTGGAAAGACCCCCAAATATTCTTTACAAAAAAGATCATGGGTCAAAAAGAGCTAAGCTACCAGGAAAGAATGGAGGCTTTGCCCTTTATTCAGTGTTCTATAGACCCCTTAGGGGCAATTTTTGACTTGCTTTTTGAGCAGTTACAGATGTAGTACAAGACATATTTTATCTCCTCAAATCAAAGAGTTCAGTGAACACTAGGTCCAGAGATCTGAAGCTGATTCAGAAAATAAATAATTTTGGAGAGAGAGATTCTTCATACGACTTCATCTTCTCTGAGACAATCTTCCACTCTAGGTCAAACAATGTTACACACTAACCTCCTTTAAACAGGAACTAGACAAATCGATGGGTATTCACAAATTCATCCATAGCATGACAGGTCTAAAATGCTTGAAAGCCATGTGGTCCAGTTGCCTTGTATTTTCTATGATTTCTTTGATTTGTTGTGTTTATCTGTCTGTCTATCTATCTAATGTTATTTTATTTACATTTGCTAAGCGGTGCAATAGCCTTATCACCAATGACCAATTTCAACCATTACCCAAGTGCAGGGCAAAAATAATCTAAAATTCATACGGTTTAGCTCTATTTTGCACAATAACAGGAATAATCATATAGAAGAATTACAAAATAAAGTCATTCATAGCTCAGAGATGATTGTAAGGCAGAAAACACACATATGTACATGGTAGTTTTAGTAAGTAGCATGTAGGATGAACTGTAACACGCTTTATGCAAATAGGTTTATAGGCAAGTTGCCCTTGTGGAACATTTTAATTGTAGCTAATTTTAGTCAAAGGTGAGAATCAAACCCTAGACTTTAGGTCTGTGAGGTAAACCTCTTAACTATTATGCCAAACTCCAGCCTAGCTCTGTGAGGAAACCCCAATAGATTTCAAACGTACAAGGAAAATGATATAGATGCAAAAGAAGATGCTTTATAATGGTAAATAAGTATGGTGATGGATGTAGGGCAAAAGAAAGATGACCAAGGCTTTTAGCTGATACCTGACCATTGAAATCACTTTCCTTTTGTTTTGCCTTTTAGGAACTGTTTTAGCTTGGACCAAATAGGTGAAGTGTATAATGTATTTATGTTCAGCTCTATTCTAAGGAAGAGGTCATTATTAGTTTATGAATGAAGTTTATGGAGAAAGTTTTATAAATAAGGAATGAAAGTTGTCTGTTAGAGACATGAAACTATATGCTTGTTTGAGGAATACTTGGATTGTTGAGAAGTGATTCTTTTGGAAGCTACAGTAAAGGAGGAACTTTGTACTATATGGCATTTTACCCTTGGGGCCAGAATGTGTAATATCTTTCTGGCAGAGAACAACAACCTATTTTTTTGCATTCCTTTGCTCAATGTGGCATTTCTATGCTAGGCATTTTATTTGTATATATTTATTTTTATTTATCCTTTGTTGACTGGGATAGTCCCACTAGGCTAGTGGCTTCTTTTCAGGGGAGACCCAAGGTGTTTTTTTATACTACTAGGGGACATTTTGGCAAGTGCATCAGAGAACTTCCCTTACTCTTTTTGATAGGTGCAGAGGGATCTTTTACATCTACCTGAGTTGTCACCAACTCAGTCAGGTGGGACCTCAGTTTAATGTCTCACTCAAAGGATGACACTTTCAGGAGTGTAGCACACTCTTATGCTGCACTGCAGTGTCTGCAATCCATCTGCCTGCTATGGGAATAGAAACCTTCTGCACCAAAGGTGATTGTGCTTCCTGTTGTGCAACTGACACTTTTAATGTATTTATTCTGGGGTGTGGGATGGGTTTGATTGTGCAATATGGTGTTTTTGTAAAATATGTATTTAAACTCGTTACTAAAACTTTTCACACAGACTCACACATATAGTAAACCTAGTCCCTTACTTAAAATTTTCCCTAACCCTAACCCCCCACACCCATATACACTACCACTGCTAATATATACCCTCTTACCTGTCTTTCATAGAAAAACACCATTTGCACTTACACTTCAGTACATTCTGTTGACCAAAGCAGAGACTGACCAATTGTAGTGAAACCACACACACACACACACACACACACATATATATATATATATATATATATATATATATATATGTGTGTGTGTGTGTATATATATATATATATATATATATATATATATATATATATATATATATTAAGGTGTATTAGGAAAGCGCTAATGAATCAAAGAAGGCAAACGTATTTTAGAAATGGTATTTGCTAAATAAGTGTTCAGCACTTTGTAATGAGAAAAACATGGTAAGTATAATATATTTGCAATGTGTAAATTTAATAGGAGTGTAAAAGTGTCTTTAAGGATTATGGCAACATAGAGCAGAGTGACGTTAATGTGTGGTTTTATAAGTCATATGATCCATGTTTGTCTTAGGAATGGGAGTGATGAGGTTTATGGCCCACCCCATCAGTTCACATGCATTCAGAGACCTCTAGAAAGCATCTCAGGGCAGTAGAGAAGCTCCATCTTCCATTATTTCAGGAAAATATTCTTTTAACTAAAATAAATACATAAACATATTGTCGTATAAGGGAAAACTGATACTAAGAGGCAGAGAAGACTAAGGCGTAACAGATAAATCAGAAATTTATGGAAATAGCTACTGAAGGCAGAGACATAGAATATTGTAAAACATACTATACAATAGGTATCCTGGGTACCACTAACAAGTAAGACACTTGATAGTAGTTTGTAATAAAGTAACTACTTGTCCACTGTCACACTATTCATTAAATTAAAAACTGCTGCTGTAAGCTAGGTGGCATACTGATAGACCTTAGGGCAGTGATGGCGAACCTGTGACACATGTGTCAAAGGTGACACATGCCATGACGTTTTGGGTGACACACCAACAATCACCAACACCCGAGTTACCAAAGACACTGCTTTTGCATTTGTTGCTCGTATGATGTGCACTAAATTATTTTGTGCTAGGAGCTTTTGACATGCCAAACCCAAAGGATTCGCCATCACTGCTTTAGGGAAACATACCGACAGTATGGTCAGTGCCCAAGCCAATGTGTATACTGATATGATTGCACCACTGGTATCCTCATACTTTAGACTGGTCAGGGTGGAATATGGGACAGTCATTTTTGAATGGCTAAAACTGCCATTTTATAATGGAAAGTACACCTCTCCCCACCGGACAGATACACAGACATGCACGGCCCCTGAATGCCTTGTTCCATAACCAGCCCATGCATTACACTGGATTAAGTGTGTGGGGGAGTGCTTATTAGCTGATAGACCTGGCACAGATAGCTATCAGGATGCATGGCCAGTAAAATGATTGACAGAGGATGAGGGAAAAAAAAGGAGGAAAAATGCTTTGAAATCCCCATTCATGTGAAGCAGAGCTCTTTCCTAAGCCTATTCAAATGCAGTATGAACCAATGGATGGGAAATCACAAATTCACTCTTAGCTTGTTGCCTTTATCACTTATACATATGGACAGTTTGTAGATGCCCTAATGCACAACATATACTAAAACCATTGTCGTCCTTGGGCACTGATAACTGGGGAAATTGGAGCATGAATGGCTAGGCTTAAAAAGGCTCTATGGCCATTAGCCTAGCAAATCTATATGAGCCTATGATCACTACATCATCTTAAATCCTGTTAAGGAAATGAAACCAACACATTATGGTCTTCTGACACATTCAAGATTAACAGCTGGTCTCAGTTCATAAAAAAATAGAATTGCATCTAGTTGCTTTAATAGTGTTGTTTGCAGTCTAATTCCTATTTCAGAAAGGTAAGACAGCAATGCACTATAACCATTTATGTAGGGGGATGGGTTTTCAATGTGGAGGCTTTGTTCTCTATATCCCCTCATACATATACTAACCCCATGGTCGCACAACCACAACCACAGCAAATGTGAAAACACCACTAAAGTACTATATATTATAGTATACTAAATACACATGGACTATTGCAGGAGTGACAACCTGTGACATTGACAAGTATTGTCAACTTACCAACTTGTCAGTAAGGTAAGTAATGGCAAGCCTGAAGGGCAACCATCCATTTGTCTGTCTATCTATTTTTTATGGACAGGTCATGTATACTAACTCATAGACTGCACAATCACAGAAGGAAAAACACTTGAAACTCTGCTTCTCTAAGATTGTTGCCCTCTGTCCATCAATATATGCTATTAGTACTTGTAGCTCAGTCAACTGTAGTCCTTAGAAGGAATGCTAGATGGCATCATTTTGTGAGGATGCAGGTAGTGGTGGTATTGACTAAGTATCTGGCAGTTGTGCCATGTGCCACACATGATATTGCTTCAGCTTGAAAATATCACACAGAGTTCCCAAGCGTGTATGCTATTGTGTCCATGGTGTGTCATGGGCAGCTGATTCAAAGGTTATAGCCAGGGGACCTCACAGGATTTTTTGCAGGGGGGGGTGCAAACCCATAGCCCCCCACCCAGCCCACCCATACAGTCCCCGTCCATGCAGCCATTCCACTGTCCCATTACTTGCCTATTTCTGCCCAGTTGCCATAAACACTGTTCAAAACTCACAGTGTGAATACTGTTTTATGCTTTACTTCTACAATGATTACAGAAATTTGGATTTGATTTACAACTTTTATTTTAATTTTTATAGCACAAACACTGATGGACATTTGCTAAACAAAGCAATAGTCTTACAATGAAAACAGACTTAGCATTAAAACTTCTCTATTTTTGAAACTCACATTCACTGAAACAGCACTGAAACCCACATTCAGAGAAAATGCATCCTGCTAGTGGCAGTTTACGTTTACCTTTGGGCTGTTTTCAAATCATCGGACTCTTGCACACATTTTTAGGACCATGCAAAAGGTCTTTTATTCACCTTCCTGATTGTATTAATTATAATATATAATAATTTAATTATATCCCTTGTATAATACAGCACCACTTTTTAGAATGTGTTTTAAATTTATAATTGTGAACATTTTTCCAGTAAGCAATGAAACAAAACATATGAACCAATAATGACAAACATTTCAACCATAGAAGGCCACTCAAACTTCTGTCATTCAAACCACCATTGTCAGTAAATATGCACAATCGCTGCAGAAGTAAAAGTCATCTGAATAATTCCACAGTAAAGAGATTTGAAACTAATGAAGAGGTTGCTGGTAGAAAACTTTAAATTTCAGGGTTTCATTTACAAATTCAGTGTCTGCTGCCCTTGAAGAATAAATTGCCTATGTTACATTAAAACAAAAAATGGTAAGTTGGTATATTGCAATAGGGAATGGGTGGCAAACTGAAAAACAGGTTCATAGTTACTAGTCATCTCATCAAAAGGAGTACATGCTCAGGACTGTTGCACCCCACCCCCTTAAAATACAAATCTACATGCTGTGAAAGTAAAACCTACAGCCCTCTGCATCAAGAAGCAAATATGCTACTTGCTAAACAAAACAGTTCCACAGTTTAAGCAGACTTAGCATGAGCAGCAGTTAATCTCTTTTCCCATGAAGCTCACAATTCCTTGAAAATGCACTTGAAAATAAATTCCACTTGCTAACTCTAACTAGGGAATTTCACTCTCTCTCTCTCTCACACACACACACACACACACACACACACACACACACACACACACACACACACACACACACACACGCTCGCGCACATCTCAACCTCTTAGTGCAAGAAATCTGGGCAAAGCCTAAAATAAATGGGGACAGATTATACATATTGCTCTCATGAACTTAGAAAAGTGCTCGAATAACAGGATTTTTGTTAGTATGCATTTTTTCTAAAGGATATGATGTCTAAAACTGAAATGTCTGTTATTAAACAACTTTAATCCTTTATAGGAGCAATATGGGGCAAAAATGTGGACATTTTGCAAACATCTGGACAGCTGAGGGGTATCTTCCTCTTATATACACACACACACACACACACACACACACACACACACACACACACACACACACACACACACACACACACACACACACACACACACACACACACACACACACACACACACAGTCAGTCTGTAGCACTGTGAATGTAAATAGCACAGACCTCTGATGCACAGTCATTCTGTAGAACCGTGAATGTAAATAGCACAGACCTCTGATACGCAGTCATTCTGTAGCACCGTGAATGTAAATAGCACAGACCTCTGACTTGCATTTTATTCAAAAGTGTATGTTACACAACATCTAATGTACAACAACTCCGAACTGTAAATAGTTCTACATTACACACACATCTATTACTCCTTGTCTGAGGAGACTTCATGACACTCACTATACTAAACTGCCAAAAGTACAACTGCCCAATGATGTATTTAGTCAGCTAACACTTCCTTGACTACCATCCAGGAACTCCAGGAATTCTATGACTGCCCCTCTCACCCCCCCAGCTTCGCCACTGCACACAAACACACACACACACACACACACACACACACACACACACACACACACACACACACACACACACACACACACACACACACACACACACACACACACACACAGACCTACCTACTTCTTACACACACACACACACCCTACCTTTACTTACCTACTTCTTACATACACATATACACACCCCTACCTACCTACCTACCTACTTTTTACATCCACACACCCCTACCTACCTATGTCTTACAAACATGCACCTCTTAAACATTTAAACACACAAACGCAGACACCTACCTCTCACTTGTAAATTTGGCTGCAGCCCAAATGTCTACTGGAATTCAAATTCCATGTGGGTGCAGAAGATGAAGATGTAAACCATTGGTCGCAGAAATGCAGAAGATGAAAACAGGTTGCAAGCACCTGTTGCGTCTGTGCGACTGAACGCAAAGGGCGTTCTTAAAGAAGAATGCCCTTAAAAAGAAAACATTTTTTTTTTTTAACTAAAAGAAAATTAATCTCCCAGCCAGCCATTTCCCTTGCACCTGCCTGTGGGCGCCCTTGGTCATAGATTCTGTGGGAGAAGTGATATTGGACAGACAGTAATTATACCAGACAGCTGCATGCATACCTCTCAACTGTACAGAGTATTGCAGAATGTCCATATTTTTGCCTCATATTTTTGGTCCATTTTTCATAAGATTTTGGTTTCCTGGCAAATTAGTGGCCAATCGTTAAAGGCTGAAGTTAGAAAATAATGACAGACATTTGAGTTCCATATTTCATACCCTTCAGAAAATGCATGCTAATGCAAAACCTGTCATTCTATTGACTTTTTAAGATTGTAAGAGCAATATTTAAAATGTCCCTATTTTGGACCTTTATCCCACTTTTGTTTATGGCTTAGTCCAGATTTCTTGCTCTAAGAGGTTGAGAGGTATGTATGTGGCATCATAATGCAGAAGCCCATCTTTGTCTGCATCCTCCTCCCATATATCTGCATGTGCATCCCACAGAAGGAATACACACTGCATTACACCAAGTGTGCCTGACTTCTGCAGTGAGCAGCATTGCAGAACCTTAGCTGGAAGACTTGCTGATGATGATAATTGGTAATGGGTGCATGTGGCTCCTCACCTTCTACATTCTATGGGTGCAAACCTTGCCATTGCTGTAAAGGATGCCTATTCTCCCTTGTCCTCCGTGTAACATCCCCTTCCCCATGTGTGCGGCCCGAGGCATCTCTTTTCACATGTGCAGATAATGTCTGTACCACAGGACACTTTCATATATCTATTAGTATAAATTAATATCTGATGCCCATTATGGACAGGTCATGTACTGGTCAGCATAACCTGCAGAGGTCACAACATGGCCACACCCTTTATGTGTTTATCCTATACAGCTGTGATGTCACAGTACATGTCAAATCAGATGTAGGCTTTCTGCTGTAGTGTGTATAGTTTTTGCCTGCTGATGTCAACAACTGTGACTGTTTTGCTTCCACCTAATGGATTGTGTGCACTATAACCATTTATGTAGGAGAGGGGTTCTCAATGTGGAGGCTTTGTCCTCTATATCCCATCATGCATATACTAACCCCATGGTCACACAACCAGTGTGAAACCACCACTAAAGTACTATATATTATAGTATAGTAAATACAAATGGATTATTGCAGGAGTTGACAAACTGTGACATTAACAAGTATTGTCAATGTACGAACTAGTTAAACTGTAATGGCAAGCATGAAGGGCAACCATCCATCTGTCTGTCTTTCTATCTAGTCATTATGAACAGGTCATATAGGCCCCGGTAATAGCAGTTACCTGCCTATTATAACACATGGATCAGTTATTTACCATAACCTTGTAGTCCAGCAAAGTACTATATGGTCCCTATAGATAGTCTTGTGATCTTTGAAGTCAGGTTACTTGTTGCATCTGATAAGAGTTTTTTTTTTTTTTTTTTTTTTTATGACATGCCTTAGCATTCATTTTGTTCTGGTTTAGCAAAATATTTGCTACTCCAGGAATCCTTCCATCTAAACTCTAGTACTTTTCAGTATGCATGACCAAGTTTTATTTCATCTTTTTATAGCACTGAGTTAGTTACATTCTAATTGTACTGACTCATGCTTCATATGCAACAAACCGTATCTGCATACCTTTTGTGTGATTAGTGTTTATTATATCATGGGTTTTCTAGCTTTTTATTAGCCTTTCAACATATATTTTTTTCAGAACATAGAATGCAAATTCCTTCTGAATCCTCTCATGGTTTTGCTTGATCCTGGGACTTCTGCACATAAGCCAAGTTTTACAAATTATCTTGACTAATATTTCCTTGTACAATCTTTATGCAAACTTTGATGTCTAAGGCTACTTCAATAAATAAACAATAGTTACCATACTGACTTCTTTAATTGTTTTAAAGGGATGAGGGCAAATGTTATCAGAATAGTTATAATATAATAACTTGTGAAATAAACACAAAGGGGAATCATCATTAAAAGATTAAAAGCGCTAGAAAGTACACACCAATAAAAACTTACTGCCGAACGTGATGAAAACAGCCTTTTTTCATTGTGATAAACAGCGAAAAGTACATATAAAGTTATATTGTCACACATGTTATAAACAGCAGCAGATCCATTTGCAGCTGAATAAATAAGAATGTAATCAGAATGAAAGAAAAATGCAGCTTGGCGTGTGTTAACAATAAGGAAACTGGCAGGCAACTTTGTATTGAGTGTAGAAAGCAACATAAAATGTCAGCTCAAGGACTAAACACAGGCTTTGGAAGCCGAGGATGACACATACACAAATGAGAAAAAACAGAAACATGTCAAGGAATCAATATTGTGACCCATGCTGACATAATTCGCTTTCAACTTAAGACAGAAATATATGACCGAGTTCAAGGTTCTTAAGCTGAATGTGGGAGCAAACTACTGTGGTGGGAATTCATGTAATAAAAGATGGAATTTGAAACTGAAACTGAATTTAGAAATTTGAGACATAAGGTGGGAAGATTTTTTCTTTGTGCCTAAAAAATGAAGACAGTGAATAACTAAATGACATATTGATAAGACAGATAAATGAGACACAAATTGAACAAGCAAAGGCTGGGTGAAATGTGGCACAATTAAAATCTTTACTAATTGCTGAAGATAACGTCATCTTTTGCAAAACAGGAGAAAATGTGAAATAAAGCATGTATGCTTTTAAGTCAAATTTCAATTCAAGCAGAGCAATACACGTTATAGTCATGTATTCATAAAGGACATTTCTTGCATTGCATTTGACATTTAGTGAAGTATCACCAAGTGCTAAGATTCAAGTGTGTGGTCTAGGATTATAACTACCCATCATCATTTTTATGAAATAATAGTCTTGTCAACTCTTAGTTAACAAGCAGATATAGGTCTCAGTGTCTTAAATTAAAAAAAGTTGCTCACAGTAGTCAGTGACCAGTGAACACAATGACACAATGATATGTACCTCCATACTAATAAATAATATAAATATTTGTTTGCCTTTTCGGCTTTTCCTAGTTAGGGTTCACCACAGGGGAACTCAGGTCCGCTAATGATTGGCATTCAATTTTTATGGTGCCGAGTTGCCAGCCCGATGCCCAACCTTCATCGAAGGCACGCCCATTCACACATGTCTTTCGGAGGCCACTCGATTGCGGGGAGGACATTCAGACTCCACACAGAAGGCACTCCAGCCAAGAATCGAACAGGAGAATAAAGGTGCAAAATGCAAGTTGGGCAACTTGACAAAAGCCAGTAGTCATGAGCTGCAATTATCAGTCAGTTGTCAGATTCTCACTCCAAGTGGGTATTTCTCTCTACCCCTTTTACTTTCTAGTTTATTAAGAAATGTAAACAATATAAAGGTATGGAGTTTTTTATTTAATGGGTGGCTACAACCATGAAGAAGATATCATTAAAAACTTTTATTTTAGTGCCAAAGCAAATTCAACAAGTGGATGCATAAACAGATCTGTTCTACTACATTACATATTTCTGGATGTGTTGCTTTGCAGTGCATTTCATGCAAGATCTGTGGGATGCAGAAGAGGGTCATCAAACCATCTCTAAGGCATACTTAGCATCACCTGCAATACACAGCAAGCAAAATATTATACATGATGTGCTCCCTGCCTAAATGGTACCTGTGTATACAGACCCATCTAGCATGGATGTGCACCTACCAAGCAAAGGAGTCTGTTGGAATTCCTGCCAAGATTTTTTGGCATAGGTAAGACATGTGTCAGATGTATGACTCTTGGGAAGTGTTCATGATGCAAATTAACATATTACAGCTAATACTTTGGGAATGTAAGATGTCCTGACAGATAAGGGAGTGTAAGAGCTAAATGTTGAAGCACCATTATCCCTCTCAACCGTGTGGGGCCTTGATGACAATCTGTGTGCAATCTGTTTATCCTAGGACTTTGGGGAGGAGGCAATGTTGTAAAATGGCTACGTAGTGCTAGGTCTCTTCTCTGCAGTCCTGGGAAATCTGGTATTGTTCTCCATTTTCTACAGCATAATGCCAAGGAACTTGTTCAAAATTAGTGAGACTGATCCCTGAGATAATACTAATATGTCCCCATAGTCACTAAAAGAGCCCCATAGCTAAAATAGTTAAAGCTACACATATTTTGCATCCACAGAAATGAGCATGCCCACTCAGTCCTTCTTGTGGGCAACAAAGTTTGTCAATGTTCCTAAGTGTTTCCATGACCACAAAGAAATGGCCACAGTCATCTGATCAGTGAACTTGTGGTATGCCAGGCTCTGTCTGTACTTTTTCCATTAGTACATATGGTCCCAGCATGCAACATTGCAGACATTGACTCCAATGGAGGCCAGTAACACATGCTGCTGAGCTGTTGCAGCTGCTAATCCAAGCATTGATCCCCTTACATGCACCGCAGTTCTCAGTGTAAAGGATAGGTAGGAACCACATAATGGTGCATCCTTTATTACTTGTTTCTGAATCAGTCTTCCATTTTGGGTGTTATCATTTGCATATACCATGTGGCTCATTGGAGTGGAGTTCCTCTTTTCCACATCTACATGCACTCATTAGAATATGCTGTATACCGTGCTGTTTTGCGCTTTGCACAGCCACACTTTCTGTGTCTTTGAATCATCCACAAGTTGTGTGTTGCTAGTACACATGATAATTTGCACTGGATAATGTGCTAAACATTTGTGAATTCTAGCCAGAGACAGTGATAGAAATGATAGAAAATGTTATAACTATCTAAGGTGGCAGATTTATGAAATAATAATACTAATACTAATAATAATATCATTAGTTTATTTAGGCAATAATGTGTGAAAGCAGTCTCCCTAACCTATCTTCCCTCTGTAATCATATGCCTACTTATGGTCTGTTTCACTAGGTCTCATCACCAAACAGGTTATTCAGCTCTTTCAGTTCACAGTAATCTAAATCATAGCCTAACCAGGATGTAGTAACAGACTGTTAGCATCTCAAATATCTCCTCATGCTGTCATTGTTCCTCGGATGGAACATTTAGTGGTTTGCTCACAACAGTTTTATTTAGGCAGTACTGACCTCTTAACTCTGTTGACTGTTACAGTGGAGTTACTGGTACAGTAAACTTCACTTCATATATTGTTTACACTGCAAACAAGATCCTCTGGTTGTGCTGTTCCCACTACTCTTAGCCTCACTACACCTTAGTTTTCTTTGCTGCCATATCTTACCCCCAATTCCTGACCATTCCACCTCACTCTTCTTTTATACTTTCATGGCTCCACCTCCTTCATCTTGTCTACCAGTACATACTCCCCTGGTATCATTCCATATTTCCAGAATATCGGGCCCAACCTCCTCCCTTTTCCACATCACTATTACTACCCACTACACTTTTTAAACTCCATCCTCTTATATATTCTACTCAACTATAGACTTTTCCAGACAACAATAAACTAACACCTTTGCCCTACCCCCTCATTGTTTGACACAGCCACTATAACCTACTGCTTTTCAATTACTTCCCTATTATAGGTATTTACTAGGCTTGCTGCTCTTGTGGTTCATTTTATAGCTCGACAATTTCTCTCAAAGGTGCTTCAATTAAACTATCCCATCTGGTGTCAGATTGACTTTACCCATCCCATGGTCAATAATTATATACTACCCCAAGTAAGAATGACTGGGATCATACCATAGATATTCTGAGGAGACACACACATGTGATAAAGAATATGAGAGCTTCCTGTGTCCATTAGTAGTACAGAGGGAAATCCTGGGGCAAATAGTCTGTTTCCTATCCATAGATGCAAGTTGTGCTTGAATATGGAGAAGGATGAGCTTCGTTTTACGTTGATGTGTAGTCTGTTCCAAAGCAGCGGTATCCTCTGTGAGATAAGCCTTTTCCTTCAAACCATTCTGTTGATGTTGCAAAAGAGGTTTAGATCCATAGACTGAGTATTTCTGATGTCATTTGACTTGCTGATGTACAGTAAATCCATCAGTACTGGGCTGGATTATGCTTTGTATGCCAGACACAGGTTACCTGTTAGAGAACAGTGACAAAGCTTTGAATCAGTCCATGTAGGACATATTATTAGGCCTTATATTCTTTTAAGTAAGGTATCTCTATGGGTATCCCAGTTGATTTGTATGTCCGAGCAGAAACATGTCAGAAAGGACATTATACTCAATGAGTGGCCTAATGAAGGCTGAGTAAAGGGGAGCAACATCCCTAGATCTAGACACAATCCCTTTGTTTATAAGCTGTGCAATATACAAGGACTTTTTTACATCAATGGACACATGTTGGTCAAAAGTTGGGACACTGTCCACATAAGTTCCCAAATCCCAAACAACTGGGTAAACTCTTAGGGTGAATATTGCCAACGTGATAGCTCCTTGGGGTAGATGACTTTCCAAAGGGTAAGTAATGCATTTTTTTGGCATTTAATTTAAGTCCATGATTTTGGCATCAGTTATCTATTTGGGACAAACTTTCCGCCAGGATGGCTCAGTCATTTGGAGATTCAGTGGCCACTTCCTATCTCTGAACCAGTTGACAATCCATGGGATGACATAGGCATTTATTCTGTTTGTTTAGCTCTTCTACTATGAAAGTTCAAAAACTTTGGCCAGGTCAAAGTATGAGGTGTGTTCCATTTTACCTTCATCCATTGCTTTGGTGACCTTTTCATGAACGTCTACCAAAATGAGTAAGCATGACCTGTTCTTGAGAAATCCAAATTGAGACCGTTCCAGTGTTTGTTGGTTCCCTATGTCCTTATTGATTAGTTCCATGATAAGTTTTTCATGGCTTTGCATAAACCTATGTGGAGGCTGAGGCTGAACAGTGTTGTTAGGAGGGTGGCTAAATTGTGCTTCATACTATCTCAGATGCATCCAGGAATATTGTCAGGACCCATTGATGCCGAATTTTTAATTTTCGGATAGTGCTTTTTGGACTTGGTCTTGTTTGATAGTTGGAGACAAGCCCGTTTCAGTTATATCTTGAGGGACAGATGAGGGAGAGAGAGGGGGATAGTTAGAGCTGAATTTTGTCAACCAGTAGGTCGGCTATATCTTTAGCCTAGGAAAGGTTCACAGCCAGGTCAGTGCATTGCTGCATTGTGATTTTGAGATTATGAATGTAACTAAAAAGGCATTGTGATTGTCATTGGCTTTCATAGCTGTTTTAGCCTAACACTTGGCTATGGTGGATTTTATTAAGCTCCTGTGTTTTTGCTTATTTCTGTGACAAGGACTGTAACATTTTGGAAATTACTCTTCTTGCTTTTAGTCAAAATACTCTTCCTTTTATTGTAAAGCTGGTTGATATTATGGCTCCACCATGTGGGTTTATTTCTTGGGTTTGCTCTGCACTTGTTCCTATAGGTATGCAGCTGTTTACATGCTGCTATAGTGTTGTGGTGTATGTTTCAGCGTATTCTGTGAATTAACTGGATTGGGAGGGGATTTGAAGCTTTCCAATGTATCACTTAAGAGTAAGTAGTTTGTCTTAGTAATCTTAGTAAGCAATTCCCCTAATGAATTCCCTATTGCATCTCCTACATGACCCTAAAGTTAGATAGTATTTAACCTATTACCTCCTACTTAATCTGTAATGATCTTCTACTGTATACAAGCAATAACATTGCTACTCTTTCCCATATTATATATTACCACCATCCTCTGTACCTGCAACTAATCAGCTCACCAAATTTCATTAACAGAAATTGGAACTGCTTCTATAACTCCTATAACATATCCACACCCCTCACAATGTTATCTACATCCATTTTGTAACCGGTTTGCTTATATAACAAACTATCTGTTTATAACACTCATCTAAAATACCAAATTGTGCTCAAACCACTGTTTCCTACACCTTAGTGATATACATGTCTTCATCTCTGTGGGGATATATACCCTAACCTCAGCCCTCTCTATCCAGCCACTACTGTTGTAACAACAGAAACAAAATGTAAAACCCATAGCAACACATTAAGCAGAACCCATGGATCAAATGTTGTAATCTTCTTTTGGCTTTTTCCCGGTTAGGGGTCACCACAGCAGATCACCTGTCCGCTAAGGATTGGCAGTGGAGTTTTACAGTGTTGAGTTGCCAGCCTGGCACCCGACCTTCCAAAGAAGGCACACACTCACACCTAGGGCCAATTTAGAGTGGCAAATCCACCTACAGCATGTTTTTGCGATGTGGGAGGAAACTGGAGCACCGAGAGGAAACCCACACAACCACAGGGAGGACATGCAGACTCTGCACAGAAGGCATCCCAGCCGTGGATTTAACTGGAGAACCTCTTGCTGTGTGGTGGCAATTTTAACTGCTGCACCACCGTGGCTACCCTGGATCAAATGTTGTAATATTAACCTTAAAAGCTGCAAAAACAAACTTACTGAGCTTCACTCTTGTGTAGCCCTCCAGTCCCCTGACAGCCTTGTGCTTACAACAGCCAAATTAAAATCAGAAGTCAAAGAAATGAAATCCTGTCTCAAACATGCAATATACTCATAGCAGACTGCAAAACCAAGTGAGTTGCTTTAACCCTGCTAAACTTCAACTGTCTTTAAAATTCAATTAAATACCTCATATTGCTAATGTAGATATATTACTAATCTACCCAACTAAATAGTCAAAAGAGCTTATGCATAATACCACTGTATATATCTAGGCAACAATATATCAAAAGCCAAAGGCATCTAGTCTTGATTGTCTTTATATATTAATATAACAGGAATCCAGCTAATTAAAAAGGAGATAAAACCTTATGGAAAATCACAATTTTTTCCTTATATTTCAACAGAGGACAGAGTAAACTGGTTTCCCTACATTAAAGCATCTTTTTCAGTTTTAATCTGATGACATCATTTTCACTAAACTGCCTTATAGTGAAAAATCACACGATAGCTTTAGAGTTTCCTGTTTAGCACAAACAACAGCAAACAGTGAATGATTATGAATATGAATGTGTAAGGAGTGAACTCACAATCTTCAGATTATGAGACCAATACACTACTTACTTTGCTGACAGTACATGCAAAAAAATGGCTTCATCTCTTAAGTAAAATGCACCTGTCCAGACATATGCAATAAATGGAATGCCCACAAAGGTTCCTTACCAGTAGAATTCAGGGTATAAGCACATTGTCCTATATGGATCTCCTTAAAGCCCCATCTCTAAACTCCTACAGATTATTGAGAGGTGATCTAGCTCTGGCATACAAGGCATCTTTGGATCCCACTCTGATTAACCTGCAAAATGAACAGCATCAGAACCACTAGAACAAAGGATTTAAATTTTGCTAGTGACATAAATAAGGCATGTTAATGACACAGATGATTCCTGTGCTCTGAAAAACACTCCCCATCCACGTGAAGCAGAGTCCACCCCTAACCCTATTAAAGTGTAACTTTGACAAATGGATGGGAAATTAGAAATTTACTATGTGTCTGGACTCCATGTCTCAGATAGGCAGAGGCAGACAGTAATGCCCAAACTAATATATCCCACCATACTTCTAGAAACATCCTAACTAATATACCCATTCCTAACAAATGCCCATGATACATAGGGACACAATTGGGTTGGACTGCATAGGCTTATAAAGGCCCTGGTAGTCGTTAACCTAGTATATACCTAAGAACCTATGAAATATGTTAAATGGCATTTTTTACTTTAGTTTTCTGCCTGCAAATATTGGTGTTTCTCAAGGATCAATATCAGGATTTATTTCTGGTCAATATTTAATAATTAGTGATCCACATCATAAATAATTTAAGGATAACAGCTAAGCACTCCACCCTCAGGAACATGCTGAGGATTCAACCCTTATTTGTTCTGCCACTTCATTATAAGCATAAGCTCAAACTCTGGATTCTTTCATAGGTTCATATGTGTTCACTAAACTAATAACCACAAGGGCTTTTTTAAGCCTAGCAATGCATCCCAAATCTCAGGCAAGTTCTGGTACACTTTATAAGTATAGGCAGGGGCATGGGGTATATATCATAACTGCAAAAATGGATAATGTTGAACAGCATTACATTGAATGTGAAACAGTGAACACTGACAATATCGAAGCCGCGAAACACCAAATTCTTACCCAGGGCAAGAATTTGGTGGGCCATTCCGCGGCTTCGCTATTTCCTCCACTGTGGTGCGATCTCGGAGTTGGTATATTTAAGTAGGGGGGATGTGGGGGGCACAGCCCCCCATGTCGGGGGGTGAAGCCCCACACATTAGACATAGGTTTTTGGTGTGCTTGTGTTGTGTGTGTGTTGTTTGGAACAGCAATTTTTTTTCCCTGGGAAAAAATTCACTGTTCTGAGGTTTTGATTATGTCACATTTCAAGCTACCAAGTTTGAGCTTATGGTGTTCGATATTTTGGAAGTTCGATAATGTGATATAGACCCAGAGGCATGGGAGATGAAACATTTATTTATTTATTTATTTATTTATTTATTTATTTATTACAGTTTGATGACTGGGATAGTCCACTTGGCCCGTTAGAGCCTGTTTTCAGTGGAGGCCCGGGGATAAAATCTGCACAGGATACGGACAATTTTACAATAGTTATACAAAAGTAAATAGAGTAGTAGAATGTTAAAAATACAGAGATAATATACAATTTGTTAAAAAAAAAGACATAACATTTCAAATCCTAGGTAATGATTTACAAAAGTGAGATTCATATAGTCTAACATATTAAAAGTGCAGACATTTCAGATTAAAAAAACATGTAAGTAAAACATTTATGTACAGATAAAAAAAACAAGCTTTTTTTGGAAGTTAGAAATATGAGAAGCAGACAGAGAGATGAAGGTGAGGTGGGAGAGGTAAAATGTGGTATATAGTGGAAAAAGGGAGAGGGTTGGGGGGAAGTTTATGAGGTATAGGGTAGGAGAGGAAGTTGAGGCAAAGGGTAAGAGAGCACAGTGATGGAAGGCTGAGGTATACAGTGCATGGGAGATGGAGTTAAAGAGTTTTAAGTTGTGGGGTACAGGAACATTCCCACTTTGAAAGGAAGTGAGATTGGAGAAGAGTTTTGAAGTTTGAGTGGCTCTGAGTTTACAAGCAGGGGTCTGGGAGATTAACCATTTACAGATTGCCTGTGTCCATTAGAGACATAGGTGCGAAGCCAGAGATGAATTTCTTGTTTTCCATCCAGTTATCCAAGTTACACTTGAATTGAGTTAGGGAGGAAGTCTGCTTCACATGGATGTGGATCCTGTTCCAGAGATGGGGGTAGTCTCTGGGATACATACCTGTCTCTCCAGCAGGTCCCATTTATATCACAGGCAAGGTTTAAGTCTTTAGAACAAGTAATTCTGCTGCTGTTTGTTTTGCTGATATGCAGAAGGTCCATCAGAGTGGGGTCTGACAATGCCCTATATGCCAGGCATAGATCTCCCATTAACAGCCTGGCATAGATCTCCCATTAACAGCCTGTAGGAGGCAGAACACTGGGATAGGGTCCTGATGCAGTCTGTATAGGACATGTTACTTACACCCTGTATTCTTTTGGTGAGGAACCCCTGTGGACATTCCATTTGTTGGATATGCCTGATTAGGTACATACCAAAGGGGGCACTGTACTCAGTGACAGGTCTGATGAATGCCAAATACAGTGGAATAATGACTTCTTTGGACCTCAGTGCCATGCATTTGTTTATAACTTGCACAGCATAAAATGATTTTCTCACTACTGTAGACACATGATGGTCAAAGGCTAGATTACTATCTATGTATGTCGCTAAGTCCCTGACTACTGGGTAAATGCTAAGAGGTGTGTTGTCAATATGACAGTTACCTGGGGTGTATGACTTCCCAAGGGATACAATTACACATTTCCTGGCTATTAGTTTTAGTCCCTGGCTCTGAAAGCAGTTGTTTGTCTGTGTCAGCCCTTCATGGAGAATATTTGTGTTGGTGTGGGATTCAATGACAGCTTTTAAGTTGCAATCATCCACAAATTTAGTCAGTCAGAGACAACTAACATTGGCCTAGACTTCAGAGAAGTAAATGCCAAAAAGGAGCTGTCCAAGGACTGTTCCCTGAGGGACTCCAATTGTGACTGGCCTATCTGTAGAGGTGGACGCCAACATTTTAACTTCCTGAGTCCTGTCTGTGAGCCAGTTGGCTATCCACTGAGTGACATATGGGTTTGTACCTAACCTCTTGTGTTTGTCAACAATGCCTGAGTGGGGTATTGTGTCAAATGCCTTGGCCAGGTTGAGGTAAGCATTATGAACCATTTTGCTCTCATCCATTGCTTTGGTGACCTTCTCAAAGAAGTCCACCAGGTTGAGTAGACATGACCTCCCCTTAATGAAACCAAACTGGGTTTGGACCAGAGTCTAGAGGTTTACTATATCAATTTTGATAATTTCCATGATAATTCTTTCCTTGGCTTTGCATATAAAACTAGTGAGATCAGAAACATGGTTGGTGTCCTCACAACGTCTACTCAACCTAAAAAAGACAAAAGTAATTGCATTCACCTCTAAATCTTATTCAGACATAAAAATCAAGCAAACAAAATAAACTTCAGTGCCACTTATCAAGTAACACCAATACAGAGCTAATTCCCCACAACAAATACTTGAAATTTGTTCATCATATCACACGTTTTCAAAAAAAAAAAAAAAAAAACACCAAAATAGGCCTCTTATGCAGAGTTTATTCTGGAGGTTGACTTTCAGACTTTCACTGAGAATAACTTTGCAGTCTCTGATTCTACCCCAGTGACCTTTCTTGAAATGTATCTGAGTTTCATGTTGACCTTGTGGCTGTCTTCTGGTTTGCCTACTTGAATGTTTTTGCATGGTATTCACTAGTACCAGAGCCACTAATTTGTGCAGTATGGACTTCTGAATGCAGAAGCATGTTTCTAATTTTTTTGTTTTTTTTTAATTCCTTCTGCCTGCCAGAAAGACAGCTCCCCTCATGTTCTACTGGCCCAGGTATTTCTGCTCTAATTTTTCTCTGACATGAGAAACAGTTGCAGAGATCAGCTTTTTGAAAGCCATAAGGTCTTTTTCTACTTATATTAGTATAATTACCCTATGGGTACTGATGTATGAAGCCACATCACTGTAGGGGCCTTCTACACTATCTACCAAGGAGTGCATGCTCCTACAAGTGTTGATGAGGGCAAGCATCACTGGTTTGTAATGACCAAGGCCACATTCCCATGGTCTATGACTTTTTGTGATGTGCAAGCCTTTGCTTGCATAGGATTAAATCATCTGACTAGGGTGGGAGAGCCAGCATAAGTTACTCTTTCTCTCCCCACCAACTGAGTTCTTCAGGCACTAGAGCCTATATTCAAACATGGGTCATTTGTGTCTTAGTTAGAACATCATCCCTTTCACAGCCCAGAACCCAGCAAGCATGTCATTAGTTTTTCACTGCAATGAAAATCACATTCTTTATTTAATTCTGGCATGGATGACTTACACCTTACTTTCATGCACTAACAGGTTGGTAATATCTAGTTCAAAATACTGCAGTCTTGATGGCTCTGGTATAGTATAAAAAAAGAGTATACATTTCTTGTTAATAACATGGTATAGAGGAATGCTTGTGATGCATAATGAAAATAAAAAGTAGTGCTGAGGTCAGCTGGATAGCTTGATAGTAATGCATATAACTATCTCCTAAGCCTCCTGTCATCATAATGTCTTAGTTGCTTCTTGAATAAGAACACTGTGGCCTTGTTTCTCACTGCAGTGTACTACGCCTAGCAGAACACTGAATCTATGGCACTTGCTATTACTCCAAAAGCAAGAAGGTCAAACAAGAAACTGTAGAAAAATCACTGTTCCACTGGTTAGAGCCAAATCCTTTAATGAAGTCAAAAACAAATCTGATGAAGTTTGCCTAGTTGCAGACGAAAGCGCTCATATTGTTGAACTGGAATTTTTTTTGACTTCATTAAAGGATTTGGCTCTAACCAGTGGAACAGTGATTTTTCTACAATTGCTATTACTCCGACAACTATCTGGAAGCTCTTTTTCTGCATGTCTGCTCTTTCATGTGTGGCTTTTGTGCAGCTTGAAAGTACCATTCCAGACTGGCAGACTTCAATTATGATTAAAATGAATGTTTTAAGTTCTGGTATAACATATTCAGGCATGACAGAAGTATAAAATTCAGATTAACTTTGAAAGAGCTATGATTTAGGAAGTACATTTATGGCCCCAGATAATGGGTAGTGCAACTGAGCTTGAGAAGTAGAATGGTTTAGTATAGCAGGGATGGCCTTTGGTCAATTGGTGGCCTAGGCAAAAGGGCTCCACAGTGCCCCCCCCCACATACACACCATCCAGTGCACCCTTCCTGGTCTACCTACACCATCCAGGTTACTGGAAAGCACCCCTGCTAGAGCAGTGCCTTAGGTGGCCGCGTAGTTGGCCTATGCCTAAAGCCGGCTATGTAGTATAGATATGAGTACTGAATATAATATTTTAAGGGATTGGAAGCTGTGGTTGTAGGTAGTGAGCAGTGGATTTTTCCCAAGTTTTCTTTTTTTCTTTTTTTTTAGCAGGGTAATCCTAAAAAAAACATAAAACATAATATTAAGGGATAGGAAGACATCAAAGCTAGGTCACGAGCATGTCATTATTCTAAGGAATGGATGATAGAATAGGTAAACCCATGGCAATCACCAAACTCATTTTGCTGTAAGAGTCAGGAGTTTGAAGAGGTACTCTAAATAACAAGCTCATTACTTACCACACATTGAGCTGTGACACCAGAAGTGACATGGGGAAAGGGAAGTGTGGTTATATGTGTTTTGCTTGTGCAAAATAAAATAAGTTTTATATTTATAACTGTGTGTTTTTGTGTGTGTGTGTGTGTGTGTGTGTGTGTGTGTGTGTGTGTGTGTGTGTGTGTGTGTGTGTGTGTGTGTGTACGTCTTTCAGTGCAATCACAGTGCAAGACACTGCATCTCCTGCATTACTATGATATTTAGCCAGCAGAATCTGTTAGACTGCATGCAAGAGGATATTATAATGTGACCACGGACTCCAACTAATGCATATATTGTATAAGTAACCAGTAGTAAGGAATGTTGCCCATGACATATCTATATCTTGCAGTCTATGAACTTTCAAAATATTCTGAATCCATGAGGGCAAAATAATGGGGTGCCAGGAATTTTCCAAGTGGCCCCTGCAATTCACAATTTTTTTTTGTTTATTTACAATTTTAATTTATGGCTGAAATCATCACCACTGCCAGTGTATCAAACTCGTAGACTAGAGTGGGAGTTTCAAACTGTGGGTGGTGACATCACTAGTCTAGTAGTTGTGTATCAGTCTGTCTATGCGATTATACCCCTTGTGTTGAAATGGTGCACCTCGTGAAAATGTATTTTGAAATTTTGAGGAGCTAAATGTTGCCAGATTCTCAAACAGAAACAAAGCATAATAATGAACTCAAACTAATTAAACAGAACAAGGACTGCATGTGAATAAAAAAAGATCATGATCATATGCCTGCTGTGCAAAATAATAACCAATCAGAAAGCTGCAGTCAGAGCAATCCATTTTTATTTTCATGTATCCTTGCCATCATGTTTTTTTTTCTTATGATTCTTATACAAATGTAGACACATTAAGTTTCTGGGAGCTTGGGTGTTGTAGTGGAAAGAGTAAATGGTGGAAACTCTGAAGTCGGTACAGGAATGGATGCTGTCCAGAGGCACCAGAAGCTATTGAAGGCTGGAGGGGAGGTGCAGGGTGACAGGGAACTTAGTGATCTAAAAAGGGCAAATTTTTAAAACTATTTACTACCATGATATAGGTTCACTTGGAGGACATTTTAAGCTTAGCCAATTTTCCTTCTGATGTTTGAATTAACATTTCCTGATATGTCTTACCTATCCCATAGCTGATAATTGTATATTAGCCCAAGTGAGAATAACTGTCTTCATACCATATATAATTTTAGGGGACCCATGTAAGAGATACAGCATTTAGGAACTGCCTCTATCCATTAGCGGCATGAGGAGCAATCCTGGAGTATATTTTATATTACCCATCCTTAGATCCAAGTTGCATTTGAATATGGACAGGGATGACCGTTTTTTTTTTACTTGAATGGATAGTCTGTTCCAGAACATTAGTAGCCTCTGTGATATATATCCATCTTTCCACAACATTCATTTTAGTTATCTGGACTGAGTATTTCTGATGCCATTTGACTTGCTGATGTTCTGTAGGTCCGTCAATATTGGGTGAGAGGATGCCTTGTATGCCAGACACACATCACCTCTAAGCACTCTGTAAGATACTGAGTATAGTGATAAATCTTTGAGGTGGTCTTCCCAAGAACTGTTGTTTAAGACTTGTGTCCTTTTAGTAAGGTATCTCTGTGGGTATTCCAATTGTTGCATGGGTCTGGACAGATACATGCCAAAGTGAGCATTATAAAAAATGGTTGACCCAATGAGTGCTTTTTAAAGGGAGACAATAACATCTGTAGATCTAGTCACAATCAATTTGTTTATAAACTGTGCTATATAAAAAGGCTTCATGATTCCAGGCACATGTTGGTCAATAGTTAGGCCACTGTACACACAAGTTCCCAAATGCCAAACAACTGGGTCATTTCTCAGGGGGTATTGTTAATTTGTCAGTTCCCTTGTGTAGATGACTTCCCAAAGGTTACGATAATGTATTTTTTTGAGTTTATTTTCAATTTGTGATTCTGGCACCAGTTAGTGTTTGACACAAACCTTCCTGCATGATGGTTAAGTCATTTGAGGAGTCAATAACCGCTCCTAGCTTGCAGTCATCTCAAACTTAGTTGGCCAAAGCCCGTTGGTATTTCCTTTTACTTTTGAGATGTATATGCCAAACAGAAAAAGTATCAGCACCAAACCCTGGGGGACTCCATTAATGACTGATCTCTTTGTAGAGGTAACTTGAGGTCCACAATCGACAGAAATGCACTGACATATTCAACAATATGACTGTTATTAATTATTAAAATAACAATGAAAACCATAACCTATCAGAAGTTAGAATGAAACAACAAAGTGCCAGTTGTAAAAAATAATAAGCACTTTCTTTCCTTCATTGTCAAAACACAGAACAAAAGTGCTTATTTTATTTTTTTTACACCTGACAGTTCATTGTTTCATTCCAACTTCTGATCATTTTACAGTAAATAACAGTGCAAAATACCAGAGCTGAATCTTGGTTAAATGGGACCCTAGGCAAAGTAATAGATCGGGCCCCCCGAAGAGCATCCCCTCCTGCAGCAACCTCCTACTGCTCCAGCAGCATTCCCCTCCCCAACCACTCCAGTGTTCCATTACTTGGCTATTTCTACTCAATTACCATAAACACCATTCAGAACTATCAGTGTGCATAATGTTTTCTTATTTACTTCTACAGTGATTACAGATATTGAAATTAAATAGCACGAACACTGACAGCCATTTGCTAAACAAACAATACAGCCTCGCAATGAAAACAGACATAGCATGAGCAGTAAACTTCTCTGCCCGTGAAACTCACATTCATTGAAAAGGCATGAAAACTCACATTCATTTTTTGCATCTGGCCAGTGCAGGACTAAGCTTACCTCTGGGCTGTTTTCAAACCATAGGCTCCTTACACATTTTAGGGCCATGCATATATGTATGCATTTTTTGATTCACCTTCCTGATTGTTTTAAATTGTATTTCCTGTATAATACAGCACACTTGTTAGAGCGTGTTTTAAATTTATTGTTTTGAACATTTTTCCAGTAAGCAATGAAACAAAATTTGTGAACCAATAATGACAAAACTGCACAATTCAGAACATTTCCATCATAAAAGTCTAGTAAACTTCTGTCGTTACAATCCACCAATATCAGTAAATATGTGCAATCTCTGCAGAAGTAAAAGTCATCTAAATAATTCCCCATTAAAGGGATCTGTAACTAATGGAGATGCTGCTGCTAGCAAACAACTTTATATTTCATTGTCTCATCTACAAATAAAGTGCCTGTTGCCCTTGAAGAATTGCCTGTTACATTAAAAAATGATACTATAGTACTATTGCAGTAGGGCATGGTTGTCAAACTGATAGCAGGTTCATAGTTACTATATAACTCCTCCAAAGGAGGACATTCACAGGAGTGCAGAAGCTACTCCCTTTAAAGTACAACACAGTACAGTATCAGCAATCCATGTGCATACTGTGGGAATAGAACCCATAGCCTTCTGCATCAAAAGGAAGTATGCTACCTGTTGTGCTACTTACAATGCAAACAGACATGCTATAATCAGCACTAAACCTCTCTTCCCCTGAAACGCTCAGCTCCTTGTAAAATCCACATGACACTCAACTAAGTTTCTGAACTTTGCAGCACAAGAAATCTGAAACTTAAAGGGCTATCATTATTTAGTAAATTCAGTTCTTACTGATTTGCCAGAAAAACACACATTTTAAGAGGAACAGACCAAAAATGTGAGCCAAATATTCTGTGAAAATCTGTACAGTTTTAAGCTATGGACTCATACTCTTTGAATCACAAGTGGTAGTATGGGTAGAGAATTCAGGCTCTTGTTTCTTGTACCTAAGGTACATGATTTGAGCCTGAGTAACACTAACCATCAGGTATACCTAACTACACACACACACACACACACACACACACACACACACACACACACACACACACACACACACACACACACACACACCATAAAAGCAACAACCCACACACAGTCACAGCATAAAAGCAACAATTACCCCCAGCAAAAAATGTGAAAACACCCAAGCAACAACTATACTTGGACAATTGGGCAGCAGATGTGAACAGAAAATGTATTTTAAAAAATTGCACTGGCAGCTATGCATACATAGATGTACAGGAGTATAGAGGATGCCGCCACCATAGTCTTGCAGTTGTAAAAGTGGGGGGGGGGTGCTCCTCCCCCCACGCTCTATGGTTCCGGTGCCCTTGATGCCGCCGACTATATTTCAAAAATTTTTTAATAAAAAGAATGGATTGATTTGATATCCCCAGTTAAGGTTTCAAAATAGGATGAAGATGATGTGTTCAGGGCAGGTATTTGTTTTTTATATATATTTTTATGGATGTTGTTGTTTTGTCACGTTCAGGTGGAATGGTGCTTTAAAATGTGACAGAAGCTTGTGATGCCATTGTTGCTGGTTGTTTAGCATGCAAAGCAATTGTGTAAGTTTGTTGTTTTTTTCTTTATTAGTGTTTTCAGTGCTGCAGAGTGTTTTATTCCATGCATAATCATTTTTGCAACATCATTGTGCAGTATATATTGAACTTCTTTAGTATGAGGCAGTAATGATAATAGCCTAATAGAAGTACAATACTGTACAGGTAACCAATTTCTTCTCAGAGAAAATAAGCACAGGTGAAAAATATTTGTTTCATAGATGAATACTATTACCAAGTTAACTGCCATGAAGAGCTTTGCACTACAACCTGAATAAATTAAGAATATAGCTGCGATAATCTAAGCACCAGACATAGAAATATAAACCTAAGGAATTTATTATTATCCTGTCTCAAAATAAGAAGTCTCCAAATGCTGTGCAAAATGTTTAATTCGTCCTTTTGTGATTTAATAATTCAAGAAGGAACACTTTGTGCATTTAGTAGTATCTGCTAAAATCATGATAAAGTGTTTTGTTTATAACAGGATACTATTGAACTGCTTTACTTCCACTATGTTTTTTGTGTAATACTACAGATGTTTGTCTGGACGAGTTGGAATGGAAGATCCAGATCAAAGGAGGTCATTGTACCCCTATACTCCTCCCTTATCAGGCCCATGATTGAGTACAATGCCCCATTTGGTATGTACCTCACCCGGCACTTGCAACAGCTGGAGCGACCCCAAAAGTACCTCACCAAGAGGATCAAGGGTCTCCAACATATGTCATATGCTGCCAGACTAAAGAAACTCCAGCTCTATTCAGTAGCATACTGCCTACTCAGAGGTGATCTGTGCCTGACGTACAAGGCCATGTCCAGTCAGGAATTGATGGACATGCTCCACCTCAAAAAATCCAAATCCATCAGAACCACGAGAGCTAAAGATTTAAACCTCAGCACAAATATGAATAGGACATGCTGGAGGGACAGATTCATAACTCAGAGGCTTCCCATACTCTGGAACAGAATCCCAGTTCATGTTAGGCAGAGCCCCTCACTGACTCTCCTCAAGAGAAATCTTGACGAGTGGATGGGAGATCGTAGGTTCACCCCGGGGGTCATCTCTGTGTCACTACTAGACAGAGGCACAGTAACCTAATTCTATTATGTAAGGGGGTCTTCACTGTGTCACTACTAGACAGAGGCACGGTATTCTAAATCTATTCTGTACACTTTTGTACCATTACATGTGGTGGCAAAAGCCACATCACTATGGCTAGGCTTATAAATGCCCCAGGGCAGATAGCCTAGTACTAAACTATGAAACTATGAAACTATGTGATTTTTGTTTATTTTCTGTAGTTCTAACGCTAAACAATTGTCTTGCTTTTGACCTTTTGATAGGTAAAACATAATGCAGCAATACTACTGGGATTTGTTATGTAGCATTGTCGCCTCACAGTAGAGACGTTGTCCTGTTCGATTCTCAGGTAGAGCGTCTTCTGTGTGGAGACACGTGTGAATGGGCGTGCCTTCGTTGAAGGTTGTGCATCAGGGCTGGCAACTCGGCACGTAAAAATCTACTGCCAATCATTAGCGGACCGGAGTTCCGCTGTGGTGACCCCTAACTGAAAAGCCGAAAGACACAACAACAACATTGTCATGCATCATGTGTCAGTATTGAGTACATAGTTCTTTGTAATGCAGTCATAGCTAAATTAGGATATAGCTGGTACAGGTGTGGACGCAGTTTGCTTACCGTTTTTTTTTTTTTAATTAAATCAGTATTTCTTGAAATACTAACCCAGATTTGTCCTGAGTCCCCATTAGCGAAAGAAAGTCAATGACTTAAAATACTGGGATAGTGCAACATAAAATGTAAATTTGGATATAGTTGTTTTCAGCCTGTTTTAAATATTCAGTATCTTGCAAACTGTGTGTGTGTGTGTTTACCACCTGTATTTTTTCCGGCACAGTTCTGATATGGGGATTTGTGCCTTGTTATTTAGCATTATTTAGTGACTTCAGTCTTCATGCTGATATCTCACAATTACATTTGAATGTGCGGAGTTACATGATTGTGTGTGCAAATTTTATGTTAATCAGCATCCCAATTTTTGGCCAGTTGTACCTACTTTTCATGGGCCTTTGTCCATATTTTTGATGTTTCCAGGTTGAGAGGTATGTCTGAATCCTAAGTACTGTTTCACGTTGCTTCTATTAACAGTAATAGCAAATGGAACAGTAGTAGAGCAGATAATGCTGCTGCCTTAAAGATCTTTGTTGCTTGGCTTAGGTATCTGCTGACTGGTATAGATATATGACCTGTCTATTCCCACTGAAATTTTAGCTGGATGTTCTGGTTTAATGTTACATCCTAATGGCATGTTGTAGCTGAGTTAATGATCCCCCATATTTTATGTAGGGCTGTGTGCTGAATGTCAGTGACAGTGTACTGATAAAGGCAGTAATCAAGGAAAACAATGAATGTAACTAACACCATCACCCTCTCCCTATCGCATATTAAGTATGTTTATTTACATTTTGATATCCTGCTGCCCACTACAGAATGCAGTGTCTCATACGCAAGACGAGGACTGGAAGCACATTTGCAGCACCTTATTGTCTCTCATATTTTCACTAACATATTTTTTTCAATCGTACAAATGTGAAAATTTGTCACTAATGGATTTTGCCCCCCCCCCAAAAAAAAATACTGTAATGTCTTTTTCTCTTACTTACATAACCAAAGTGCTAAAATGTGATTTCTCTCTCTCTCTCTCTCACTATATATATATATATATATATATATATATATATATATATATATATATATATATATATATATATATATATATATGTGTGTGTGTATACATAGATATATATGTATGCGTCTATGTTAGAACATCTACAAGCCAGAATGTCGACTTTCAAAACACTGAGCCCATAAGAGTGAAACTGCAAAAAATTCAAACTGCCTTAACATCAACAGTTAAAACCTTTTACAGTGCAAGTGGGTGATTGTGTGATATCATGGTACAGATGGAATTGGGGTTTTGCACATTCTCAGATGAAGTGTGATTTTAGAGTTGGTCTATATGTAAATAGTGGGGGGAGGGGTGCAAGTGGTGCTTGCTCCTCTGCAAAAGCATGTATTTGCTTTTTAATTGTCAGTGTTAACGGCACTTTGATGTTGTGCCATTTTGCTGTTATAATCTAAATATATCATTATGAACATCGACACTCTTGTTTGATGACATTCTAACATAGTCCTACACATACATGTGCTCGCACATACACAGACACACACATACACACACACACACACACACACACACACACACACACACACACACACACACACACACACACACACACACACACACACACGCACACACACATATGCACACACACCAACACATCTCTTTGCTATAAAAGATACGAGATTTAATGTCCATCTCTTTTTCCTGTGATTATTTAATATTAGTCTGGTTATATGTTATGTAATCTACATTGAATACACTTTGTTTAGGTTTATGTAAGCTGAAATTTATTTATGTATTTATTTGAGAATGTTGACCGGGAAAGTCCTACTGAGCTACTGCCCTTTTTCAACAAAGGACAGGGAGAAAAGCTTCACAGTACAATTAAGCAAAAATATATTGAAGTAATACAATAAGATAAATTAAGTAGCCAACTGTTATAGTATGAGTAAGAGAACAACAGCACAAGTGACATTTATACAAAGTTATAAGTATCGAAACAGGTAATAGCAAAGCTGGCATAATCACATTTGGATTGTCATCAGCGGACAACAGTACAATTCAAAGCATATTGTTTTATGAGCTCAGTTTGGTGTAGATAATTCATGTAATGGCTATATTGCAAATAGGATAGGTGTAGCAGGTTACTAGGACTAAGAAGTGAAGTAGCAAGGGGAGTAGTAGGTGACTATGACTGCCATATGATAATAGAAGGTAGGTTTTAATGAGATAATTAGAGAAAAGGAGGGATTAAGATGGAAAGGGAGGACTGTGGAAAATAATGCAGAAGAAAGGATAGGGTTCAAGTGGGATGATTGCAATGACAAATCCAGGAGTTCTTTAGGTAGTTTTTGAGAGCTTTCTTGAATTCAAGGATATGGGTAATGTTTCTGAGGGACATGGGTAGATTGTTCCATGACAGAGCTGGCAAATCGCTGTAGAAATTCTGTCCAATAGATTTTTTGGGTTTGTTAATCTGTAAGAGACATTGGTACGAGCTTCTGAGGGATTGGGGGGGTATAGTGGGAGACAAGTGAGGAGATGTTAGGGCAGGAGGAGGGCTTGTTCAGGATATAATGGATGATGGGAAGTTGAATTAGTAGGAGCTTGTTAGAAAGCTCAACCCAACTGAGAGTCCTGAGAGTGTGTCAGTGGTGTTGCTTAGATGGGAGATTGGCAGCAAATCTTGCAACTTTGTTATAGGTGGTTTTGAGTTTGGAAAGTAGTGAGGACTGTAAGTTAGTTAAGACTTGCAAGCCATAGAAGAGGTTAGGAAGAAGGTATGCTTGGGCAAGTGAGTTTCTGTGGTCAGGTGTGAGGAGCCTTTTGTTTCTATACAGTAGGCCGAGTTTTTGGTGTTTTTTTTTTTTTTTTGGATACAGTGAAGTACATCATGGTCAGATTTAAGTTGGTCATCAGTGATAGCTCCAAGGAGCTTAGTATGGGTATCAGCTATGATAGCAGTGCTGTTAAGAGAAGAGCTGATGTATGAGGATTTGAGGTGGTAGAGGGATTTGGGGAGGACGAGTAGAAGTTTTGTCTTTTTGGGTGTTTAGTATGAGTTGATGGTTAGTAAGCAATATTTCAGTGAAGTTAAAAGATTTTAGTGTCACAGCAAGCATGTCAGTCAGATGGGCTGTCAGTGACTGAGATGATTGTGAAGTCAACTGCTTACTGTATGAGGGATGAATGAGGATAGGATGTGTAGAGTTGGTTAGTAAAGATGTGAAAAAGAAGGGGGCCTAGAATTGAGCTTTGAGGGACATCCATTTTGATGGGGAGAAAAGGGGAGAGAGAGCAGATAACCATTTGATGGATTGCTGTCTGTCTGTGATGTAGCTGTTTTTGGAGAGGAGGATGGGGTGGGAGACAGTGTCAAAGGCTTTGGAGAGATCTAAGGAGAGACAGGACACTACCTTATTGTTGTCTCTGGCAAGGGAGATGGAGTTGGTAAAGGAAATGAGTGCTGTAGTGGTGCTGTGGTGGGGGCGGAAGCCGAGTTGGGTGGGAGTGAAAATTTATTTTTTTGTGCAAAGCTTATGAGCTAGCCTATTTGCTAAGTAGTCCCACTGTTTTGTCACTTTTTCTGGCGGGGATTCATGAAAGCCTACATGATAATTTTTACTGTTTGTGCATTGCGGCGTTATGTGCTCATGGGCGTAACAAGTTTTAGATTCAGTAAATTCTGTGCACTCACACACAAATACAGAAATTTTCATGGCATGCAAACTACAGCAAAAGTAGCTGAATTTTATGCTAATGAAGCAAATCAACACAGTGGAGTGATTCAACAACCTCTAAAGCAACCATGTAGACTCTGTATTTGTTTTGTCTGTGTATTCGGAAACTTTCCGAATACAGCCACAGAAAGGAGTCTACATGGAAGCAGGAACAAGTAAAAGCTCTTAAAATCTGTACAGAACTGACCTCTACATATAACCTCACACATATTATGACCTAATTATACACTGTGGATGCTAGAATATCACAGTTACAAAATAAATAATACATTTCTAACAGCCATGACATAAATGCATCTTTGCACCCCGATCCCCATAAGAAAATGTAATTGTACGTAATGCAGGCTGCTACAATGTTTGAACATCCTGCAACAGACTATTATATTGTATGTAGCAGATGTATGGGCAAAGGAATAGCCTCCCTTGTGTTTACAACATTGTGCTTCCATGCAGTTTCTTCACTGACATGGCCATTAACCATATAGATTCCAGGCTGTCAGCATGGTGAAAATGGAAATCAGGTAAAAACTCATTGGTATTGCTGAATCCTAAAAAAGACTAACCCTGTAGGTATGTTCACTCCATGTGGGCACTTCTACGGTGTTTTTGTTTTCAATGGATGTCAACAGTGAATGATGAAATCGGGGGGGTGTCAGGTTACACATTCAAAGTTGTACAGGTTGGTCTGTTGAAGGTGAAGTTGCATGTAAGCTAGGCACAAATCACGGGTTGTATGTCATCCTTGGAATTTCGTTGTAAAATATTTCTTCTCTCTCCATTTCAAATAATTTTTGTACATTTTTAATGTCCTTGTTTGAGCAATCACACCATTACGTAGTGAAGGAATGAATGATAGCTTTTGTTGTGATTGGCATGCAAATATTCCTGTGGCCCCATGTGTATGTGTAGGGCTAGAGTGTTGAAGGCCCTGGGGTCAAGTACAGGGTGGGAAAGCTTTCCTTTTTATACTAAATGTTTGCATGATATCGCAGGAACCAAGGAAAGTAATTACACTTTTGCCATGCTTACTTTGTTTATGCATAGCTGTGTGTGGATGTGCAGGGGTGCACAAAAGTATGCCTGGCACAATGATTAGCAAGCAGCAGGTGTGTGTAATAGATGCTAATTACAGTATAAGCAGGTGAATTTCATTTTCATGAAACAATCCAACACAATGCTGCTATTCAAAATGCTATAATGCATCCATGTAACCTCCATTCTTGTTTTTCTAAATACTTCAATACTATTGGAGTAGAGACAAGGAGATTTTAACTAATGCAATGCTTAGGGACTGCTGCAGGTATTCTATATCTGCATGTGCTAGAGGCTGAAGTCAGTGCTGCTGGTGCTGATGACAATAGGCCTAGGCCAAGAAGGAGAAGAGTGTTCAGGCCCAGGGTAATTTATCAGATGCTACATGACCTGGAGATTGTAGAGCATGACATGCTGGACAGGGACACCTTACAAAACTTTGTGATCTCTGCTGCCCTCAACTCAGACAGAGCGGGAACCAAATGAGGGGAAACCATCCCAGTGGAAAATAAGGTATGTGTAGCCCTTAGAATATTAGCTACAGGTACCTTTCAAAGACCATTTGGGGACATGATGGGTGTGTCACAGGCATCAGCATCCAGGATCCTCTACCAATTCCTGAATGCTATGCTCATACATGCTAGTGAGCACATATGTTTTCTCCATAGTTCTGCAGAGAGGGTTAGCAATATGCAACAGTTCTACCCTGTAGTACACTACTCTGAAGTACTGGGTGCCATAGGTTGCACTCATGTACACATCAAGGCACCACCTGGTGAGCAGGGTAGAATCTACATTAACAGCAAAAGATACCACTCCATCAACTACCAAGCCATGTGCAATGCCCAGGAAATAATCTTGAATGCATGTGCTGGCAACCCTGGCAGTTATCATGACTCTCACATCTGGCACACATCACAGTTGTATCAGATGTTTGACAGGGGGGACATCCTACAGGGCTATTTACTGGGGGCTGCTGGCTATGCACTGGAAATCTGGATGATGACACCCATCAGAAGTGCACAGACACCAACAGAAGGACACCATAATGAGGCACATGCCCAAACCAGAAACATCATAGAGCATGTGTTTGGGCTGTTGAAGTCATGATTCTGGTGCTCAGATATATCTGGTGGAGCCCCGCAGTATAATCCAGAGACACGTGCACAAGTTTTCACAGTATGTGCTATGCTACACAATCTGATCTTGCAGAAACAGCTCAAGCAGGATCAGCTAGGGAAAGGGACACACCCCTTACTAATGCTTACATCACCACAGCCACAGTCAGAGGAGGGCTTACAGGGGGAACCACCAGCCGTTGTGCCTGCAGGCAGACAAAGGCATGATCAGTATGCCCTTGCTTTGGCTAAAAGACAAGGCATTCCACATTCACTGACCACCTAGGTGCCTAATACCATTCTCCTACTCGCACACAGTAAAATTGATACCAGGCAACTCACACAACCTGTACCTTCCCATGTACTGGCTGTGTACTGCTTGCATTAGACATAGTCAGGCTGAACTCAATATGTGTCCACTGCTGCATCTGCAAGGTAAGTCCTGAACCTAAAGTGTAGTTTTTGAATGATATTATGGCATATCTCTGTATTTAGTAGGTTGAAACAGTAATTAAGTAAATAGTGCTTTGGATTTGTGCAAAAAGCACTTTAACATGTGACAGCAGAGAGAGCTTTACTTTACTCATATGAGTCCATTAATAAGTAGTACGCCTCAGGTTTCAAAGATTCTCACAGCCCTACCGCTGAATTATAATGATGCTCACTACATGGCCTTAGTTTTTCACCATACCTTTATACAGAAAAATCTGTAAAGAGAGAAGTTAGACAGTACTAATACACATTGCAGTTTCTGACTTCACAACCCTTGCCAAGATCAGACAACAGGCAGGAAGCAGAACAAGGGGAGTAACAAGAGCATCATATCCTTGTTTGTGCCATAGCCATATCAAATATACTTACACACAAAAGAACACGCTATAATTGTTTGTGACATAACAGTACATGAGCTCCCCCGAAGAGCAGTGTCGTCATGCTTTTGCCTTAACAGTAACTCAGCAAAGGCCCCCGCCAAAAGAACAGTATATGGTTGTTTGTGCCATCCAAACTGGCCTTCACTTGCTGCAAATGCATATCATACAACTTCCAGTTAATATCCTCGCACATTTTAAGGCCATAGATATTGAATGCCTTACACACTTGAATGTCTCACAGTACTGCTCAGATAACTGATGAAGTAGCAAGAAACGAAGTATGACAAAGCTGTATATTTGCAAACAGAATCCTAACAGGTTGTGTGATCAGTAAGTGTACTACATCGAAATATACTACAGAGGGTTAAAAGTACAAGACAGAGCTGAAGATCTCATGTAGATAGGGTTCATAGGTTCATACTAGGCTAATTGCCCTTGCAAGCCATTTTAAGCCTAGCCAGTTATCGCCCTGTAAGATTCAAACCCTGTACCTTGTGTTTATAAGGCAAACACCTTAACCATTAGGCCACCCTCCCATAGGAGTATACATTATGATGCATTTGTTTGTGTGAACAATGACTTCAGTTCTTTGCTGCAAAGCTGTTTGTGTGGCAAAGAGGGCTAAAGGAGCCATCCAGTTTTCTGAATCTGCAGTGGTGAGAGAGCTCATATCCTGAAATATGTAGAAATATCTGATGTGTAGTATCATTTCGTAGTGTGTCTGTCATAACCTACTTTTGCTCAGTTCATGTATGTCTCCTCTTCCATTTATTTTCCAGCTTTTATTTTTTTATTCCACTGTTTTCGCGATGTGCCACATAGCGCAAACAAATGACTGCAGGTTTGGCTGTGCTTATGTGGCTTGTGCAAAGCACTGCATTGCTGAAACTGGACCACCTAGGAAGCAGGCAGGCAGACAAAGAAACCGGATACATTCAAAAAATGCTTTTGGCCATCACAAAAACCAGCATGGAGTAACTGTCACACATTAGCAATGCGACTTGCATTTGCACATTGTTTACCTGCACACAAACAGCTGTATCCCACATTCGTGTACAGCTGCTCAATACACATCTTTCAACTGTTTAGATAGTTGTAGAATGTCCTGATTTTTTGCATCACATTTTTGCCCTGCTCTTCTTAAAAAGGTGGTTTTCTGGCAAATATCTTGAAAATACATTAGTGTTGAAGCCAGAAAACAATGACAGATGTTTGAATTTCAAAACTCCTACCCTTCAGACAATTCACATTAATGCAAAACATGTTATTCTATCAATTGTATTAGTTTGTAAGAGCAGTCTGTAAAATGCTTCCCTATATTTGGTCCTTTTTCAAACCAATATGTATGGCTTTGTCCAGATTCCTTACTATAAAAGGTTGACAGGTATGGCCCAATGTGGTACGGAAATGTATATATGATGCTGTCTGATTTCAGTCCATGTGTTGGCTGCACACGCACAAGCATTACAATCCTGGGGTCTCAGTTTATTTTATCCACACATATATCAACCACATGACAAAGTGTAATTTATAATGTTGTGTACTCCCTCATGGACAGTGGCATTTGGTGGTGCTCACAACCTTGCTCTGCTAAATTCAAATATCCAAATATGCTCAGTAAGGTACTTGTGTTGTTATACAGCTAGGCTTCTAAGCAGCCTAATGCTATTAGCCTATTAAACTCATATGATGCTATGACCCTATATGCCTAGGCAGGCCCCCCAAGCTGTTGTTCCTCACATGGCCTGCTGATGTGCTGATGTCATCAACTATAAGTCCACTTGTACTCATATATTGGTCAGACTTGTTCAATGGTGTGTGTGTGTGTGTGTGTGTGTGTGTGTGTGTGTGTGTGTGTGTGTGTGTGTGTGTGTGTGTAAATACTGTGTTCTGTAGTCTGTGCACTTAGATGGGTAGGGGTTCTGTTCACACTTCAGTTGACTGACGGTGTGTGTGTGTGTGTGTGTGTGCGTGCGTGCGTGTGTGTGTGTGTGTGTGTGTGTGTGTGTGTGTGTGTGTGTGTGTGTGTGTGTGTTTCTAGTCAGCAGAATATAAGTGTTGTCCTGCAGTTACTTCTCCAATGGCATGGCTGGCTATTTTTTGGATAGCTGCTCATCCCTACACGGTCATCCATACCAGCCTCCCAAGCTGTTGTCTCTCACAGGGCCTGCTGATGTCATCTACTATAAGTTCACTTGCCCTACTGTGTAAATCACACTTGATTACAAGCTGGACGTGGTCTCATTTGCTTCTGACTAAGGGGGTTTTTACCTTGCTTCACTTGACCTGGGGTTTTTCTTCTATATTAATCAAATTTGTGTTTTAACAGCTTTATAATCAGTGTGAAGTTACATTCTTGAGTGCAAAAAGGCACTGTTCCTTTTTTCAGTCGGGCCTCTATAAAATGGTGCTAGAGGGCCCTTGCCCTACCTGGTGTAATTTGTTTTTTTTCAAAAGTTGTATTACTGTTTATTTTATGTGCCTTTGTTATCTTTCTTCGTTTGTCAGAAGTTGAACAAGGCTTTTAAATACAGGCCTTTTTGCTCCCTGCTTGAGGAAGGTACCTTTCTTCCTGTTATGCCTAGTTTTTCTCATGCTTGGTGTTTAATTTTTTTTTCTTTCCTTTTGCTTAATTTTTGTAATCTCTATTTAAAGGTACCTGTACAGACTCCAAAGAAGTTTAGTCAGTTTAAAATGCACTCCGTGCAGTTATAGCTTGTCCATAATTGTTTTCTATCTCATTTGTGTTTATTGTTTAAATAACATCGCCCATATGCTTTGTAGCTGGGTGGATATGCTTTTCTCAGAGAGTTCTTCAAGAATGTAAGATTAAGCTCCATTTTAAAAGGGCTTATTAATGAGGGTGGGAAGCTGAATCCTCCTGTTGCTTCCAAAGAAGATCGCCGGTTCGGCGTTCTCGTCGGAGCGAACTCTCTCTCGAAAAGTTGACTTTCTTCCCGGCCCACTGACTGGGGCCGGTGTCGACCTTGCTGCTCGATACTCAACTCCTACCGGCTCCACGGTCTTCGAGCCGCGAGAGGTGAATCATCTTTATAATTACCCATCGCTCCACGGCTTCGAGCCGTGGAAGCGACTCTTTCACTGGTTCCAGCGGCTCAAGAAGGCTTCTTCGGTGTCGGCAGGTCCATGAGAGAGTAGAGACCCGCCAACAGTATTGAGCTCCGCTTGAGCCTTCCCTGCTCCAGATCCTCGAGAGGTGGTTTCTCGAGTGTTCACTCTCTCTCAGGCCCGAGGGGAATACTTTCACCCTGGATAGGGTTGCCAGAGGCTCTTCCAATTCCAGTGCTTAAAATGGCCCTGCTCCAGCACAGTTTGCTCGAGCCAATGTGACTTCCACTTGATTCTGAGGTCAACCTCCTGAGTTGTGAGGCCGGTAGGGAGCAAGGTGGAGCCACGTCAGAGCAGAGACCCCATCAGGCTTTTCGCCCGATCATGCTTCCCACCCCTCTGTCCGTTCAGGGTTTGAATCAGCCGGGCTAAGCAGCAGGGCCTGAGCTCTCAACGAGCGGATTAGTGCTCGTGCCCAATCTTCCTTCGGCCCATCGGCTGGAATTCTAGTGCCATCGTGGGCCTCTAGACCATCAGGCTTAGACAATTCTGGAGGTCATTATTGAGGCCATGGGAGGAGCCGCTACTGGCCATGCCTGCCGGGTCATCTTAGACCTCACCTACTTCTCGCCCAGATTTGGAGACTGGTGCCAGAGAGGCATGGCAGCACCCTGGCTCCGGGCCTCAGGGCCTCGAGGATACCTCGGGCTCGGTCCCCAGCGGGGCGGTCCGTCCGAAACTGCGCCGGACGAACCTGAGGAAGAAATCAGCAAGAGGAAGCACGAGACCTGATTCCGCGGGATTACATCGATACCGACTCTCTGGCGACGCTGGAAGGGGTCCCCTGCAACCATCTTCGGTGTATACCTCCTTCTCAGGTGGTGGCCGACTTGAGACAGAGAGGTGACGGGCAAGGGCCTTCGCCTCTCTGAGGAGTTCCTCTCCTCAAGGCCTTTGGGGCCCAGCCTCCGAAGGTGGCTTGTCTCCAGCCGCCTTTACAACCCGGTTTCCTGCCCGTGGAACACCATTTCCGCGGAACCGAAATACGATGCCCAATAAATTAAGTCAGCCCCCAGAAAGAACCTTAATTCCTACCGCATGCCGGTAGGACCGTTGGCGCAGACGTGGCAGAGGCTTCGATGTCTATTCATCCTCCCAATAAGGGATTCTAGGAGAATCGATAGGTATCGAAGCGTATTTCGTCCTCAGCGCCTTTACTCACGGGTCGCTTGTTTATTATTGTCATTTTGCTGGCTCAGAGGCCCTCTTCAGAGCCGACGCCCCCTTTGATGGTAATCTACCTTGCGACCTACCGACTGTTACACAGATGAACATTTTTCTATTGTTATAGCAGACTTTCCTTCATACGGCTTGCGGTCGATGGAGCGAGAGCTGGCCTTAACAGGCGTTGCCTTAGAGAGGGAAATCTTGCTTTTGTTCGCTGGTTGAGGCCTTCGCCTTACTTCACCACTTTGAAGGGTCATCTTGTTTGGAAATTTGGTGAAGGACACACTAACAAAGGCAGGAGGGCATTCCCATCGCTATTAGTCTGTTATTCTGCTGGCTCCATACAACCATCGCAAGGCTGGAGAGGAGGGAAATGGGTTTAAAAAAATCCCAAAGTCTTTCTTATGGCCACCTAGCCATTCTCCGAGTGCAGGGGGAATTTCCCTGACGGTTCCACAGATTTGGCAGAGCAACCACTAACTGCAGAGACCGCGATTCCTTCGCGGGTTCTTTCATACAAGTCGGGTTCCTCGCATGTTGCCCGACTGCAACTCTGAGCCAGTCAGTCACTTTGGCGGCGCACCCACAAAGGCTGGATCCAGCCACCCCGTCATCGACTGCTCGCGATCAGGATGGAGGTTCCAATACCCTTCAACAAACCCCTTCATCCAGAAGAAATCCCTCAGCACTCAAGAAATCATGGGATCAGGCATTAGAGAGCAAAAAGGCCCAAGAAAAAGAGGGTCACAGCTCGTCCCTAATGTACTCAGATCGGATCAGATGCAGAAGAACGCTTTCAGGCAAATTAAAACGCTTACTATCCTTGCGCAAAAAGATGGATCTCAGTTCATTGAATACGCTTCCTCGCCTCAAAGCCAGCTAATGGTCACTCAAAATCTATTCTTCCTTTGCACCAAAGATGCATGGATGTGCTTACAGATCAGTGTCTGGCTGTGCTCATATTCCCATAGCTCAAGAGTCCAGGAGACATTTACGCTCACTCGAGATGACTGGCTCCATTTCCCGAGCACTGCCCTTTGGTCTCACCACAGCCCCCTGTGGTGTTCACCAAGTGTCTGATCATGGTAACTGCTCCTGCCAGAGGCTACAGGATTCCAGGTGTTTCTTTGGGGATCACACTGGCTCTATTCCAGACACTTGCATCTACTCAGCGCGCTCCGGGCACGCTCACCTTTGGGCTTACAAGGATCACACCAATTTCGCCTTCACTTACAACACAGCCAAATCGCGACATTATATGCAGACCGGACAAGAAATAATCCCATACCACCCTACAGCTGAAAAGAATCTGGCGCCGACACAACTTCTAGGCTGTCACTTACAAGGTCCAATGCCCACTTGCCCTACAGCAGTTGGGCTCATGGCTGCGAACTATACTTCTAGCGTTCCTGGCCAGACTAATTGCTAATTCGATAATGAGTACAGGTCGGGTTCGGTGGTCTTATCAGAACTGCCCTTGTGTGACTTAATCATAATCACGAAAGTTGCCACGAGATCTGGCGCAGTGCAGTCTTTGTACAATCAAATTCTACCAGGGGCGATCCTTTATTCTCACGTCTGCAGGAAGAGCCACATACTGGTCAGGTAGGGAGGGGGGCACGCTTCTGGACAGGTCAACCCACAGCACATGGCAGATCCAGGGAAACGACGGTATTATCAACAAACTGAGATGAGCGTACTATTGGCGGCCAAGCTTGGGAAGAAGCTCCTTTGGCACCCACCATATCCTGTCCGACAACATACGGTGGCAACGCCAAACAAGTGGGTACCCAATCTAGACACTATGCAGGAAAGCTATGAGACTTGTACCAAGGTAGCAAGCAACCGCTTAATGGCAACTCATATAGCTAAAGTCCAATGATTAGGGATAGATTGGCAGCAGGACCATTCTGCCTCACGAAAGTGCTCGTTTGCAGTATAGCTGCGAAAATCTCTCATGATGGGGTCTTAGTTCCCAGGACCTTTCCTCCTCACCTCACAATTTCCGGGTCAGAGTCTTCTACACTGCCTCTCTCTTCCTCCCCCCCCCTCCCGAACTGACCACATTTTACCCCGAACTTCTACGCCTTCTTGATTGTCCTCCTACCGAGGGGTGATACAGTTTGCTACCCTCATGGAGCGAGATGATGGCATAGAAGAGAAGGTCCATCTCACAAGTTTGGTTCCCTTTCCTACAGAGGCATGATAGAAGGTCCATGGTTTCTGGATCCGTGCCAGACCTGTGGCAGCATAGTCAGGACGCTTAGTCCCGCCTCTCAGGTCCCTAGTCTCAGGTCCATGGTCTGTCTTTCCCATCCTTCTTCCACCAACAATCTTCTCTCGCCGATGTGTCCATATTCTGTCTCTTTCCCATAAACCAGAGGCCATCAAACTTCCACCAGTAGAGGAAAGGTTTTCCTTCTGGGCTCAAGAACGATGTATAGATCCTCTCATCACCCATCGAGGTTCTGAATTTTTCTGGCTCTTCTACATTCGGGCTCTGCTTTTTTCCTTCATATGTCTAGCTACGGCACCCCAATTTTCATGCCTCATTAAGCTTTTCATTGATGTCTCATAACTCCATGCTGTCCTTAAAGGGCTTGGCCCTTTCCCTGCTTTATCTCATCCTGTTCCTCTTGGACGGAATTGCTGCCTGTTGCCCTAACTCTTGGCCCTTTTGATTTAGCTGCTACTTCTGATTTAAAATTTCTTAGCTGAAGACACCTTTGCTAGCCTTAACATCTGCCCTTCTATTTTCAGAACTTCAAGCTTGAATTTTCGATCCTCCCTATTTGATTTGAAACAACATAGAGATTCATTGAAATTGGTTTCAACAATTTATTCCAAAGGTGGCCTCTTTCTGTTCCCTTGTTTTTAACCCAACTCCCTGTCCTTTCCAGAATTCCAATAACGCAGAATATACTTTGCATCAATTGACGTATATAGACAGTTACGCTATTTGTTGGTTCAATTGAAACGCGAAACAAATCAATTGTTTGTTCTTTTGTATGTAACTCTTTCAATAACATCAAAATAAAGCCTCCATGGTAACCTAAAGAAGACTGTATCACCTTTTCAAAGACATTGCGCCAATAAAGACCTTCCTTCTCCCAGGGGCTCATTCCCCAATGGGCAATGTATGGCTTCGTTACTCCAAGACCCAAGTTATCCATAGATGAGCTGCGACTTTCTACCTGGACTCTATTATTTCTTTATACTTTCATTACAAGTTGGATGTGGTTCACAGCAGCAGAGCCTTTGGTCTCCAGGGTTCTCAGGAGGTATGGCGATGTGAGCCACCCGATGGTGCTAGGGACTGTGTTCCATTCGTTATGATCATAGATCCCAGATCATTACATCTTTTTAGTTATGTACTTACTTTGCTTGTGTAGGTATGGGATCCATCTCATATCCATTCATACCCACCCTCCTTCCCCTGCCATTTGGATTTATTTAAGCTGTAGTCACTGTTTCTTTGGCTCTTTCTTGAAGAACTTAGTTGGTTATAGTGACTTATAGTGTGTCTTTTGTCTTACATGGGTGTATGAAAGGAACAGACAAGATCTGGGAAGCAGGTGTAGCATCCTGGGGATAGGTATAGATAGAGCAATGAGAGAGACTTCGTTAGCATATATAAGGTTGCCGGAGACCGGAGGATGAGGATCGGTTCAACTCCATCTGTCATGAAATGGAAGTAGATGGATCCCATACATCCAAAGTTATGGTAATTACATAACTAAAAGTTCTGTGGCATGTATGTCAAGTACTGTGTTCCACAGTCTGTGCACCTTAGGTAGGTAGGGGTTCTAACCCCACTGCAGTCAACTAGGTGTGTGTGACTCTAAGCAGCAGAGTATATGTGGTATCCTATGGTTACCTCTCCAATGGCATGACTGGCCATTTTTTTGCTAGCTGCTCATCTCTACACAGTCATTCCATACTGGCCTCTCAAGCTGTTGTCTCCCACAGGGCCTGCTGTTGTCAACTACTATAAGTACACCTGCACTTGTATGTAAGACAGACTTGTTCTGTGGCACATGCTTTAAGTATTGTGTTCCATAGTCTGTGCACCTTATATAGGTAGGGGTTCTATTCTCACTGCAGTCAACTGTGTGAGTGAGCTGAAACTTGGTATTACAAACAGCATTTTACACCAGCAGGTGGGACACATATCTTGTACTCAACAGACAGTGCTGATGTCATCAGCTATAAAGGGTTGTCAGACACAATGTAAGTCAGACTTGTGCCATGGCATATGTGTTATACTCAGTGATCTGTAGCTTGTGTACTTAGATAAGTAGGGGTTCTATTCTCAATGCAGTCAGTTTTGTGTTTGTCTCTCTGTGTGAGTGAGCTGTAGCTTGATATTACAGACAGCATTTTACACCAGTAGGTTTGACACTGTTACTTCCATATGCTGAGCAGACAATGCTGATGTCATCATCTATATCAGAGTACTGCATGTGCATGTATCTCACCAGGGCATGATCAGTCAGTGGTAGATGTCAGGCAGATATCATATCATGCGATATAACACAGATTAAAATTATGTGTTTTAATCTGTACACATCCATCATGGCATGGTTTGTAGTTTCTGTGTTAGCTTGAGGGGAAAGCCCTGTGGGGTGTCCTGAAGATGCATGTTTCTGATGAACTACATGTGACAGAGGGGTATATATTTAATCAGTGAACGCTTAAAAAAGCAAATTCTGATTCATCGACCCTATTTGAGTGAACATTGAAAATCCCAAACACCCGAAACAGTGATTTTTTTCTCAGAGAAAAAAAATCGCTGGGCCGGTTTCAGGAGTTTGCCGTTTCCTCCACTGTGGTATGATCTCGGCGTTGGTATATTTAAGTAGGGTTGGGTGTGGGGGCGAAGCCCCCCACATTAAATACTGTTTAAGTTTTTTTTTTGGTGGAACAGCGATTTTTTTCCCTGGGAAAAAAATCGCTGTTCCGAGTGTTCGGGATTTTCAGCGTTCTGTGAACTAGGGTCGATCAATCAACGTTTGCTTATTTAAGCGTTTGCTGATTTAATATAGACCCATGATAGACCATAATACTGTACTGATGTTCATCGTGTTACTCTGCTGCAGTCATCACACTGGGTTATCCTGCCGTCAGGCAGTCCCGCAGTCGTCCCAAATTCCAAAGTCTTGGTCCAGCGTCGGTTGCTGTCGCTTCTTCCCTGACGTCAGTGCACCAGGGTATTTAAGAGGCATCCAACTCCATTTTCTTCAGTCTTTCTTGCCGTGCGGTGCCTGAAGCAGAAGCAGTTCACAAGTGCTGGTCGGCCGACACCTGAGATTTTCGATTTGAATTTCAGTCCGAAGTCTTCATTAAAGCTAAGTACCCCGTTGGGGAACATTTTCTTGCCTCAGTCCGATGTCAGAAAAAGTTAACAATTGTATTTCTTGTGGGAAGCAAATACCTCATAAGGACTTCCATTCCTATTGTATTCCTTGCCTAGGCCCAGACCACGACATCACAGGTTGTCGGTTTTGCGTTAGGTTTAATAAATGCACTATCAAACGCCGTTTTGACTTCGCATGGCATTACTTTGGTAGGAAATTTAATTATATCATGCCGTCGGAGAAGCCGACGACCGCCATTCATAAAAAACGCAAGGATAATGACAGGCAGCCTAGGAATAAGCCAGACCCCGAGGCCTCAGCTGGGCCTGTCGCCGGTTCTCCGGTTTTCAGTGAGGCGCCTACACAGCTCCTGATGACCGCAGAACTGGAACCCCAAACAGCTGCGGATTCCCAAGCGGAGTCTACTAGGCTGACGCAGCCATCTACCGACACCAGAACAGAACTAGACACCGATGCAGTGGAAACACCTTCGGTTGCAGAAGGTGTCTTCAGACCGACTACACTCACCATTAAATCTTATGCTAAGCATAAAACTCCTTTAAAACCTAAGAAAACTGTTCATCAGTCTACAGTTCAAGGCCCCATGCCTAAGAAACAGATGCTTAAGATGGCTGAAGATTTGATTACCCTTATCAGAGGTTCCCATCCCCCTCCTGGTAAAAGACCAAGACAAGAGGAGGATTATGCATCCTCTGACCAGCTTTCTCTCTCCTCAGATTCTTCTGAGGAACAGGATTACACTTTTCCACCTTATGAGGATTCTGATGCTGAAGACTCTATTCCCTCAGCATCTCCCCCTGAAGACTACTCCTCTGGGGAAACTTTACATACCATGAGGGAACATTTCCACTGGGAAGGCCAGGATTACTCAGATTCTAAGAAAAGGCTCCGAGAGTTCCTTTTACTACCCCAGCACAGACCTCTTGCTATCCCTCCTGTTTTAGATATTGTGGATGGTGTTTACTTGGAGTCTAGTTTAAATCCAGACTCTCTACCTCCTGCTCCAGCCAAACCAGACATATACTACAGAATACCTGACTCACACACATTCCTTTATAAAAGCCCTGTAGCTGACCCAGAAACAATTTCCCAGGGTCCCAAGGAAGCAAAAGCTTCTATGGCTAAAAATCCTGTGCCCTCTGAAAGGGATTCCAGAGCCCTAGATAGATGGGGAAAGAAAATATACACCTCAGCAACTCTGGCTATGAGAGCATTAAATTGCCAGTTTCACATGTTGAAATATCAACAATTCCTGATGTCTCAGTTAAAACAAAAAATGAGCACACATTCAGAACAGCCTGAATTCAAGGAAATGCAGGATCTGTTGCATGCAGCTGAACAGGTGGGCAAACATACTTTACAATGCGGATTTGATTCATTGGAAGCTTCCTGTAGAGCAGCTGTTACTGGTTCTGTCATACGTAGACATGCTTGGTTAAAAGAACAAACCCTCACTGACCATGTTAAAGCAAAATTATTGGATGCACCTTTACAACAGGATGTTTTATTTGGTGTCAAAGCAGAAGAGGTTTTAAAGAAAATGGAGCATAAGGCAAAGTCTATGCAAACGGTCAAGTATTTTTTGCAGGTACAACCCCCTCATTTCAGCAGAAATTGGCCAACAAAAAACTGGTCCTTTCCAGCTTCAGACAGATCACAGAGGGGCAAATACAGATGCCCAAGGGGCAGAGGCCAGTCACAGGGCCCTTACAAACCTCGCCAATGGGGTTCTGCTACCCAGAAAGGAGGAGAAGACAGGCCCCAAGCTAGCAGAAGACAAACACAATGACTCTATCCTCAAACTACCAAGCAAATCTCTCCTGGCAACTCCCTTGGGAGGAAAACTAGCATTTTTTGCAGACAACTGGCACATCATCACAAAAGACAGATGGGTTCTAAACATTGTCTCTCAAGGATACAGATTCCACTTTCATACCTTACCAAGGACCAAAGGAATGCCAAACCTGCCACCAAATCAATGGGCAGAGGTACAAAAACAAATTACAGCTCTCATGAACATGAGAGCCATTCAACAGGTACCTACACAGGAGCAAGGACAAGGATTTTACTCAAGTCTCTTCCTAGTCCCAAGCAGGACAAAGCATGGAGACCCATTCTGGATCTTTCACTTCTGAACACCTATCTGAAAGTACCAAAATTCAAGATGCTAACACTACAGCAGCTTCTTCCCATGCTGGGCAAGAATGCTTGGCTAGTCACTTTGGACCTCAAGGAGGCATACCTGCATGTCCCTATCAGACCAAATTGCAGAAGATACCTCCGCTTCATTGCAGGTTCAACGCATTATCAATTCTCTGCACTGCCCTTTGGCTTATCTACTGCACCCAGGGTCTTCACAAAATGCCTGGCAATAGTAATTGCATACTGCAGACAAAGAGGAATTCAAATATACCCATGCCTGGACGACTGCCTTATTCAAGCAGAAAGCAAGGACATTCTTTTAAAGCATCTGGCATTTGTCAAACACCTTCTAAGTTGCCTAGGGTACATAGTAAATGAAAAGAAATCAAAACTAGTGCCCTCACAAAACATAATATTCCTGGGTGCCAGCTTGAATACATCAGCCCAGATGGCTTACCTCACGCCAGACAAGCAACGACAGCTGTTTCAATATTTCAAAATAATGGCAACAAAGACCCAACTCCTTGCAAGAAAAATTCTGCAGGCCTTGGGATTCATGGCATCTTGCATACTACTAATACCATTTGCAAAACTGCATATGAGGAAATTACAATGATACATGAAAAGTGTATGGACTCAGCACAGCCACAGCTTGGAAACAATGATACCACTCATTCCCTGCCTTCAACAGGAGTTGCTATGGTGGGCACAGGCATGTCACCTCAACAAGGGTCAGCCTTTCACCTTACCCACAGCCAGGCAAACTATGACAACAGATGATTCGGACTATGCCTGGGGAGCACACATGGCAGGGCAGTGCATTCAGGGCAAATGGACTACAGATCAGAGACACCTGCATATCAATCAAAAAGAAATGCTAGCAGTGCAGAATGCCTTAACAGCTTTCAAGGACCTTCTACACCCAGGACAACTACTAATAAAGACGGACAATACCACAGTTATCTGGTACATAAACAAGCAAGGGGGCACACATTCCTACCCACTATGCAGGCAAGCAATGACCTTGTGGAACACTGCACTGTCTTACCAGGTTCAATTACAAGCACAATTCCTGCCAGGAAAGAAAAACACATTGGCAGACGACCTAAGCAGAAACATCATGGATCCACACGAATGGAAACTAGATCCACAAGTATTTGCAAAGATAGTTCAGAAATGGGGCGCCCAGACATAGATCTGTTTGCAAGCCCCCACAACCACCAACTTCAAAAATTTTGCACAAGGACCTTCCATCCACTAGCTTGGAAAGTGGACGCCCTCTCATTCAGTTGGAAAACATTAACAGTGTATGCCTTCCCTCCACTGCCTCTTCTAGCAAAGATACTGCTGAAAGTCAGATTAGAGAGGCCACAAATGATACTCGTTGCACCAGACTGGCCACGCCAGCATTGGTATCCAATTTTAAGGAACATGGCCCAGGGCCCACCATGGATTTTGCCACAAATTCCTCACCTGCTCACCCAGTGAGACAATCAGATTCTACACAGCCAGCTCAAGACTTTAAACCTGGCTGCATGGCAAATTACCTAAACAACCAGCCAACACCTTTATCCAAAGCTGTTATGGATGTCATTCTGGAGGCCAGGAGGCCCAGCACTAGGAAAACCTATTCAGACAAATGGAAAAGATTTTGCGCCTGGAACCAGGCTAAAGGCCTAAATCCCCTTGATCCAAACATCCCTCAGATTCTACAATATTTAACTGAGATGTTACACAAAGGACTTTCCTTTTCATCTATTAAGATCCACGCCTCAGCAATTTCAGCTCATTACAGCATGGATCCTCCTTTATTTTCACATCCACTCCTAAGACAGTACCTCAGAGGGGCTAAGAACTTAAGACCGCCAAGGAGAGCTCCAACACCTACTTGGGATCTCAACTTTGTTCTGGAAAATCTTACACTGCCACCCTTTGAACCAGCTTTTTCAGCTGATTTAAAATTTCTTTCATGGAATACTGCCCTACTACTAGCAATAACCTCAGCTAGAAGAGTCTCAGAGCTACAGGCACTAATATCAGTGGAACCTTTCCTCATTTTTCATCAAGACAGAGTCTCTCTATGAACTAATCCTTCCTTTATGCCAAAGGTGGTATCCAGTGTGGCCCTAAACCAAACCATTCACTTGCCCACTTTCTTCCCAAATCCCCAGAACAAAGGAGAAAGACTCCTGCACTCTTTGGACATTCACAGGCAATTACTTTACTACTTGGATAAAACTAAGGCTTTCAGAAAAACTGACCAGCTCTTTGTAGCCTATGCTACAGGATCACAAGGAAAAGCTATCTCAAAACAGACCATTTCTAAATGGATAGGACATTGCATACGTTTCTGCTACACACATCATGGGAAACCAGTACCTGCTAACATTAGGTCCCACTCTACCAGGGCTACAGCTACATCAGCAGCCTTTCTCAGGGGAGTGCCAACCAAGGATATTCTGGAAGCTGCTACTTGGAGTTCAGTGCACATCTTCACCAAACACTATCACTTACCTCTATACTCTAAGACTAGAGCTGGTTTTGCCACTGCAGTTTTGCAGGGCCTACTAGCTTCTTCTAACCCTGTTTGACTCCACCTCCCATCCTTAGCTTTGGGATTCAACCCAAGTGTGATGACTGCAGCAGGGTAACACGATGAACGTAGTAGAGTTTTGTACCTACCATAAATGTAGATGTTCGAGTGTTCACCCTGCTGCAGTCCAGGTTACCCTCCCTCCATCCCCTCTGAACTAGCTGAACTTATCTCTACCACTTTATCCTATACTACCTCTGTGGTGTATTTGCTTGTGCCTAAGGGTTTTGTTTGATTTTTATATAGCCATATGTATATATATATATATATATATCTATATATATATATATATATATATATATATATATATATATATATATATATATATATATATGTATTTTCCCTACCTATTGGGGGCACCTGACATCTGGAGCAAGAAAAACTGAATAAAATGGCGTCGGATGCCTCTTAAATACCCCTGGCACACTGACGTCAGGGAAGAAGCAACAGCAACTGACGCCGGACCAAGACTTTGGAATTCGGGCCGACTGCGGGACCGCCTAACAGCAAGATAACCCAAGTGTGATGACTGCAGCAGGGTGAACACTCGAACATCTACATTTATGGTAGGTACAAAACTGTACTTTCTGATGAGTTTATACTACAGTGCTAGCATGCAATCCAAAAATCTGAATGTGATGAACTGACTTATGATGTGCACCATACGTTTGTACTGGATAATCATTAAAAAGAACAATTACAAAGTAATGAGACACATTGCAGTTGTTGACTTCACAACCATTACAAGAGAATACACTATAAAGAAGTGTAATGATGATGCTATCCACTGTACAACTTGGTGAGGCAAATACAATTCACAGGTACAATTAACATTTCAACAACACAAATGTAGATATACTAAGCAATAATGTAGCTAAGCATCCTGTGCATCAGACACAAAGCTGTAGTTTCCCTGAATCCAAAAAAGAGAAATCAGGGATATGGCGGAGTTATCATCACTTGCACAGGGTGTTGGAGGGCAGGAGGCCTAGGCTGGCAACAAAAGTTGTTGAGTGTGTTTATAAGAATGGGGAAGTAGGCAGACTGAACCATGTAACTGTTTTGTGTGTGTGTGTGTGTGTGTGTGTGTGTGTGTGTGTGTGTGTGTGTGTCTGCAGGGGTCCTCTATCTGAAAGTGGTGTGTGACAATGTGCATGAAAACAGAGAAGCTCAGTGCTAGTTCCATGTCTTTGCATGTTGGACAGGTGTAAGCTGTGCATAGCAGAGTTATGACTTCATTGTTGCCCCCAACCATGAGACCTGGTTCTGCCAGGAGATACAGTGGCACCTCCATGCTAAAGGTCAGATGCAGTGCTACTACCTGAATGAGACTGTTGTCTGCTGGATGTGCTCCCTTCATGGGAATGTCCAGGACCATGATCCCATGGCCTGCCATGTCTGGGTGTAGACAGCACACTCCCTGATGGTGCAGGGGAAGTACTGCCACTAGAGGAGCATGATCTAGCATGGTCATGTTGCTAGAAGCAGATGGTGTGACTGACTCATGCTCGCGATGACAACATCCCCTTCCCAGCAGAAGTGTCATCTCAGACAGTGCATGATCCATAATATAAACCCCCTCTTTCCATCACATGCACTCCATGTTCCAACAGGTCATTCAACTGATCCATTGAATTGGCTACATGGCAGAGGCAGTCATGAATGTCAGACTGTGCCACATCTAGAACCATGAGCATTTGTCTGTAGCACTTTTCAGAATGTGTCTTTACCTCCATGATGAGCCTAAACATCCGTTGAGTGCATGGGAAGAGACAAATGCACCAGGTGGAGGAAGGAAAGCAGGCCTCCTCCATGCACCCCTACCAACCCTCCTGCTTGACACCACCAACACTATGGCTAAGCAGTAGCCACACTTTCCTGATCAATGTCCTTGTCGTCAACCTGTCCAGTATATCTTGCCTCAGTGGACTGGGTAGGTGTAGACCTACTGGCTGTGTCTGGGGAAAATGAAGGGGGTCACTGGATGTTAACCTTTGAGCCAGATTCAGTGTCTGGACCCCAAAATTCTGCCTCAGTTTGGCCACCATCATCATCAGTGTCTGTTGAGACAGACATCAGGTGTCAGAGTGCCCACACTCCCACTGTCATGTTCACCTGTGATAAAAAGGGAGAAACACATTAATACCTTCACTACAATGCTGCAACATACGCTAAAAAGAGTACACTGCTATCACTATTACAGACAGTACAGCAATACATGCAACAGATATGAGAGGACACATTATGAGATATCTTGAAATTTATCTACATACTGACATAAATGTATTAGGCTTACCATCTGCAGGAGTCCTGCATCTCTGTATTCCTGATGGTCCTGAAATAAGTAAAGCAAAAGGTAATGCCAACATCATCACACTTAACAGTAAAACAGGGAGTAATACATTTACAACTCTATATCTGCAGTACCTCAAATGTCAACAAGAATGTGGCTGACAACTTCAAATTAAACTTCTGACTGTAGCAATCCTAAATCAACCCACCCAACAAACAACTGACACAGACATATACATTATTAAAGTTAGTGCACTATACCACAGTATTCTAATTATCATCTAATGAAACATACCTGGAAGCTCCTCTTGGGATACAGAAGTTGCTCACACGTCCAGAACATAATGTGTCATGGATTGCTGGGAGCTGTCCTGGGTGGCAATGTTCAGCAGGAATTCCTCAGTGGCAGTGAGAGGGGGTTCTACACCAGGGTCTCCACCTGTGACCTGACGATCATATGCCACTGAAGTTGCACGTCTACTGACAGCCTTCCTTTAGTACAGCAGTTGTCATGTTTGTTGCTCTGTGAAGCACTTGCTCATATGTGCAATTGTGTCACTCAACAGTGCAAATGTTGCCAACTAATTTATCCCAAAAGGTTGTACACTCAGCCGTATTGGCCCACTCCAGGGACAGCAGCATGTTGCCTTAAGGCATCAATTATCAGATGATTCTCTGCGTCTGTAAATGGGGGCCTATGATGAGCAGACATATTGTGTCCTACAAGACAAAAGAATGATAATACATGAGGATCACATAACTACAAATTACCTGTTTACAGATAAAGCAGTAAAGGAAGGTTGTCAGTATCCCCCCCTGGATAAACATGAAAGAGTGTGCATATTTCTAAAAATAACAAGATGGAGGATACAAAACAGGGAGACTAACAAGGGAAACATATCCTTGTTTGTGCCATCGCAGTAAGTATAATATGGTCACCCACCCAAAATAACAGTGCAGTCTAGTGAGTGTCCTAGCACTAATTCATCTTTGTCCCCCCAAAAAAAATGACAGGCTAAAGACCCATTATGCTAACAAAACACCTTTGAAATGCTAAAAGTGCTAACAAAGGATTTGTCCATGTAACGTGTACATATTTATAACACAGCATTCCCTTTACAGGTATTCTCAATGCTGTGTACCTGTAAAATGGCTTGACAACCAAGCCCATGCCATCATTACTCTTCTAAGTAATGCATACATATTAAAGTGTGAAAGCCATTACTTCACATTTATTCTTAACTACATTCCAGCATATGTATTATGTAGGTAACAAAATGGGAACATACCTGCTGGAGTGCAATACTCCTCTGTAGAGAAATACAATGTACTAACGCTCCTCAACATCAGTTTAGCTAGCTACACATTTGTCTTTTTATAGTGGAGTACATTATTAATGGATTACATCTGTCTTAGTCTGTACTCCAGAGATGCTAATTACTGCATTAGCAGGTAAATTGCATGCTAATCAGCCAATTTTGTGTGGATATTCAAAAAGATATAAAGCATCCATGTAGACTCCATGCTGTTTTTTTCCTAGGGATGTCACAAAGTGTGGAGTACAGACACAGCATTTACAGGGTAAGCCCTGAACATATACTGTAATGCTTAATACTAGTGTGGCATGTACTTGTATTTCATCATGTGGTACAGTAAGCAGGTAAAAGGTGGGAGATGTGTACAGAAGGTCAAGTAACATGTGACAGCAGAGAGTTATTTCACTTGTATGTGTCCATTAGAATGTAGTTGTTCTCAGCCATGAAAGATTCACATATTCATAACTCTCCAAAGTACTGCTGATCAATGCATGGCCTCAGTTTAGCATCATATGTTTGTAATGGGATATCTTCACATAGAGAAGTTGTGCCATAATGTGACTTTAGCTTGGCCCACCCCTTCGTAAGAACAGTGTACCCTTGCATGTGCCATAACAGGAATTCTCCTTTGTTCCCACCACCAAATGAGCAGTGTATGGTTGTTTGTGCCACCCAAATGGGAATTCATTTGCTGTCAACTGCATATCATAGTACTCCCAGTTAATATACACACACAGTGTAAGGTAAATGAGGTAAACTGGCTTTCACACTGCATATCTCTGAATACTGGTCAGATAACTGCTGAATGGCCAAGCAACACAGATTGGTATAATTTCAAGCAATAGTCCTAACAAGTTGTGTGAACACTAAGTGCAGTACATTCAAATCTGTTTCATAAGTACATGTATAGATAACAGCTGATGGCTTGATATCAGTTAAAATACATTATGGAATATTGTTGTGTGATGGATAACTTAAAGTTGTTTGCTACCAAGCTGTTTGTGTGGCCAACATGGATAAGGCACCCATCTTGTTTTCTGAAGGTGTATTGGAGTGACACTGGAAATCCAGACCTCTGCAGACATACCTTCTGTGTAATAACAAACTGTATTTCTCTTTTTAGTTTTTTCTTCTGTCTTACTTTAGTGTGTGATGCGGGGGGTTGCATTGTTTGTGCAATGTGCCACTTAGCACAAACAGGTTTGGCAATGCTAATCAGTTTTGCAGTTAGAGAAGCATTGTGTAAAATGGACAGCTGGACCACCCAGGTAGCAGACAGGACCCAGACAGCCAAAAACAGAAACCGGATGCTTTCTAGTAATGTAATTGTGCATCTTGCAGATCTGCTACACACCATAGCGCTGCGGTTAACAGGGAGAACTTAACCATGAATACTATCATAGGGGATGTTTTGTAACTTACTCTATGGCAGCAGGTATTAAGTCTAGGTCTGAAGTCAAGATGATCCTGGTTTTGACTACGGGGTATACAGTCTTTGTTCTACTGTTGTGATGTTGCAGTGTTTAGCAATGAACTGACACACAGAGAAAGGATTTCCCAACTTTCCTTTCTACATTGGACTTCCTCTGTGACAGACATGGAAGGTGTTTCTGGATAGGGTTTGAGATTTAGTTCTCAAAGGTGGGGTGTCCAGGAGTCCAGAGTGTTTGTTGGACTCCTAGTGAGTGATCATGGACCCCGGCTCCTGCAGAAGCACTAGCATAGGTCACAATCAAGGGCAGAGGCATGGAATAGTTTGACCCGGGCTCTGACCAGAGCTACTGGTATCCCCTGCACTGGTGAACAGTGTAGGAACCACTACTGAGATCACAGGGTGAGGAGGAGGGATGCCCTCAACCATTGGATTGAGGAATGTCAGACTGGTGGCACCCCACAGATGTGTAAGTATGACTTTCAGACATCACTTGTAATAGTTTAAAGCTGCATATAGTCAGGCTTGGTATCCATAATGGTATTCTGTTCTGTTCTGTTTTTTCCACAGCTGAGGCAGATCATTATCTGAATGTTAGAGCCCATGAAAGTTGATTGGCATGGATGCAGCAGCATGTGGTATGTATGGATCACAACAGTACTATTATTGTAGGATTAAAAGTTAAACACTGCTTTGTAATACCTCTTAACTGTATGGGTTTTGCAGACTGCTCAGACTGTGGCCTCATAATTTTGGTTTGCTTCTCATAAATTGTGTTTATCTGGCAACTCTTAGGCAAAGCACCGAGGACTGCAGTCAAAAATGACATTTGTGTCTCATACTTCATGCCTTTCAGAACATCTGTGCTACTGCAAAGCTTGTTATTGGATCATTTTTTTAGGTTTGTAGAAGAATAAGTAGAATGTGTTGCTATTTGTGTGCCTTTGTACCCTGAGTAGTTATTGCTTGGTCCACATTTGTGGCTGTAAGAGGTTATGAGGTACTGGCTTAGTTGGTATGTAATGCAGTAGTACCTGTCATCTGTACAGATTTCCAAAGATTGTCCAGTCTTTGTATTGTTACAGATATAATTGTGGTTTTCAGTCAAATAATTGCATAAGGGTTGAGGACTGACATCACTAAATAATGTTAGGCAAGTGAGATTCAGACCCCAGACCTTTCAGAAAAGTCATGGAAGCGCAAAACCTGTTACTGTATCACCTTATTAAGTTTGTAAGAGCATCCCTGTTTTTTGGACTTTGGACCCCTATTACACATGACTTTGCCCACATTTATTGCTGTTAAGAGTTTGAGGCCTATGAATATAGTACTATAAAATAGAGCATACATCTCGCAACTGTGAAAGGAAAGTAAGCATGCAGTACTCTGTGAGAACACAGAACACTACAGTAGTAGAGAGTAGTCAGCAGTTGTGGGTTCAAAGACCACAATTACCGAATGAACAAGAACTGTTATGTTTTCATCATTATTGCACTGTAACTGCAGACCTCTCAAGCAGTGGCAGAAATGGCCTGCTGGGAAATGTAATTAGTAGAATTGGAGCCTGCATATGGGCAATATATGTGCACATCAAGGATTTCTGGCTGAAATCTGTACTATAGTGTGCACCTGCTATCAACTGGGCATTCAGACATGTTATACAAAAATTTTTTTACAGTTTGTACTGTTTATAGTAAAGGTAACTTAATAGAGTGAGATAATTGTATCACTGCTTTCTAGATCACTTATGAGTTGCTTATGTTCTCCCTTTTTTCCTGTTTCCATGACCCTTATGTTTTTTTCCCCTTTTTTTCCACAGCACAGCGGGGTAGGCCTGTTCCATGGGAGCCAGCTGCCCCCACTCCACTGGCTAAGGCACCATATCCCAGCACATCAGGGACACACCCTGTTAGCCCCCCTCTGCTGCCCCTGCACTACCTTGGCCCTCAGGTAATTCTGCCCCACAGGATAGGTCAGTGATTCCCTCCAGGAGCGGTGGCAGAGGTGGTGATATTATCACATGCTATGAACTGCCAGGGTTGGTGCGTAGGATTGTGCATCACACAGTTAGTGCAGGCCTATGCTGGGTGGAGACACTTCTCTCCATTGTTGTTTTGCATAATGCAAGGAGACACAGATGTCATACACTGGAGCCATTGGCACAGTGAGGTGACAGTGATGATAGTCCACTGGATGAGGACTTGATTTTCACTGTCTCCAAACTTGATGTCCATGGGCTCTTGATGTCCCAGTCCCTCTCCCCAGCCATGGTTTTCACACCCCTCTTGTGTTCTTCACCATCTCTGTGTCTCATCTTGTATGTTTTGTCTATCTACCATTGCTTTCTCATCTACTCACCTTACTTTACCCACACATACTTTGGTCCCTACCCCAACATTCCTCTCACTCTGACAAAAAGGAAAAAAGAGCACCTGACCCAAAAAATATCATATCATACATCGCTCTCCATTTCACAACAGTGTCTTTGTGACACCCTTGATTTGATCCAATTGGCTATACAACATGATTGTGTTCTGGTCACCTCTCTCTCTGGAGCTGACAATCCAAATTCAGTTAATATTCTTCCTATATTATCAGGTTTTTCTGTGGCACAAATGGATAGCCATGGTTCTTTCCTACACCCTTCCTGCACATTCTTGACTTCCTTTCACTTTGTTTTCCCCCCTGCTTACTCCCCATTTCACCACTTTCCTGTCTTCCCCATTTCTATTCTTTAGAGAATCTCTGCACTATGATTCATGGTGGTGTGCAATGGTGTGCATTGCACAATGATGCACGCCTATGGGAAAAGCAATTACAAGTATTATATAAACCTGCATGTGAAACCACTACCATATTCCACAAAATGATGACACAGATTTATAAGTATCCTAATTTATAATTTTTTTACACTTAAAAGTATGTGAAACTGTGAAATATACCTGTATTTGAACCCAATACCATCTGCACCAAAACAAGGTTGGCTCAATGCATTAATAGATGGTGCTACAGAGTCATTCAAGTAGCAGGTGTATTTTACACACTGAACAGAAAATTGCAGACTTCACTGCTGCTGCATACACCTGCTACTTAACTAAATATTTGGCTCCAGGTAGTAATTGACTTCAACCAGTGATAAGTTCCTTTCTTTGGCCACATAGAACTGGTTCCCGATAAAGCTATAACCAGTACTATTCACTACTGTTCTAATTTGTGTTATTTATTAACATTTTTATTTGATGTGCTTAGTGAGGCTGCAAGATGTGCAGCATGGTGCACACATGCTTTATAAAAATAAATGAGAATTTCACATTAAGGCTTTATAAAACAATAATGTCTATTGTGCAATGATGCTTCATACACAGTTAATGTTGCAAATATGACACTGGCACTGGTGATATAAGGAACAAGTACTGGGGAGTACAAAGGGCAAATATGAACATATCATGTGACAGTTAATATTGATTGTATAAACTACACCTGCTAAATAACCGACTGTGTCTGGATGAGTTAATGCATTGTTGTTGGAGGCAGATGGTACAGGGTTTAAACTGGGATATAGTCATGAATTTTACAAGTCTGTGTGCTAAGTTTGCATATATTTACTGATACTACTGTCCTTTACCATTGCTTAGCAATGGTGTGCATCACGCGCCGTCATGCAATGATTCTTTAAAGAAAAAAAATGTGGAAAATAGGAAAGTGGTGACATGGGGAGTAAGCAGGAGGGAAAACAAAGTGAAAGGAGGACAGGAATGTGCAGGAAGGGTGTAGGAAGGAACCATAGCTATCCATTTCTTTAACAGTAAAAACTGATCAGATCTATACAATATTAACTGAATTTGGCCTGTCACCTCCAGAGACAGAGGTGACAACATAATCATGTTGTATAACCAATTGGACTGAATCAAGTGTGTCAAGCAGACACATGCGAAATGGAGAGATATGTATGGGACATTTTTTTTTTTTTTGGAAACAGGTGTCCCTTTTTTTTTTTGGTGGGAGAGGAATGTTGGGGAAGCGACACAGACATGTCTGGAGAAGGCAATTTGGCAAGGTGAGGAAGCAATTGTTGACAGACAGGACATAAAAGACAAGATACAGGGATGGTGAAGGAGACAGCAGGGAAGGTGAACACCATGGTTGAGGTAAGGGTGGGGAAGTCAAGGTCTTATGGATGTCAGGATTGGTGACAGTGCGAGTCAAGTCCTCACCCAGTGGACTGTCACCACTCTCCCCTCACTGTGCTGGTGGCTGCAGTGCCTGATGTGTGTGTCTTCAGTGGGTACTGTGTACCAGGATGGCGAGCAGGCTCTCCATCCAGCATAGATGTGTGTCCACTGTGCAGTGCACAGCCCTATGCACCATACCTGGCAACTCATTCTGGGTGATAAATGCACCCCCTCCACCACTGTTCTCAGACGGGACCTCAAGCCTATCCGCTGGGGCAGAACTACCTGAGGGCCCAGGTAGTCCAGAGAGAGCAGAGGGGAGCTGCCAGACTATAGCCCAGATGTGCTGGGCCTCAGTGCTGTAGCCAGTGGAGTGAGAGTAGGAGAATCACGAGGGACCTACCTACCCTGCTGTGCTGTAGTAATAAAAAAAAATAAACAAACAATTATAAAAAAATAAAAAAATAAACATATAAAAATAAATAGGTGAACAAAGAAAAACAAAAATTAAACATATTAATAACCAAAAACCAAAATATAACAACAAATACAAATAAAATCAGAAATAATAAATTAAAACAAAGAAATACAAACATGCATAATAACAACAAAATGACAACAAATTAAGCAATAAAAAAGAAAAGAAAAAGGATGGAGTGAGAGATAAAATAGGAAAACATTACTAACTTCATTGTTAATATACACAAGCTTTCTACAATTATTTCACTCTCTTCTATTAGGTTTTACTTTTAACACTACCAGCGTCTAAGAAATTTCTTTATTACTTTGAAGGCTACCCATTTACTAACAAATGGACACTGCAGTACTGATCAGATTGCAGCCAGAAATTATTCATGTGTGCATATATTGCACATATGCATGCTTACACTTAATAGCAGGCCAGTCATGCCAGAGGTATTGAGGTCTGAAAGTAGCTTGCTATAATGATGATTAGCTAACAGTATTGTGTATATAATGCTGGAAACATAACACTATTGGATATTTGGGAAGTGTGGTCTTTGAACAACCGCTGACTACTATAATACTGTACTTTTCTTTTGGACTACAGACTAATGCATGCATACTGTCCTTTTACACTTTATACATGCCTGCTCACTGTTATTTGAGAATGTGAAATGGTTGCTTTGGGTACAGAGTAAGCCATGCATACTTTCTTTTACAGTTGAGATATGCATGCTTAATTATATACAACTGTCTGAAATAACAAGTAATCCATCTTTAACAGTTAAAACTTCAATAACAGTAATTGTTATATGTATACATACCACACGCCTCCCTCATCCTTGCCAGGTGTGCTTCATGAGACCTCACTTTTGAGGCCCTTTTTTCAGCAGCTGTGGAAAAGAAAAACAAAACAGAATGCCATTATGAATACCAGTCTTGACTATATTCAGCTATAACATTTACTAGTGGTCAATGCATTTTATACTTACTCATCTGTAGAGTGTTCTCTGGTCTACATTCGCTGATCCACTGATCAAGGGTATCCCTCTTCCTCTTTTTGAGATTGTCATAATGATGATGACACTGCTCAACAGTGCATGGGATACCTGTTACACTGGTCAAAGCCCTAGCCAAACTAGCCCAGGCCTCAGGCTTATACTGAAAACCTGAGTTGTCCCTCTGCAAAAGGCATGATCCATGTTCTTTAGCTAAGACCCCGACAAAGACTTTGGACTCCTGCACACCACAACAATGCGCTCAAAAGTTCATATCCTCTCCACCACCAGCCATGTCTCCTAAAGATCAAGCTTAATGTCTAATGAGCATTTCCCACCAATTCCACTTTACATATGTTTTCTTGCCAATTGCATATTGTGCTTACTGAAAGTGCACACCATCTATTTTTGTTACATTTTCAAATGCTGTGTGCTGCTTACCAATGTGCAAACACAGTAACCCAGGGTGTGCAATGGCAAGTGATATGCAACAGTGGGCAATAAAAAAAAGAAATCCAGTTCCAAGGAATTTTGATATACAGCTGCTTATGTAGCTCTGTTATTCAAATGGGATTACAGAAATATACTATCATGAACATAGTACACATTATACCTTCAGTCATACTTTACATAATATATGCACAATGCCTTATAAATAAATAGGTAAAAATAACTGACACAATATTAGTGTCTCAGCCCTCATACATGTAAATATTAATATCATTTACACTATATCAGGTGTTGCGAGTGAGAGTAAATATAATGTGATGTGGAACAACACTAAAAATGTATGGCATATGCGGTTTTCAAACCCTGGACTATGTGTATAGTAGTCCTAAACTTACAGCTCTTGCCACAAGAAGGTTGGGAAAACACTTGTCTGTGTTGCAGTTCATTTGTATAATCTGCAATGTCAACACAGTAAAAGAAAAGTTTGCTCACCCTGTACTAGAACCCAGAACCTTTTGTACTCCAGACCTAGACTTACTGCCACAGGATTAATTACATGACATCCCTTATATTAGTATTCATTGTTAACTTGATGGTGTTCGCGCAGCATAGCCTCACTTACTGGGTTTGCACAATTCCCAGTGGTATTAACTGAATACATCTGGTTTCTATTTTTGACTGTCTGGGTCATGTCTGATACACGGGTAGTCTAGTCATGTAAAAGAGCTAAGCATTGTGCAAACGTGAAAAACAGAAAAAATAAAAAATGCAGAATGCTCAAATGAGCTAAGCATTGTGCAGATATGTGCAAAACAAGAGAGGAATGAAAAACAATACAATATATGAAAGTAATAAATGCATAATGAAATATCTATGGCAGAGTCTCTTGCATGACCTTTCCCTATTTAAATGTGTTTGGGACCCTGCCAAATTTCAAACAAGGGAAAGCAATTTCATACCTCTCAACTGTACAGATTTTCACAGAATGTCCAGATTTGCGCTTCATTTTTTTGGTCTGTTTCTCATAAAATTTGTGGGTTTTTGGCAAATCACTGGGAAATCATTGGGGATTGAATTCAGAAAATAATGACAGACATCTGAGATTCAGATTTCATACCTTTCAGAGCATTCATGCTACTGCATAACCTGTTATTCTATCAATGTTTTAAGTTTGTAAGAGCAGTATTTAAACAATGCCCCTATTTTGGGGCCTTTGTCAGCTCATTATTTATAGCTTTGTTCAAATTTCTTGCTGTAAGAGGTTGAGAGGTCTGATTGCCTTGCTGCAGACAGCAACCTTACACAGAAATACTATTTGCATTCCTGAAGAGGTTTCATGGCAGTAATAACAGTTGCACACTGTGAAGCCTTGTTTAAGCATGCTGTATTTCATTAATATGCACTGCCACAGGCACAGCTTTGTGTACATGGAAACACTCCTTGTAGGCTCTGTGCAAACCCTACACAGAGTTTCTTGAATCCTGCTGTCTGTCTTCTTATTTCTCTTATTTTGTGTCTAACACTCAAACCGTTCTTCAAAAGACTGTCTATGCATAAATTAGACATTGTGGTGAATCTGGATTGTACACTCCAAGTAGCAATGCTTTTCTGCTTTTTTTCTCTAGGAAAACTTATTCTATTTTAATTTTTCATACTATGAAAGGAATCCCTATTTTATATTGATCACAATGGTAAGATAGAAAATTAATGTGATTATAGTCTGTTTTCAGTATTGCCAGCTTATGAAGGTTATAGCAGGTGGTGTCTGAATGAGCAATAAACCTTATCTATTTGCTTTTTGCTTCTTTTTCAGTTCTTGTAAGATTTGAACACATTAACACATTCAGTTTTTCCTCCTCCAGCTATGGACCAAATAAATAACTCTTTTCTATTTGGTCTTTCTCTTGAATGTTCTAACAGACTCCAGGCAAAAATGTAAAACAGTGACTGTAGGCATACAGATAATATAGGATTTGCAGATTTGGAAGTATTTTTAAGATTGTGAGAGCAAATGCTATTGTCTTATTTAGAACATGTGTTTCTACCAAGAGGTCAGTTAGTGAAATGAATCATTTTATTTGCATAGTTTAAAAATATATTAAAGGAGTTTATTGAGAATTATTGTTTTAAGGAGTTCTGTAGCACTGTTAAGAGTTTTCATTGTTCATGGAAAATTAAATTAATTTTTGAATATATTTGATATTTATTTATTTATTTCATTTAATTACTGGGATGGGATCGCCCAGCGTAACATTTCCCCTTTGCAGTGCTGTGAAGATCTCCATATGACAAAACAGTTGATATATCTGAAAATACAAGGTGTAATAGTGAATTTAATTAATTAAGCTTTAAATAAAAAACAATAATTCATGTATTAGTAAAAGCTCTAACACAGAGTCAAATGTAGAATTTTAGAAGGCTGTACAAAAATTTCATAAATCAGAAGAGAACACTTTTAATGTTAGTAAGGAGGAATTTTTCTAAGTAATATTGACTGTTTGTCTATTGACAGTATTAACAAACAAATATAATATTTATAACATTTACAAGCATCTCTTGGACAGAAGATAGTATGGAAACACTGTTAAAATATTGGTTGTGTATGCTTTTAAGTTTTGTTTTGATGAAATGCTGCAGTGATCTTTCACTATTGAAATATTGCATTTAATTGTTCCAAAGAAACTGAATAAAAAATGTTTTTTCTGATTACATAATCAATCATCATATTTAAGAATTGCATTTAAAAGAAGACTTCAATATACCAGTTACACATAACTTTGAAAGGTTCCCATGAATGATATAAAGGTTAATTCTGCACGTATCTTATCAGCTGACCAGTATCAGAGACAAGCAGGAACAACAATAATTTTTGAATATTTTCGTAATAGCGTGGCAGTTCTTGCACTTCATATTTAATGTGATATATAAAATGTGCCATGTTTAATTTAATTCCAGCTGCATTTTCTTAACAGTGCCATTAAACATGAGATGTGCTGTATTGCTTCTTAATAATATAGCAATCTTCCATGAATTATACATCTAACATGAAACAATTCTGTTTTTATCCTTAAAGAAAACAGCCATTCATTATGTTTGAACAAATAAAAACTGAATTGATAAATTGCAGTTCTATTATTAGTAGACATTATCGTTATTTTGCATGAGGATGTCTTTTTTATGTTGATGTCTTTTAGGACTGCAGCTCATTGAAGTAATTTGCAGTTATGTCTATACCTAAATGTTTTGCACAGTGACACGGATACACTAGATTAATATTAAGCCCTTAGAAAACTCTTATGTCGCTAGTCATCAGAGTGAACAATATGCATTTTTGAAGGGAACTGTAATTCCCATGGCTGATGTAGACAAGGTTTTATTGACATACAAAACAGAAATGTGTCAGGAAAAATAATTACTACATGTCATCCTACAGCATTTTCTAACATCCACTTTAGTTTACTTTTGAGCAGTGTAAAGAAAGCACATTCGCATTTTCAGTTAGAAAATTTCTAAAGAAACGCATGTCAGACTTTGCAGGGTCATTCAGAAATTATATGGTGTGGTGGGTTTAGAGGCACTGTAGGTCTGATGCTTATTTCTCTCTTGATTGTTACAACCTGCTTCAGATATACTGGGCAGCATTCACAGCCATTACTCTTAAAGGAAGTGGGAATTTGTGCAGGTAAGGCTTGATTCAAAGACATCAACTGTGAATATGTGTAGCTACTTGAAACAGTATGAGAAAGGAATATGTAAATGATGTTATAATTAAGCTATAAATGAGAGATGTGAAAAATCTGTGATTATCTTATGTAGATTATTCACTCTTTCCATCTTTGTGCAATTTATAGTCACTTTTTATATGCATTTTCTCCATTTACATAAGGCCTAGAGAAAGCAAAGCCATGCCTTTTTCATTTACTTTGCAATCCACAAAGATGCTCGTGATTGCTGCCAGCTTAGCTGTTTGCTGTTATCTCATCTTATAGCCGAAAATGCATTTGGCTTGCTGTACTGAACCTATAAATGTGCATAAGTGCCATTCATGTCTCAGTTGCACTCCAGCATGATGTACCTTGCATGTGTGCTAAAGCCAAAAGTATCAGGTTACTTTCATTAGACTTTATTTCCCCTGCAAAGTCCCTACCATAGGAGACCTGCAGCATACTATACAACATTAAAATAAAGTGTTCCCTGAGATATTCATTCAGAATTTGTTGCATGATCCCCCTTTTCTGCTACAGAAATCAATTTCAGTATATCTAAATAGCCTTGAAGATATACAAATATACCTGTGATATCACACTCAAAGATGAATACCTTTTATTTAGAAAAAATAATAATTGCAAGGCATAATGGTTTATCCTGATATCACATTTCCAGGAAGGGTTCCAATTGTTAATTAAAAAAAAAGGAAATATTAAAAAGAAAAAAAGATTGGGACTACACGGGGCTATACACTGTCATCATACATGTCCTGTTATTAGAAAATAGTTTTGTACTGTTATTATTTCAAGAGATAGCAGCCTGATATTTGTGTATAGGCTGGGTAGAATGATGTCACATACAAGTGGGTGTGGCTAACGTCCTAGTATAGCCTGCCTCAACCTTTTTCAAACAGAACGTGGCACTTCAATGTCATGCATTTTGTGAAAGCTCAGAGTCAGCATGCCCTAATCTGTTCTCTCAAGGAGACCAAAATCTCCCCCTGCCTACTGCAAGAGTTATACCTACAGAAATTAGAACAGATATCCACTGGCTCTGGGTAGTACAAAACTGATATATTACAGGAGCTGGAGGATCACATCTTATCTCAGAGAGGGAACCCCTACTCTGGAGAACAAGTGTGCCACAGGTACAACACCCTGCAGATGTGGAGGAGCGATCAGCTAGCTGGGTTGGTTTCAGAGGTATAGGGCAGATGGCTAAAGTTTTATAGTAAGTACTGTATTTTATTTCATGTGCAATATATTCATATATGCTTAATGGTTTATTACATATGTCAACATGCGTCTTGGTATTTTTGTATTCATTTATTTATGTATGTTTATGTATTTAATTATCTCTCTCTATATATGCATGCATATATGTATAATTATATATGTATACAGTTATATGTATGTATATGTATGAGTCTACTGGCATACATTGTATCAGTCACTGGTCAACATCTGTTTGCCAGAAATATGGCTGACTACACAGTTGATTGGTGTGTGAGATTGTACATTTCCCAAGGTAGGGAATATTCCCTTTCATCAAGATTATAGTTAAAATATATCATTAGCAGGGAATGTGGGTGGTGAGGTAGGGCTTATCATCTTAAAAAAAAGCGCAATGTTTTATTTTCTTAAGTTTAAGTTCTGCATGTATATATATATATATATATATATATATATATATATATATATATATATATAGGTTTACAATGACTTACTCGACAAATAAACTTAAAATTACAAACATGAGAAAGGCACAAAGATGAAACCGATAATGCTGACAAGTCCATTTTCGACATAGTTGACTTAGTTGCACCCTCCACATCCCCTGCTAATTATATATACAAACTCCGAGGTCACACTATAGTAAGGGAAGGGGTACATTTCCTGATTCTCACTGCAGTGCGATCTCCATGCAGAACATTGACTTCATAACAGTGAATGCAAACTAGCATTCGCGGTTGTGGAGTTGATCATTTTTGGTTAATTTTTATGCACATTTGCAAACTGCACTTTGAACATGCGCATCTTGATACCCTGCATTTCGTCAAAGTGATGGTAAACCATATATATATATATATATATATATATATATATATATATATATATATATATATAAACACTTTTTAAGCTCGAAATACTGAAATCTTGAATTTCAGTATCTCGAGTTCATAAAGTGGAAGGATTGGAAGATCGCAACCCCAAAAGAGTGAAATTCAAAATCTCGAATGCGGGAGATTTTGAATTAGCGGTTCTGGTGTTGTGCTGTGTTCGTGGATTCAGGTAAGTGTTTATGTTTAAGGTTGTTGGGTAGGGGCTGTATTGTGTGTTAGTGTGTGTTGTTACTGTGATGAGTTTGTGTGCGAGAGGAATGTAGATTGTGTGGTGGTGTTTTATGTTTGTGTGTATGTAGTGTGACCTTGGAGTTAGAATATTTGAGTGGGGGGGGGTGTGGAGGGTAGGTGTGTGTGGTTATTTAGTTGTGAGCGTGTGTGTTGTAATGGTGTTTGAAAGTGTTGGGAGTTTGAATTTCGTGGTTTTGCGGTTTCAGGATTTAGGGCTTAATAGGTTCATAGGTTCATAGGTTCATACTAGGCTATCTGCCCTAGGGCATTTATAAGCCTATCCAGAGTTGTGTGGCTTTCACCACCCCTTAGGTTGAAGAATACTATATCCATTAGTTTGCCATGCCTCTGTCCAGCAGTGATACAGAGATGATCCCCGGGGTAAACCTACGATCTCCCATCCACTGGTCAAGATTCCTCTTGAACAGAGCCAGCGAGGTGCTCTGTCTCACATGGACCAGGATTCTGTTCCACAGCATAGGGAGTCTCTGGGTGATGAATCTGTCCCTCCAGCATGTCATATTTATATCCGTGTTGAGGTTTAAGTCTCTTGCTCTTGTGGCTCTGGTGGATTTGGATTTTTTGAGGTGGAGCATGTCCATTAATTCCGGGTTGGACATGGCCTTGTATGTCAGGCACAGGTCACCTCTGAGCAGACGGTATGCGACTGAATAGAGCTGGAGTTTCTTCAGTCAGGCAGCATATGGCATATTTTTGAGCCCCTTTATCCATTTGGTGAGGAACTTTTGGGGTCTTTCCAATTGCTGCAGGTGTCGGGTAAGATACATTCCGAATGGGGCATTGTACTCAATCATTGGTCTGATAAGTGAAGAGTACAGGGGAACAATGACCTTACTTGATCTGGATGTGAATCCCTTCATAATCAGGTGGGCAATGTAAAAGGTCCTCCTAACCACTTTGGCAATGTGAGTGTCAAAAGAAAGGTTACTGTCAACTTGGGTCCCCAGGTCCCTGATAACCTCTTCTGTGCTTAATGGATTGCCACCTATGTGATAACCTGGGGTTACCTTGTTTTTACCAAAGGGTATGAGTATACATTTTTTGGCATTTAGCTTAAGGCCATGGCTCTGGCACCAGTTATCTGTTTCTATGAGACCTCTCTGAAAGATATCTGTGTCTGATGGATTTTCAACTATGGCGCCCAGTTTGCAGTCATCTGCAAACTTTGTCAGCCACAATCCTCCTATGTTTGCCTGCACTTCTGAAAAGTAGATGCCGAACAAGAGGGGGCCCAGGACTGAGCCCTGTGGGACACTGCTTGTGACCAGCTTGGAGTCTGACATGGCACCAGCAACTCTAACCCTGTGGGTTCTGTCCTTGAGCCAGTTTGCAACCCATCTTGTGACATATGGGTTTACATTTAAGCTGGCGAGCTTTTCTATGATACCCGAGTGGGGTATTGTGTCGAAAGCTTTTGCAAGGTCAAGGTAGGCTGTGTGAACTGCCTTACCCTCATCAATGGCCTTGGTGACTGCTTCAAAAAAGTCGACCAAGTTCAAGAGGCATGATCTGCCCTTGACAAAGCCAATTGGGTAGGATCCAATGTCTGTAGGTCCCCTATGTCTTTATTTATGAGTTCCATTATGATCCTCTCCATAGCTTTGCAGACCAGGCTTGTTAAGCTTATGGGTAATTACCAGGGTCCGTAGAAGCACCACCTTTGTGGAGTGGGACCACAGTTGCCGTACGCCACTCTTTGGGTATGTATCCTGTGGTAAGGCTAAGATTAAAGAGCAGCCTTATGTGTGGGTTTAGTTCCTCATTGAGTTCGTGTAGCACACAGCCGGGGACACCATCCAGTCCCATTGATGCTGTGTTTTTAGCTTTAGAGAGAGCAGCTCTCACCTGGACATTTGAGATGATTGGGAGGCTACACTCTGCTGGGATTGATATTTCTCCTTTTGGGGGAGGAGGAGAAATTTGCACTGAACCTGTCTGCCAGTATGTTTGCAATGTCTGTGGGTTCAGTGATTTTTGTATCATTTTGGACTAATTCTGAGCATATCTGGGAGTTTCCACCCAGGTTTCTAACATAGCTAAAGAAGGCCTTATGATTGTCTTTTGAGTCCTTGGCGATTTTTCTCTCAAAGTTGGCCTTGGATGATTTTATGAGTGATCGTAGTTTTTACTAGTATTGATCAGAGATGTCTTCCCTTTTGGGATTTTGCTCTATCTTGTAGTAGCTTTCTCCTCTTGTTGTAAAGTTTGTTTATGGCTGGGGTCCACCAGATTGGGCGCTTGCCTTTGGTGGAAAGGGTCTTGATTTTATTTGGGATTGCTTGAGCCATGCAATCCTGGAGGTGCTCAGAAAGCATTTGTAAGGGATTCAGCAGCGTGGGTTGTGGTTTCCAATGGCTCAGGGGCCTTGAAGGATACCACACCAGTCTTAAGTGTGAAGTTGGCTTTTGAGAAGTTCTTCACTGTGGTCTTTTGTTGGGGTGGGGCGGGATGTGGATCTCCAGTGAGATTAGTTTATGGTCTGATCTCACCAATGAGAGATATACTTCCGGTGTGGAGCATTTTGTCCCCATGTTTGTGATGATCAGGTCTAGTATATTTTCACCTCTTGTGGGAATGGTGACAAGTTGTTCCATAGCATTTGAGTTTATGAACTCCAGGAACCTTTGGGCTAGGGTACTGGGGCTTGAGTAATGTTCCCAGTCTATGTTTGGGTAGTTGAAGTCACCCAATATGATGGTGTTTGGAAAGACATTTATACTCTCCAGTGTCTTCAGGAAGGCTGTGTGGGGTTGCTGAGTTTGAGAGGGTGGCCTGTAACATGCTACAGACTGTAGAGCAGTTTTGCCTATGGTTAATTGCACCTGAATGGTCTCTGATGCTTCGTGAGTTGCCACCAGCCTGGAGGTGTGGGTATCCTTGATGAATATGGATACACCCCTCCTTTGCATGATATGAGCTAAAACCTGATAGTGCCGGGGTGCTCTCAGGAGCCTTGAACCAGGTTTCAGTCACAGCACAGACATCAATGTTCTCCATACTGAGGAGGGCTTCAAGGGCGTGCATCTTGAGATTTAAACTTCTGGCATTGAGCAGCATTACCCTTAGTTTTTCCATTATTGTTTTCTAGTGGGTTTAGAATTTGAGCTTTGTCTAAAAAGGCACTATGGGGGTGGCAAGAGCCTTTGCCAATATCCGGAAACCCAGGGGTGACAGGTGCAAGCCGTCCCTTGTGAAGCAGCATGGCTTATCAAGCATGTCATTCCAGGCAGACAGACATTGGATCCCCTTAGAATGACACCAGAAATTAAGCCAATTATTAAAACTGATCATTTTGTCTCTGTATTGTGGCATCATTCTTGGTGAAGGTAGGATACTGCTCAGGGTCAGGGTCATACCAGCCTGGGCTACATAATCTGAGAGCTCCTCTATGTCTCTTTTCATGTAGTCCGTCTCAGGTCATTCACACCGGCATGGACAATGACTGAGTCATACTTGTACTTGCTGTGGAGTGACCTGAGTGCTTGTGTTATGTGGCGGATTCTAGCGCCCGACAGGCAGCTTACTGTGACCCTCTCCTTGTTCAGTCTGGTGAGTGGGACGTCAGTGTGTCTGACTATGGAGTCACCTATGACAAGTGTGTCTGGCATTGTGTTTGGCCTTAAGGGCTGTGACTGATTTGCACACTGACTTTGTGATCTATGTGTTGCTTGTGTTATGTCATGAGGTGGCAGTTGTTTGGGTGTCTGCTTTGGAGGCCTCTGCTGTTTTGGTAGATTTTTGATCAGTGCCTCCGAGTATGTCTTTGTGTGTTTATGTGTTTGATTTGTAGTTGTGATATTTCTATGTGAGACTGGGTTTATGGTGTGTGTGGTTACCTTCTCCTCTTGTCTGGTTTTGCCAGTCCTGAGTTGAGAGAGCTCAGCCTCCAGTTTGGCTATATAGTTGCATCTCTCGCATGTATTTGTGTTTTGTGGGAGGAGGAGAGGGTTGTCTGTGTACATGAGGCAATTGTAACATTGCCTCAATATTCCCAGATTCACCAGCTGAGCAGGAGAGGACGCTAGCAACTGACCCTTTGACATGCTAGAAGAAATGAAAAGTTTGCTGTGTAACTGAGTCAGAAAGGACCTATAGGGAAGTGAGTACTCAAGGGGGTTTTAAGCTAGTGAAGTACTTTGTATAATATAGAAGTGCTTTACCTGACTAAAAAATGCTTTAGGAACAAGTGCTGAGCTTTACAGATAGAGAATAGACTGTTTAGATTACAAGTAGAGCAGTTCTAAGGGAAAAAATGAAGAGCAGACTTTACGGAGCCAGAAATAGTTTAACCTTGTTTAACCGGCGCTGCCCGATGGTGCTCTAGTGGCAACTCCGCGCTAAAGTCAGTAGTACAAGCTAGCACACTTAAGTGGGCAGCCAAACAATTAAATTAAACAGCAAACAAACACTTTTCGACTTGAATTAGACTAATTTCAACTAAAATGTACTTTTAAGTGCAGATAATAAAAATGCAGTAAATAACTATGAAAACAGTTAAAGCTTGCTCTAGGTAAGCAGTAGAAGGTAAAACAAATATAAAAAACAGCAGGATACTTAATCAGGAAAGCAGTCGCTTTTTTCAGTTCTCTGTAGCCAGGAAGACTCAACAGGACCACGTGGAGCTGTGTCTGAGCAATATGGCTTCAAAAAATGCCAGAGGCAGATTTTAACCAGGGAACTTCAAAAGAGCTAGAAATGGTCTAAAATGACCAATTACTACAGCTTCTTGTGCTGAGGTCACTTCCCTCAAGGACAGGTAGGCTATTCAAGGCTCCCCACTCCCACTGGTGAGCTAAGAAACTTCCTTCTATCCAAGTAAGGCAATGGACAACACAGGAACTACAACACAGCCCAGGATACAGCAAGGCCTGTAACTGGTCTAACTAGTTTAGGAGAGGCAGGAAAACAAGGAATATTTTTTTGGTTTTTTTTGTTTTTAAATAGAAACACACAGAAATGCAGAAAAGGCAATAAGTCAGTAGTACAGGCTAGCACACTTTAGTGGGCAGCCAAACAATTAAATTAAACAGCAAACAAACACTTTTCGACTTTTCGACTTTTCATGAGTGTGTAGTTTCGGGTATTTGGATTTTCTGCTTTATGGCCTTGAGATTCTGTAATCTGAGATTTTAGAATTTCGAGCTTATAAAGTGAATCAATATATCTCTCTGTCTCTCTCTCTCTCTCTCTCTATATATATATATATATATATATGGGTCTACCGCATAAGATTGAACATTCAGATAACCGAGATGCACATAACCGACACCAGAACACTGACACCTCAAAAAACCAACACTTCACAACAACGAAAGTCAGAACGCCGACATTGACAACACTGACAAAGCATTTGTGTGAAACGCTGCAAGCCATAGACCGTAGCTCAGCAAAAAGCACAAAAGTATAGTAAGGCAGCCTCTAGTTACACCACAGTGTAGGAACGTTCGTTCACATTTTCAGTAGTTTGGAAATCACCCTCACGAACTCTAATGGGGAATAGTCCTCCCCATGTGAAATGACATTGTCAAACTGTTCACTCCTAACAATGAGTTTCTTCTTTTTAGGTGAAGGTACGTAACCTGTTGCCATCCTCACTCACAACTCATCTATACGGTTCTGTTCTGCAACCAGAGTGGACAATAACACTGACGAGTTAGTACTCTTCCCACCTAGGAGACATTTCAGTCTCCTGTGCCACGCCTCCATGGAATTCTGCGTATGTGGTAGGCTCAAGTCATTCAACTCACTAATGTTCCAAAACATAATTGGAAACAATGGCAGAAACATCATACGTGAGGACAGTCTAGTATTAAATCTTTGTTGTTTGCCATAGATATACCACTCTGAAAAGTATTTCAACACGTCCTTTCCTTCAGCTGGGAATGTCTCCTTTATAAGCTCATATGTACTTTCCACATCTCTTTCTTTCAGGAATGTTAGGGCTACTAGGGACTTAATGGCCAGTAAGAATGACTGTGTTCTATTGTATACAGACGCCAGACCCAGTGACTGCACTTTTCACCACAAATTCTGCCCAAAGTGAAATAGGCAGCCCTTTGAGCATACTGCAGGCATATTGTTTCTGATGCTTTTTAAAGAGGTGATTTCAAAGTCACAGAGCACATAACGCACTGTGACGTCCAAGTCCTGCTCTTCAAATAAGTACAAAATACAATGCCGTAGGTAATTGTAGCATTTGAGGGATTTCTTCGATGTCAATGAATAAATTAGTGGAACAGCCTTACTTTGCTCCCCGTACTTTAGGAAGCCATGTATACTGTACAGCTGCCTCACGGTTCCACCTTTAGTAAAAAACGTACCATCCATTGGCCAGATGGAGGCATGGCTAAGGTCATGTAGATTATCAACCATTGTGAACACCACAACGTAAGTGTCTGTTGTTTCGTCAGACATTGCCTTAGTAATAAATGTCCCATCTTTGAGGGGGAACTTAGGGAAATCAATGTTTTGTAATGTGGGGACTTTCATCCCAGCTGTTGGACCTATTTTATGCCTTACTATACCCACTTGTTGGAGTAGTGCCTTTCTGTGGGGTACAGAGTGGATTGCATCTAGCAAAGTTGATGCTTCTGCGTCTTGCACTATGAGACATGGGATATCCCTGCTGTAAGTAGCCCTGGTCTTTAAGCTTCCACATACAACGTACTATTGCACTTCACCAGGATCCCTGCCATGATTATGGACAACTGACTTTACTAAGCAATCCCCATTTGGCATTGCAACAGTGACTGCTCTGCCTTTGCAGCCTTCTATAGCCTTATATTTGTATCCCCAGTATCTCTTTGTCTTTCGCATTCGTTCTAAGTGGTACAAGTACCCATAAATGACAAGCAGGTGTTTACCCTTTTGGGATGCTACCATTGTATAACTACTATTTACTATTCCTGGGGCTTCTATTTCAGAGTTGGCCATAGTGTCTTCGGTGCATAGCACAATTATGCGCAACCTGTGCTGGGAATTTGAATGTTCTCTGACGAATGCAATTTGTATGTGTTAATGTATGCTGATTAGACCTTAATTAATGGTTCGTTCGTGGAATTGCAGGGACTAGCATGACTGCATTTGCTTGCTGTAGTGTTAAGCTATACCAGTGATACGTGTGATGCAGGATTAGTACTATGTCAGTGTTCTGACTTTCGTTGTTGTGCAGTGTTGGTTTTTGAGGTGTCGGTGTTCTGGTGTCGGTTATGTGCATGTTGGTTATCTGAACATTCGGTTATAGGTTGTCTAACTAGTAATGCCAACATAACAAGATTGAATCTCTCAATGCTGGAAACCTGAAACATTGTAATATTGAATCTCTCAATGCTGGAAACCTGAAACATTGTAACACACCAAATCCTGGCCAAATCCTGGAAGCCCTTACTACTCCAGACCCAGGAGCAAGTGCTAACATAAGTCATGGGGGGGGGGTGCAGGGAAAGTCTGGGAGTTAGATATACTGTGTTTCCAGCATTGTGAGTTTTGATGTTGCTATGTCAGCATTACCAGTTTCAGTATAGCTCATGTCAAACATCTGATAGATAGCCGTATATTTCAGAATTCAGTTTCCATACATTAGTTAAGGCAATATAAATGCAAGGTTTTATGGCTGTTGTTTAAAAAAGGTGTTATTGCTGCTATGACAGATTCATATTTGAAGTACTTTTTTATGAAGAATTAATTTGCTATATTTCTTAATCATCAAAGTTCACTCACTCTGTTTCATTATAATGGTAATAATTGCTCTGTTTTAATAGCTGAATCACTGTGAAAAGTCAAGTTGTATTTATTATCATTATTATTATTATTAATATTATTATTATTATTAATTTGACAACAGCATGTAAAGTGATAATTGGTTTTGGAGATTTCTAGAACTTTACAAAGCTTTTGCAATATCTACCTATACCATGGCACTACACCCACTAAATAGTTACACTGCATGTTATTGAGGTTGATTGCATTCATGGAAACTGTAATGCTTTAGGCCATGTTGAATAGCATACAGAATTAATAGTGAATTATCAAACCATATAAATAATGCCAATTCTGTAATCACATATACAAAGTTAAATGTTAATGCCATGAGCACACTGTCAAATTACCATTCAAACCACTCACACACACAAAGCAAAGCAAAACATCCACATATGTGCACACAAAGGTGTATACAAATACACATATCACACACACACACACACACACACACACACACACACACACACACACACACACACACACACACTATATAAATATGTACTTACATAAATATATACAGACACACACACACACACACACACACACACACACACACACACACACACACAAATAAATATACACACATACCAACATACCTCTCAATTATCCAGAATTTCTCAGAATGTCCACATTTTTGCCTCATATTGTTGCTGTGCTCCTCACAAAATGTGTGGATTTCTGGAAACTCATTGAGGACTGAAGTAAAAAAATAATGACAAGCATTTCAGCTTCACTTTCTGGCAATCTTTAAGAAAATGCGTGCCAATGCAATACTTATTCTATCAACTTTGTAAGTTTATAACAGTAGTATATTTAAAATCTGTCCCTGATTTTGGGCCTCTCTCCCATTATTTTTGAGTTTGTCTTGAATTAATGTTCTGAGAGTTTGAGAGATATTATATATAAATATAGATATACAAACACTCAAAGACACATAAATATACACACATGCATACATATAAAAATGGGAGTGGTTAAAGTGACTGAAACTCCTAAATGTCAACATCTGTTTTGTCAACATACTTTCATCAACAAAACAGGTGGTTGACAGGTGTGTGATATTGACATTTCCTGAGGTTGTGGCATATTCCCCTTCCCTGGGGACTGTGCAGTCTCAGAGTTAGTATATGTAATCAGCAGGGCATGTGGGGGCATACCACCTCACATAGAGAGTGCAGCAAAAAACAATCCCCCAGGTTCTCAAAAGCTTGCATGGACTGCAAGATGAGTGCAGGAGCTCACACAGGCAATATGTCTGCTGTGCGATCCAGGAACAGCCGGCAGGGGGCATGCACGAGAGCTCCAGCACTAATCTTGCATGGACTAAGCCCTGGTATGCAAATCACCTCATTTGCAGGAGAAATCCATGCAAATGAGGTGATTTTGCAATCCAGGAAGCTTGCAATAGTTCGTGCAAGACTAGTGCAATCTGCAGAAATGTACTCGGTTAGTAACCGAGTACATTTCTGCAAATTCCAAAACGGAGTTATGACAGCTCCAAATAAAGGTTGCATATCATTGAGGAAGCATGCCAATGGCCATTGGCACTGCAAACTGTTTAAAAAATAAAAAAAATCAACTTTCATTTTTTTCCGCCGATCTCGGCTGTTTAAGCATGGGGCAGTGGCGCGCAAACGGGATCAGGGGGAAAATAAGAAAATAAACTTAAAATGAGCATTCTAACTAAAAGCAGTATTCTGCCATGCAAGTCAGTGGCAGACATAAGACTACCTGGCCAGTGAGTAATGATTGCTAAGGAGGGAGGCTCAGTGTGGGACATGTAACTATGCATTAGCAGGCAATCCTGTGCAAATGAGGGGAAGGAGAGTGAATCCCAGATTTCGCCAGGGTGTGAAGCAGGTCCCAAGTGTGTAAATGTATAAATATCTGGGTGCAAGACTAGGATATAGGTGGCATCATGGGTGGGTGTCAGGCATACTGTAAGTGGATTGGAGCCCTGTGGCTCGGGATTGCTCCTAGCTTAGCACAGCTAAGCTAGAGGTGTGTCCAAACCTGCCTAGCACTCTTTACAAAGTGTAAGCAGGTGTGCGCACCACACACCGGGTTTTACAGGAAGAAAAAGGAAGTTAAACCAGGAAATAGCAGCTCTGTGCACATTTGAGCACTCCATTTGTGCGGCATGCACATGGGCTTAAACAGGGAGGCAATGGGAAGGGAAAACACCAGTAGGAAGGTAATCAAGGAGAACTAGCTTAGCTCGCAGGTGAAATGTATCAGAATCAGCCAATTACACAGACAGCAGACCAGCTCAGCCCAGAACACTACTATAAACTAAGCAAACACCTTCCTCTCTGGTTTTTCCACACTCTACACCACTGGTGTATACAAGCGGGGAAATGTTAACAAACAAACCTACAGAATGAGAAGGGCTGCAACATGCAACATAGAACAACATGTGCAAGAGGCTGAGGGTGGTGAGGATGTGAATGCTGCCAAACAACCCACAGTGAGGAGACAGAGAAGAGTGTACAGACCCAGGGTAACCTACCAGGGGCTACATGAACTGAAGATAGTTGGAGTGCTATAGAGTGGACAATAACCTCCTACAGCAAATTGTTGAGCTGTGCCAGCCACACCTGACACACCAAACTGGCCAAGGGGAACCCATCCCAGTGGATACCAAGGTATGTGTAGGCCTAGGGATACTAGCCACAGGTACCTCCAAAAGCACAACTGGTGATATCATGGGCATCTCACAGGCATCAGCATCCAGCGTATTCCACCAGTTCCTGGATGCCATGGCAGCACATGACAGTGAGCACGTATATTTCCTCAACACACGTGAGGTGTTGACCAGCAATATGCGTCTCTTCCACCAAATAGCAGAATACCCTGGGGTAGTAGGTGCTATGGACTGCACGCACATATGCATCAAAGCACCACTCAGTGAGCAGGGTAGGGCCTACATCAACCGCAGGGGCATCCCCTCCATCAACTGCCAGGTCGTGTGTGATGCCCAGGGCATTATAATGAATGTGCGTGCTGGCTGCCCTGGAAGCTATGATGATTCACACATATGGCATCTGATGCAGCTGTACCACAGATTTGCCAATGTGGACATCCCCTACGGTCACCTAGTGAGGGATGCTGTGTACCCACTGGAGCCGTGGCTGATGACACCCATCAGAAATGCACACACACCTGAACAACAATGCCATAATGAGGCACATGCACAGGTCAGACATATAATAGAGTATGGGTTTGGGATGCTCACGTCACAGTTCCAGTGTCTGGACACATCCAGTGGAGCCTTGCAGTACTCACCAGCTACATGTACCCAAATTGTTACGGTATGTGCTATGCTACACAGTATGATCCTGCGGAAACAGCTGCAGCAGGAATGGCATGGGGCAGGGCCACACAGCCCCCACCAATGCCAAGACATGTACAGACACAGAGTGACTCGGAGGAGGAACAACCTGAGCCTTCCCCAGTAGGCAGAAGGAGCCGTGCCCAGTATGACCTGGCCTTTGCAAAGAGGCAACTCATAGCATATGCACTGACACAGTAGGGACCCAGAGAATGACACCTCTCTCTGACTTGCACAGACAGTAAAAGGGATGGCAAACATGACACTACCTGTGCTCAACCATGTATAGGGAGTGTACTATGCGCATCCGACATAGGCAGCCCTCCAGCACCATTCTCAAGTCTGGCACACTCTCAAGGTAAGTCAGTCAACTTACCAACTGCCAAATGGAGTAGAATGTGTTGTTACCTGTAGCTATGGTATGGATGTGAGCATGCAAGGGAATTGGGTGGGCGATTGTTATGGCAGCAGACAGTAGACACCATAGTGGCACCATGACATCTGTAACACATACTGGAATCACCATAGTAGCCAGTACTACAAAGGGTGACAAAACTCACTGCAGGAAATGGGCTGAGCGACATGTGTGTCCATAAAACCCACACATGCCAGTCAGGGAGGTGCACATACCCAACAACAGTTTCAGCCAGCAGGACAGGTGTAGGCAAACACAAACAAATGCTGTACTATGGCCTCTGAATGAGCCCTATGGGTAACTCCTCCCTCAGGCCTACACAAACAGACTACAGCAGGCCAGGCAGTTGGATGTAAGTTGTGAAGGCTAGGAAGTCAGAAACTAATATGTAGGTAATTAAAGCTAAGATCTGTAGTACATTGGTATGCCTCTAGCCAGCACAATAGGTAAGACTACAGACTGAAATGGAGTACCTGACATACCACTACAGTCCTAGCAAATGTGTACAAGTGTCAGGTGTGCCCCCCCATCCTACATGCACTTATAGTAACAGTCAGGTGTGCACCCCCACTCCTTTGTAGAAATGTAGAAACAGTCAGGTGTCCCCCCGCCTGCTATGCAGAAATGTAGCAACTGTCAATGCCAAATAACCAATCGATACCCTGCAGACACAGCATGCTACCTGTCGGTGTACAACACAAAGGTCAGCACCGTAATACAAACTACCTGGACTTGATCCACACATGCAATACAGATGGCTATACTGGGCATGCTCACACACTTAAAGGAATGAAGGCAATGTCAGTCAACAACATACTGAAAGGTCATACTGGGCATGCTCACACACAAACACATGAAGGCCATGTCTGAAAACACCAGTGGACCAGACATATCTGGCAGTCTCAGTTCGTAGTGCAGACACATGTCAGTATGCACCACTCCTGCCTCTCACACACAGTGGATAGGAATACAGACATATATGTAAGGACAACACACTATAATAAGCCGAAAGTAGATGAACATAGATGTGTGGAAGAGGGTGACTGTGACAAGGAGCCATCCGGGCCTGTCCCACCCAGCACACAGCCAAAGGGCTCCAAACACATGAGGTGCAGATGTCACTCACTGCAGATACTAGCCACCAGTATCTGTCCACATGACAGACTATGTGGTGCACGTGCTAGCTGTGCAACATGACTGTACAAGGAAGTAGTCATCTAGTAACTGTATACATGTACCTGTGACATATGACCCAGTGTGTGACCGCATGTGGCATGTTAACCCCTACATGAATGGGTTATGGCCCATGCATACACCGCCCTCCCCATACTGTATTATGACAAGCCTGCTGAGGTCATCCAATGTGTAATACACCTTTGGGAGAGCTGCAGCTCAGTAATCTCCATGGCGTGTCCCATAACTGTGCACTACTGTAGTGATACAGTAGTTAGATAGTAGTTCTAACCCCGGACTTGGCAAATGCGTGTGTGTGTCTGTCTGTCTGTCTCTGATTGTGGACAGAGAAATACTTTTTAAGCTACTCACATTCCGTAAATTCATATACTTAACTGTGGCAAGGTGTTCTAACCCCAGACTTGACAACTGTGTTTGTGTGTGAATGTGTGTGTGTGTGTGTGTGTGTGTGTGTGTGTGTGTGTGTGTGTGTGTGTGTGTGTCTCTGACTTGAGTAGAGAGCAATGCTTTTTAGGCTACCCACACTCTGTACAACTCATATGCTCAACTTTGGCAAGGCTGCTGATGTCACTCACCTAGAAATACACCTCCGGGAAATTCATAACCCAGTAATCTCCATAGCGTGTCCTGTAATGCATACTGCTGTAGTATGAGAAAGTAGTTAGGTAGATGTTCCAACTCCAGACTTGGTAACTATGTGTGTTTGAATCTGTGTGTCTGTCTGTCTTAGAATGAGTAGAGAACAATGCTTTTTAGGGTACTCACACTGCTTATAATTCATATACACAACTTTGGCAAGGCTGCTGATGTCACCCACCTAGAAATACACCTTTGGGAAGGTTGTAGCTCAGTAATCTCTGTAGCGCATCCTGTAACTGAGTACAGCTGTAGTGTGATCTAGAATTGTGGTAGGGTTCCATCGCCACCCATGGCAGTTCTGGATGTTTTGAATGTGTTCCAATGTCTGTGTATGGAGGAATGCATTACAGGCTACTCACTCACAGTACATTTCAAATGCCCTACTTTGGCAATCCTGCTGATGTCATTCATTGTGAAATACACCTTTGGGGAAAGATTTTTCTAGTAATCCCTGTGGTGTGTCCTATAACAGCTCCATCCTGTAATGTGCTATAGACCTCGGTCAGGGGTTCTATACCCGCACATGTCAGTCATGGATGTTTTGTGTGTGTCTCACTGTCTGTGTAGGGAGCAATGCATTTTAGGCTAGTCACTCACAGTACAGTTGAAATGGCCTTCTTTGGTAATCCTGCTGATGTCATTCAATGGAAATACACCTTTGGGGAAGAAGTACTTCAGTAATTTTCGTGGCGCTACTATAACTGCGTAGTGCTGTAGTGTACTAAATTAGGTAGGGGTTCAACTCATAGACATGACATGTGTGTGTATTTGTAACTTGTATCCTGTGTAGAGGTGGTTGTGAGTGTGTGACACTTGTGGGCAATGTGGAGGGGGTTTTGCTTATTTCTTTTATGGTGTCCCCACTATATATCATGATGTCAACCATACAGGGATAACAGATGTAAATTAGCCAAGAGGCTGGGGTGCAAAGCCATACCCATACATGTGACATCAAGTCCAGCCACATGTTTGGCTTTGGGGGGATGCCTATTCGTACAAGACGTATAGTATGTGGGGCCACTCAACCCCATTAACAGTGCTTGTCGACATATGTGTATTTGTTAATCTGCCATTGCTATCTACAGATGCCATATATACCTATATAGATTTATATATCTGCTAATATATATATATATATATATATATATATATATATATATATATATATAAAACTATGCCCGTATACACTGACATAGATATATATTTGCGCGTACACATATGTAACATGCCGTGTATATGTAGACATATAGGTGTAGACACATATATGTGTCGATTTAGGCATATGCATGTATATATGTTCATATATATTGATATATATGTATATAGTTTTAGAAATTAATGTGTGTGTGTATATATATATTATATATATATATATATACACACATACATATATACATATCTACATATCTAGATATGTTGTATCTGTTTAGATATTAATATAGGTACACACACATACATCTAGATGTTGGTATACATTCTCTGTACTGTTGCATGACTTTACTGGATGATATGTTTCTGCAAACATCAAGTCTTTTCATATCTGTCATGGCTTAGTGGTAAATCATGTTGGCTATTGTGTTCAGGGTCCTTGATTTGAGCCTTGCAAGAGCTGTTTATTTTGTTGCTGGGCAGAACACGGTCCATTGGATACGCAGTGATTACGGCACTTTAAAGAAGTTGTAAGAAGGTTTGCATGGAGCTAAGCAATGCTTACACAGGTTAAGCAATTCAACAGCTAACTGAGTGTAAGAAACTGTAACCAGATTTTAGCAGTGCTTACCTCTGTGCAAACCCGTGCAAACCCGCATACAACTGCTTTAAAGTGCTTTAATCACTCTATATCCATTGGCCCTTGTTCTGCCTAGCAACAAAATAAGCAGCCTCTGCTAGGCTCAAACCCAGAACCATGCACATGATAACCATAGTGATTTATCTCTAAGCCATCTTAGATATACATAGTCCTGCTGTATTCACAAACATATCATCCATCCCAGTCATTCAACAGTACAGAGAATGTATTCCAACATGTAGATGTATGTGTGTGTGGAAAGATATTAATGTCTAAACAGATACAACATATTGATATATGTATATATCTATATATATCTATATATATCTATATCTATCTATCTATATATATATATATATATATATATATATATATATATACACACACATATATGTAAGCAGTTATATATATATATATATATATATAAATATATATATGGTATATACGGACATACATCTGTAGATAAAGTGAGAACATAGCAGAAACACATATGTCCACATGCACCATTAATGGGGTTGACAGGCACAAACAACCTACGTCATGCACAAATAGGTATCCCCCCCCACAACCAAACACATCTGCCCTGCAATACACTGCCACCTGTTGCAGATCCCATAATCGGGACCTTACAGCAAGGGCACAAGTTGTTAACAGTACTCCATCTCACTTGTATGATGTCAGGCTGGTATCAGTAACATATCATGCAGTACAGTCAGGCTTATAATGACTCCCATTTTGCAGTCATCTGTTACCTTTGTTAGCCGGAGTCCCTAACTGTTGGCCTGTACATCAGAGATGTAGATGCCAAACAACAGTGGTCCCAGGACTGAACTCTGAGGTACTCCACTTGTCACTTGTCTGGGGATGGATTTAGAGTCAGTTACACCTATAGTTTGTATTCTGTAAGTAAGCCATGTGGCAAACCATCGAGTGGCATAGGGATATATGGCCAGATTAGTATGTTAATTTATGTTTCCAGACTGGGGGATGGTGTTGAAGGGCTTGGCGAGATCCACATAGGCTTTGTGGACTGCCTTACCCCCTTCAACAGCTATGCAGACTGAGTAAAAGCAGCCAATCAGTTTCAGGAGACAAGACTGGCCCTCCATGAGCCCAATCTATGTGGGGTCCAGTGTTTGAGGGTTGCCAATATCTGTGTTCAAAACATCCCTGATAATGCATTCCATGGCCATGCAGATCAGGCTCATCAGACTGATGTGACGGTTGTTCCAGGATCACAGGTGGATCCCCCCTTGTGGAGTGGGATAACTGCAGCTGTGTGCCACTAAGTGGGCACCAGGCCTGATGCAAGGCTATGATTACCCATGACAGTTAGGTGAGTTGCCATTCCATTTTGTAGTTTATGTAGTACACAGCTCAGGATGTCATCTGATCCCATGGATGCTGTATTCTTAGCTGTGGGTAGTGAGTTTCCTGCCTGTGTGGCCATGATTACTGGGCAGTGCAACCCGTTACGTATTGACATGGGCCCTTTTGGGGGTGTGAGGGGGTGAATGTGGCACTAGATCAATCTGCCAGGATACTGGCACATTCCGTGAGAGCAGTCTATGTAATGCCATTCTTTTGCAGCTCAGAGGACTTCTGAGCATTGCTAGTTAGAATTTGGACATAACTTTAGAATGCTGTCTGTGGAATATGTGGTGATTTTAGTTACATAACCAGCTTTGGAGGATTCCATGAGGGATCTCCTCAAAAACATTTTTTTATTGAATTATTTCAAAAGTATTATTTATTATACTAGGTTATAGTAGGCAACTAGGCTATCATAAGCTTCTAATCTATCCTTAAAGTTTTAAGCTTTTGGCTTCAAAAAAAAAAAAAAAAATTACTGTGTGTTTTGTTTGGTGTCTGTCGGAGTGACACAGAGAACACTCGTATCCCAGGTAATCACAGATCTCTCCCATCCACAGGATTTCTCTTCTCTTGAACAGAGCCAGTCTCTGCCTGCCATGGACCCGGATTTTTATCCACAGTGAGTGAAGTCTCTAGTGATAAATCTCCAGCTCCAGCACGTCCTATTTATATCCGTGCTAAGGTTTAAGTCACTTTTTCTGTGGTTTTTGGTTGATTTGGATTTTTGAGGTTGAGCATGTCCATTAATGGCCTTGTATGTCATGGCCTTGGCACATGTCACCTCATGTCACCTGACGGTATGCAGCGATGCGACTGAAGGAGAGCTGGAGTTTCTTCAAGTCTGGCTATCCCTTTTTTTTTTTTCCTTCTTTTTTTGTGAGTTGGGGTTTGGGTCTCTCCAATTGCTGCAGATGTCGGTGAGATACCATCCGAATGGGGGCATTGCTCTGATCATTGGTCTGATGAGTGAAGAGTACAGGAACAATGACCTCAGAGGATGATGTGAATCCTTGATTTGATGATCAGGTGGGCAATGTAGAAGGTCTTTCTAACCACTTTAGCAACACATGAAAAAGAAAGGCCACTGTCCTGTCCTGGGTCCCCAGGTCCCTCCCTCTGCTCCTCTTCTCTGCTTAGTGGATATATGGTAGCTTGGGGCTTGTTTTTTTTTAAGGGTATGACTATACATTTTTTGGTGTTTAACTTCAGGCCATGGCTCTGGCACCAGCTATCTGTTTCCATGAATCCCTTCTGAAGGATATCCGTGTCCGATGCACTTTCCACTATTAGAAATTCATTTGTAAACATTTGTGCTATTTCAAACAGATAAATAAACTATATACATTATATACATAAGGCCTGAGTTAGAAATATTAGATATAACCATTTCAGTCAGATATTATATATGTTATGAGTTGAGATGTTTTCTTCAATTTTCTTCTTTTAAATAGAGTCCGGGTTTGTTTCTAGTGTCTTAAAAAGAGTAAAGATCTTTCCCCAAGGACTGTTTGTTCATGGCTTAGGCGAAATTCTTAGTTCCTTTACCTTGACTTCCATAGTAGAAGTGTCTTTTATTAATCCCAAGAATTCTTCAAATAATGGTTCTGAAGTGGATTTCCATTTCCTGGTTACGCATTTTCTAGCAACTGCTGGAATAGTCCATAACAGATATATATATATTTTTATTCATTGTAGATTCTTCATTAACATTCAACAAAATTAGCAATTCAGATAAAACAAAAGAATCAGTAAATATGGCTTGGAGAAAAATACCAATATCTTCCCAATATTTTTTAAGTTTACTACAATCATAAAAAATATGTATCCAATCTGCTATACAATTTTGCAGACATTTGCAACAAGTAACATTCTGTGAGGGATTCATTTTTGCTAGTCTACTGGGTGTAAGAAAAGATCTGTGTAGAAATTTCCATGTGAAGATTCTCTAGTATTGAACGTTTGATGTTAGTTTTATAGAATAGAGTAGATCCATTTTACTCTCCAGAGATAAGTTTAATGAATGTCCTTTGATAATGAAATCCCAAAAGTTTTGGTTAATAGTAGTCTTATATTTCATTAATAATTTATAAATTTTTGAAATTATATTCTTCTTATTTTTATTATCGTAGATAACTTCATATAAATAACTTATAAATTTTGGTCTGTCTTTAAAAGGAGAGTTATTAATTAACCTATATAGATCTTGTGAGTGAAGTAAAATATATTGTAAGACAAGCCAGTCTGAAGATGAACGATCATATGTATTTATTATTAGTTGACCATTCATTACTCCTTGATTGTCTATACATTGTTCCCAACAAGAAAAAATTCTTGCTTCCCATAAGGAAAATATATTCCTATGAAATTTATTAGAAAAATTCTTAGTAGAACAAAAAGGAATTATTAACTCTATCCAATTTTTTATGTCTGAATTATTTATAACAAACTTTCTAAATGTGCTAAATATATTATTTATAAAGTCTAAGTTGGTTGGTCTTGTAATATTATATTGGATTCCTATAGATAAAATATGCCAGGGTTCATTAATTTGATTGTCTAGCATAAGATTATTTATTAAAGAGTTTTCTCTGGAGTAGATGATGATGTGTAAGGTTTTCCAATTTGAAAAATAATTAGGATCAATCCAATTTAAAATTATTCTAATTATAGAAGCTTTTATATATGTCTCAATGTCTGAAAAATGTATTCCTCCTTTTTCCCATGATCTGATATGATATGATGTGTAAGAGCTATTCTATTTTTACCTGGATACCATACAAAATTTAATAAAATTGTGTTTATTTCTTTTAAAATATGTTTATCTGGTATCATAGGAATGGCTTGTGCTATATATATAACATTTTTGGTAAGAGAATCATTTTTATTAACTGAAGTCTATCTTCAAAGGTTAGATTAATTTTATTCCATTTTAATATATAGTTTTTTTAAATTATCTAAGATATTTTTGAAATTTATAGAAATAGTTTATTTTATATTATTAGATAAGGTAATCCCAAAGTAAGCTATTGTAGAGACTTGTTTGCCCATTATATGATTCCCTTCTATTATTAAGTCCTTTTTTTGTTTAATAACATGAAGTTAGACTTTGACTTATTAAAATGGAGACCTGAAATCAAATAAAATTTTTCTACTTCCTTCTCTAATTCTTTTAGAGATTGTTTTGAAATAGATAGTGTAATATGTCATCTGCAAATAACATAATCTTAGAGTTATATTTCCCATATACATCAATGCCTGTTATTTTTGTATTCGACCGAATTGAAGAAGCAAATAGTTCAATGGCGAGAGCGAATAATATAGGGGACATAGGACAACCTTGTTTTGTTCCTTTTGTTATAGCTATAGATTCAGAAGTAAAAGGTCCTAATTTTACATATGCTAGATTATTTTTATATATATTCTTTATTAATGAGACAAATGTAGAAGGAAAGTCATATAGAGTTAAAATCCTGAATAAATATTCCCAATTTAATGAATCAAAGGCTTTTTCTATGTCTAGAGTTATTAACAGGGCTTCCTGATCTTGTCTATTTAGATACTCTATAAGTGTCAATACTCTTTGAATATTGTCATAGGTATGTCTATTACAAATAAAGCCCATTTGATCTTCATTTATTACTTGTATTAAAGATGTTTTAATTCTGTTCACTAAAATAGACATAAAGATTTTATAATCATTATTGAGTAATGAAATTGGTCTATAAGAATTACATTGTGTAGGATCCTTATTTTCTTTTATTATGGGTGTTATTAGTGAATACCTCCAAGAAGGTGGAATTATATTATTATTTTGAACTTCTAGCAAGGTTTTGTGAAATAGTGAGGTTATGGATGGTGGAAACATTTTATATAGTTCTATTATAATACCATCCATTCCAGGGGCTTTATTACTTTTGCTTTCTTTAATACTCTTTGTAACTTCTTTGTATGCAATTTGATTTTGTATATCCAATTTCATTTCTTCAGGTAATGTCATTACTTTTGTAAATTTCAAATCTAGATTTAGGTGATTATTAGTGTTTTTGTCCGAATCATAATCCTTCATATAATGAAATTTGAATGCATTAAGAATCTCGCTTATATCAGAAACCTTTTTGTTATTTTTCCCTTCATGAATGATATTTGTAATGTTATTTAGTCTAGATTGTTTCTTTACCCTGGATGCTAAGTTATGCATGTATCTTGGTGATATGGAGTAAGAATTAATTTTAATCTTTCCAATGCTAGATTTGTTTTATGAGTAAGAATTTCATTATATTTTTTATTTAAACCCTCAATTGTTTTTTTGTTATCAGTGTTGTTTATTAGGTCCTTATTTTTAAGACTTATGATCTTCTTTTGTATATTGTCTAATTCTGATTACTATTCTTTTCTTTTATTTCTATACCATACAATAATTTTGCCATATATATAGACTTTTAAAGTATCCCAAATCATTATTATATTTAAATATTCAGTATAATTAGTGTCTAAAAAAATTGTAATTCTAGATTTATCCAGGGTTTAAATTGTTTTAATTTTGTAATATAGGCTGGTATTCTTGTTAGGAAATTTAGTTTTTTAAATTCTGTTTGAATTTTGAGAAGAAGAGCATTATGATCTGAAATAGGACAATAAATTATTTTAAAATTTACTATTTTTGTGTTTAAAAGCATGTGAAACATACATTTTATCTATTCCAGTATGAGTGCTAAATCTATAGTCTTGATGAGAAAATAGTAAAGAGTTATTTTCTTTAAATTTGTATGTGTCAATTAAATTATGAATCTCAATTCATTTAATGAGTAATTTAGCTATTGGCTTGAGATGTAGGTTTCTAATATTTGTAGTTTCTGAATTATCTAAAATGCAATTAAAATCTCCAGCCAATATCAAATTGCCTTTATTCGTGTTACTTATAAAGTCTAAATTTTTTTTGCAGTTCCGATACCCATACCAGGAATCCAGTATAAGTTTACTAATGTCCAAATTCTATTATTATATTTTATTATGACTATTGTTAAGAGACCTTCTTTATCTTCATAACTGTAAATAATTTGAGGATTAATAATACTTTTTTCCACAAAGTAATTACTCCTCTTGTTTTTTTTTTATGTGAGGAATGGGCTAATATTATGTATTCATTTGGATTCCAGATATGTTTATCAAATGTATTAAAATGAGACTCTTGGAGAAATCTTACTTGTGCTTTATTAATTTTTAGATATCTTAATAAATTAGATCTTTTCTTAGGGTTATTCAAGCCATTAACATTTATAGAAAGCAATGTCAAGTCCATGCAAGTTATTTAGTTCAGTAAGATTTATGGTTCGAACCCAACCCAGTACTCTATTTTGATATATAGATTGCTCATGTATCTCTTCATTCCTATCTTTTTCTGTTGTTAGATATATGTTGTAGTCCAACTCAGGCTCATAAGAATGAAAAAATTTAAAAACAAAATCAACCCCATCTAGTAATAAAAAATAGTAATACCAAAATACTCCTACTAGATATGGAATGATATACATTCCCAATCTGTTAGATGAAAAAAAAATCAAACAGATTGTCCCTCATACTTTAACAGCAAAGAATTTTCTATAAGCTCCATAATGATTTACTGGATATATACTAATCTTAGTGGTTTTAATAAAAGAGCAACAATAGAAGGCCAAATAACTTTAATTTCCCATCAGAAATCATTATAAGTCAGTCTTTTCTCTGGGTTAAACATGTTTTGTGCACCTTTGAACTGATTCATAAGTCATGCCATATTAAGTATTACACTGATATTCATACATACATTACTACATTTGTAATGCTCTATAGTGCATTTTCCCATGTCAATTTATATGTTTGAGAAGTAACTTAGTAAAAATCTTTAAAAGTTTTTCATTGGACCTGATACTCAAATATATGCAATATGTTCCGTGAGGTCATCACCTTAGAAACTGTGTGAAATACAACATTATATTATACCATATGTATCTCTACACATACATATTCCTATTAAAACTGAAAATGCATTCCAATGTTATTTCAAGATCATAACAACTTGTGCACAAATCAGAAATTATTACAGCATGCTTAATAACCTTGAATATGTGTTATATTGTGTTATATTTGCACATAAGATGATATTAACATGGAAAACCAGTGAATGATTCCATGTGCAAACTACAGATGCTGGATTTGAAATTTATAATAAGAAATTACATTACTATGTTCAGAACTGTGAAACATGTTCTATTTTAACCTTCATGTATAGAGTGAATACATGAAATATTGACCATAGTATAGCATGTCTATAGTATTTCAATATCTTGAAGTTGGCTTGTACTAATACATAACTAATAAAGACAGTCAGCTATAGGGCTTATGCTGGTTGTTTCAAATATTTTCAGATATTTGTGTTTTACTAAAATATTCTTTTTTGCTATAAACTTTATTTCAAAGGTATATAGAAGAGATCTATCACCTTGAATTCCCCAATAAAAGTTAATAACATAGATGCAATTATCTGTGAATAAGTAAATAACCTAATAAGAGGAAAGTTATTGTCAGTTTAGTTGCATTTTCTGCTAAATGTTAAAGATTTTACAAGTTTTGTCATAAACAAATTGGCAGCGACATGTGATTAAGAAATAATTGACACTATGTCTGTGTGCCGTTAATGTGCAGATGCTATTTACAAACTGAAAAAGAAATCAGAATTTACAACAAGCCCAGAGTCTTAATGTGTCTCATCTTCTATCTTAATAAGAATCCTTACCTCTGTCCCCTTAAAAGACCATATTAGTCTGCTCACATTATTTTAAATTGGGATTAGTTTGCTACAAATAAATGGATTGCAAGCGACAATCTACAAAACATGGCACTGACTCAAATAACATATGTAAAATGGACTGAATAATTTTTGACAAACGAATATGTGATATACATTGCTTATGGTAAAATAAAAATAAACTGAACGAAAACAAAAGACAGGTAATGTGGAAAGAAATGCTGCATAATGCTTTCTTCAGTGTAGTTATGTGACCTAGCAATTCAGAATGTGTATACCCTACAAAGGCTAATAAAAGACAAAGAACAAATAAAGTCTAAATTCATTAAAGACTCTGATGGGAAATCAAATAATTTATATTTGGAATATGTTGTGAGATTAAATTTGTTCAAGTTGTATCTACAAGAAATTCTATTATAAAGTACCCCTTTAGATTTGCAAGCATAAACATTATAGTAGCACCTCTATGCAAGGCATAGATAGAATCGTGCAAATATAATCCCATCACATTTACTATTGTAGACTAGCAATAAGGAACTCATGGTGATGTATATATCAGTTCAGTTCTATCAGTCAGTTGTTAGGAAATAACAATCAAATGTGGCTATGTGAAAATCTGTCTTTCTGGTGTTGAAATGTAATACCTCGACATCATAAAGAGCCACTACCAATCACCAGCTAACCAAAACTCTGCTGTGATTATCCCCAATTGGGAAAGCTACAACTGCTAATCTTTTTTCATGAATATACCCTGTCTAGCTTTCTGACATGGTACAAACTGTAAGACCTGTCACAGCGTCTGTGATGCAAAACAATGTCTCGAACTGCCCTACTACTATGCTGTCATTCTTGAAGCATACATATATTTCTACACTTAGCCATTTTAATTGCCAATACTATTGCCTGCCAACATCCCCAAAGCCATTAAATACTGAGTAATTCCCTATGTTCACCTCGACCTTCCCCATGTCCTATTTCTACTTCTCTCGATCCTGTTACAAACAGCGTATTCGCTTATTCTCCTCATTATACTGTCCTAGCTAATTTACCTGACATCCAACCCCAAAAAACATAGACAGTCTAGCTATAAAAACACCACTAGTCTACAACAACTAGTGTATCAGAGCTCTGTTCGGACATTGATGAACAAGCTCAAGAGCATCCATTCATCAATTAAAGATTAAATCTAGCAGATAAAGAGAAAACTTATGTCAAAAATATCTGAAACCAAATTAAGCCAGTGGAATGGGAATTCTTTACTTGAGACCAATATAGCATACTAATTATGATTTTAAATTCGTTGTTTGAGAGGTAAGGAATGTAAAACCAACTACTTATACTTATTTGAAATATAGATGTCCTATAGTTTTTTGTTATAAAAAGATATATGGTAGGCTTGCCAATATTTATTAATCACGAAACACCTGTTAGGCATAACATGACATGTCATCACAGAAAGTCACTGTAATTCCTGAACAGTATCAAGACAAGTATATCTGTAAATAACCAGGGTAATAAATTGTAAAATATGTCTGATTTAGCACAGAAAGCTGTGTCAAGGATTTAAACATGTGCACTAGTAAACACTGTCCTTCATAATACATTTTGCATTCCTTTTTTTTTTTACTGAGTTGTAGAGATGCTTTATAGAAAGAAGCATATATTAGCAGCCAATTTTAAGACTGATCCATACATACATACATACATGGAGTTAATTCCCTTTAGTGATTTGGCCCTCAGCGCCCTCAGAAACTCTTCTGAACTATGTTGTATGTTCGTGCTTCGCCAACAAATGTTAACATTTGAAAAATAGTCTGTTTTACGAACTAGAAGTAAACTATGCTTTAAAACAGACATTATTTATTGTCTCTCAACATTTTTATCCAATTATTTATTTTAAAGTTAAATATTTTAATAAAAAAAAAAAAAAAACTTTTAACATATTTGCACGATCTAAACTTCGTACCAGTCTCGCATGCCTCTATATCATACCATCCCTTCCCTACCTTTATATCTCAATGAATCATGTCAAAGTAAGAACAACACTATACACAACTGTTAATCAGTGTTATTTATCAATAATATAATAATTAGATTTACTTTTGAGGTAATTTAAACTCATAAAAGCATTTATAGTGTAGAGAAAGGAGATAGAGAAATATTAAAGAGCAGGGAAAACAATAAAGAAAACAAAGAGTAATAAACATGAAGAGAAATATAGTAATAAGCAATATAAATCAAATGTTATACATATGCTTAGTTTATTTTGGAGTGTGTTTCATTTTTTAGTTGAATCTTTGAGAGAACTTGTAACTGCTGTGCTTTTTGAATCAGTTCTTTGTTTCTTCTTCTTGACATCAGTCCAAGAAATTTTCTCTGGAGATCTTTTTAAAGACAAAGATGATGCCCAGTCCATTTCCTCTGGAATTGTTATTATGTTATTATTTTGTTGCCTCTTCTAAATTATTGAAAGTTCTCATTTCGTTTAAGTGGAGGATCTTGATTTTTGCCTGATACACAAGTTGTGCTTTTATTTTATTTTGTTTAAGCAGTTTAACAAGTGGCCATGTTTTCTTCCTCATTTCTAGGACTTTGGAAGAATAGTCATTATCGAATCTTATTTGATGTTGATTGTATTTTAAAGGACTATTTCTCCACTCTGATTTAAGTACAAGTTCTTTAGCAATATATGATAAAAATTTTACTACTATTGATCTAGTGGCTCTATGAGCCCTTTCTATGCCACTAGATAGCCTTTCTTTTAAGTCCAAAATTTCAGGTAGCCATGAGTTTAAAAATAAAATAATGTCCTCACCTTCAGTTTTTTTCTGGAAGACCAAATATTCTGATGTTTGTTCACCTTTCTCTGTTTTCTAGGTCATCTATCTTATTGATAAGCCAGTTGTTCTGCTGTAAAAGGAAATTGCTTTGAATTTCTTCCTCTTTCAGTCTCACATCTATATCACAGAGAGAAGTCTCGATGTCTGAGATTTTTGTTTGTTGTTGCTGCAATAATTCTCTGAGAACATCAGTTTGTTTTTGACATTTTTCACTTATATTTTCAAGGTTGTCCTTGAAACCATCCATTTTCAAGGATAGTTTCTGTAGAGTGGAAGATATCAACTGAATCTCTTTTCTCAAGGGTGTTTCAGAGTGTGAATTCTTTGAGTTGCTCATATCCACAAGTAATAGTATTCTCCAGGTTGGTTTGACAGGAAAATATTGAAGAAATTATACCAAAATGTATATCCAGTTAGTATAAAGGCTTATCAATAGTATTTGATTGTTTTTATTTTATACTATTAATTTTTTCCTGTTTTTTAAAGCTGACTTTGTGGAGCTCAGAAAAAATGCTGTTACCAGTTGACCATCTAGGCTCCGCCACTTCATGAGGGATCTCAATGTCTTACTCGGGCTGCTAAGGGAGGGAGTTGTTTGCATCCTTGGATTATCCTATTTTCTTCAACAGTGTCTACTGTCTGTTGTATACTCTGCTAATGGCAGGAGACCACCAGACTGGCTTGATTATTTGGGAGGTGAGTGTCATGGTTATATGTGGGATGTCAGGAATCATGCACAAGTGGCTGTGCTCATACACTGCCTTAGTGCAGGATTCATCAGTTGAACTTTCAGCACAACTGTATATGCATTCCTTTCACATGTTCAGTTTGATTAGCCTATGGTGGGATTACTTTGGTGTAAATGCAGTCCCATGTACTGTTTTGATGGCTTATTGGTTAGTTACTGTGACTATAGTGTACAGGATCCTGGGTTCATGACCAGCAAAGGCAGGTTATTTTTACAGACTAATTAGGGCAATTTAGGTTAGTCACACTCAATATAATTCAAATGCCCTACTTTGGCAATCCTGCTGATGTCAATCAATGTGAAGTACACCTTTGGGAAAAAAGTATTTCAGCAATCTCTGTGGTGGGAAAAAGTGTGATATGGAACTTTGGTAGGAGTTCTATTCCAATGCATGTCTGGGTAGTCACACTCACTACAATTCATTCGCTTTACTTTGGCAGTCCCGCTGATGCCACTTACTGTGAAATAAACTTTTGGGGAAGAGTACTCCAATAATCTCCATGGTGTGTTCTATAATGGCATAGTGCTGTAGTGTAATAACTAGTTAGGTTGGGGTTCTAATCCCAGATGTGACAGGTGTGTGTGTGTGTCTTAATGTGTTGATGTTTGTCATTTGTGTCCTGTGTGGAGGTGGTTGTGAGTGTGTAACGACTGTATCCAATGTTGAGTGTGTGTTTATGATTTCTTATATGGTGCCCCTAGCATAAATCACAATATCCACCGTGCAGGGATAACAGATGTGATATCAGTACATAATCAGTCATGGGTTCGATACCCTGGACTGGTAGGTATGTGACACAAACATGTTTACCTTTTACTCTCCCAACCTAGCCTGACTTATCTTTGCCTCTGTTTGCCTTTCTCACTCCCTCTCTGGTGGATGTGGAGACTTACACCTGCTTTGCTTAGGCAGTGGCATGTGTATTGTCAGTGATGCTCATGATCAGCTGATGGCCTTTGCATGGATTACAGCCCTCCTCTAGCTGATTGCATGTGGAACAGCTGTGGTAACATTCCCATAGCCAATTGCATGGAAACACACTCCAATATCTAGGAACATCTTGTTGGTGTTGGGCCTTTTCATTCACTGTGAGCAGGAACTAGATCTGTTGTTTGGCAAACAGCATCACAGATGGATTGGGGACTTACCTCTGACAACATACACTGTGGAAACAGGCCAACACACAGGAGAGGGATGCACCTGTCCTGACTACTGACTGTAAGTGCTGCTATACTGCTGTTGGGGTACTATTGGTTTAACAGGGTGTATGTGGATATGGCTGTCCTACATGTTTTAATACTTGTCATGTCAGTGCTATGTTTATGAGGAATCCCCATCTGTAGGGTCATCTGCAGACTGGGCAGTGTGTGGTGCTTTGTGTTCCTTGTGTTACCCACAGAGCATCTGTCTCTCAACTGCAGAAGGTAGTGTGAGGATTGCAGTCAGTAGATGGTGACAGCCGGGAGAGTTACTGACGTCATATCCCTCATAGGACATATGTTGCATCAAACCCTGTTAAAATAGGAAATGTATGAGGTCATCACAGCGACATGTCAATATTGGGCCTGTGTTTGTGCCTCCAGCCACAACCCTGTCAACCTTTGTACATATGTCATGCAGTAGAGGTGCATATGTTCTGTACACCATATTCATTGACAGTATATCTGATAACAAGTCAGTGAGATATCAGACTGCTACACATGTTATGTATAGTAGGGATTATATTGAGGACATAGCCTGAGCATTCTGTGGTTGTGTGTACAGTACTGAGGTATGTGTAAGTCTGGTAATTGTTGACATTGTGTGTATAGTGCATATGTACCTTGGCCTGTGTAGAGACTGTGGTAGATATTGTTCTTGGTCCTGTTCTATCTGATGTTACATGCTGCTCCACTGTATATCACCCTATCAGCTTACATGTTTGTAAAGGCGAACACACACATGTCCCAAACCACAGCCAGCCATCAGACCACACTGTCTAGCAGCACAGTACATGTAGGGTTGTTGTGTGAGTGGCTCATATGAGGATGGTGTACATCAGATAGTCCATATACTGTAATAGTACGCTAGCTTACAATATGTGGCTGTGGCTGTGTTCACATTGGTTGTGGTTATGCCCTTTCACACAGGTGTCTGTTACTCTGTGATGTGACATGCATGTAGAGCCTCTATGCAGGTACATGTGTATTCCCACATAGGCGATGTCGCCCAGTGTTGAGTCAGTCTGCCTGTAGCCTGCACTGTGCTTTGTTACATGCCTAGTAGCTTACTGTACTTATCCAGTGAGATGTCATGTCCAGATACTTGCCAGGTGTACTGCTGCCTGGCCACCATAACAGTCATGTATGTCAGACAAAGCAGTGGGATGCTGCTCAGTTTTATGTCAGTAACTAGTGGATAGTATGTGGCCATGGCACATTATACCAGCGGTTATTATGTGTCAGGACAGACAGGCGTGTATGAATGCATAACCTATGGGGGCAAATGTATACCAGTATGTAAGTGTTATACCCATCTCCATGGCTGTTAACATCCTCATTGACAGGCCTGGTCCACATGTCTTGCATGAAGGAGTTCTGTGTATACCCCTGGACTGACCCGAGTGTGTCAGACTGTCCACATATATTGGCCATATCGCAGCTGTGGTGCACAGGGTTGTTACTGTGCTAGCAGTGTTACTGTACTATGATGACCTTAGGATGTCTGTAAGTAACCAATGGCACACATGTTAACAGCAGATGTGGCCTCCCACAAACACCATTGCTGTGAAGACAATCCCTATTACAGTAGCAATAGTCTACAAATATACCTGCACTACATATGTGACATCCACTTGCATTGAGAGGTTAGGACTATTGGGGCTGAGTTAGGGATCCACTCCATGTGCAAAACATATGGTGAACATATATGTATTGATAAGTATACATATATCCATATAGATATGTACACATATACATATCTTGCTTACTGTACAACAACAGTTTTACACATATGTGCCTGAGTTCCAGCCTCTGTCATCCACCTACATACCAAGCTTTGCACATATGACATGCTGTCAGGGTTTGTTATGTAGTGGGCTGTGTGTATGTCATGCTGTCATTACTGCCGTCACTCCACTGCTGTTGTGTCCCCCACACATACTGGGGGGGTTGGGGCCATGTATGTGTATGTTTCACCTACACAATAGATGTGTGCACTAATGCACTCCAGAGGCCAGTGTATGTAACAGTGGTATATGGCCCAGTATTAGTGAGTGTAGGGGGGGTGCACCATGACTAACCTAGGTTGTTACGTGTGTGGGTATCTGAGATAAGCTGACTTAAGGTATCTGGATGTACTTTACCATACAATCCACCTTGGGTAAATGCAGGCCTACTGCCTCCTGCCATACGGGATGTTCTGTTTGTCAGTGTGATTGTGATGGTGACAGGTATGCCTTGTTATGTAACAGATACATCCCATTGTGTCAACTGGGGTCTGTACCCCCTAGGAATTGTGTACAGAGTGTTGACAGAGGCTGCTGACCTATACATTTGCATTGCATACTGTGGATTGTCTGCTATGCTGTGGCCCAGTCTGTCATTACTAATGTACTACTTGAAGGCCTCGGCCAGCAACATATGTCAACCTTTCCAGACTACTGTCTTAGTATAGCTGTTTCACAGTTGTATTACACTGTTCATGTGGATGTCAGTGTCTAAACAGCTATATGACATGGCATATACAACTGTCATAGTACACAAATAAAGCTTTCATATTCATTTATGCACACCTGTGTGTGGTGTTATACCCTTTGGTATCTCTGTGGGTATATGTTGAAGGCTATGAATGTCATTTGTATGGGTGGCTCATGCAGTTTCCAGTTGGTAAGGTGGTGACTGTAGGAATACTGGCTGCTCCATATTGTGTGCACATACTATATATGTATATTACTTTACAAATCTGTGTGTGTGTATATGTATATTAATATATATATATATATATATATATATATATATATATTATATATATATATATATATATATATATATATATATATATATATATATATATATATTGCCGGGGTATACCTATTCATACCAGATGTATATTGTGTCAACCCCATTAACGTTGCATGAGGACATATATGTTTTATTTCCCATCTGCTAATATATATATATATATATATATATATATATATATATATATATATATATATATATATATTTAGACATGTAGATGTGGACATATATATCTATAGATGTTTATATGTTTATATATATATATATATATATATATATATATATATATATATATATCAGAAGCCTGAAACACTATAAGCTTGAAAATCAAAATCCTGAAACCAAAAGCCTGAAAACTCAAAATCCTGAAAACCCAAAATCCTGAAACTCAAAATCCTGAAAACACAAATAATGCTAATATGCCACTACAAACACACTAATATCTACCGACTGATCTTAACTCTAACCCTAACCCTAATGTCCCTATCTCGCGACACTCACCTAACCCGCTAACCCTAACTCACTTAAACTGCCCCTAACCCTAATTTTTGTCACTATTGCATACATGCCAACCCTAACTCACTTATACGCCCCTAACCCTAACATAAAACCAAATGACCTAACACCACAGGGCTAACAATAGCAAAGCCACAATGACGTCAGTATGTCTATTTTGTGTTTTCAGGATTTTGAGTTTTCAGGCTTTTGGTTTCAGGATTTTGATTTTCAAGCTTATAGTGTTTCAGGCTTCTGATAGGGAACCATATATATATATATATATATATATATATATATATATATATATATATATATATATATACATACATATATCAATATGTTGCAACCGTTTAGACTTTAATATATTTACTCACAGACATACATCTACATGTTGGAATACATTCTCTGTACTGCTGAATGACTGGGCTGGATGATATGTTCGTGAATACATCAATGATGTGTATATCTGAAAAATGCATAGTCATACCCTTTGGGAAAAACAAGGTTACCCCTAGCTACCATATAGGTGGCAATCCACTGAGCACAGAAAAAGTCATCAGGGATCTGGGGACCCAAGTTGACAGTAGCCTAAAGTAGTTAGGAAAACCTTCTATATCGCCCACCTGATCATGAAGGGATTCACATCTAGATCAAGGTGTACTCATCACTCATTAGGCCTATGATTGACTGCAATGGCCCCGTCGGAATGTATCTGGCCAGGCACCTGCGGCAGCCTGAAAGGCCCCAAAAGTTCCTCACCAAAAGGATAAAGGGTCTCAAAAATATGTCTTATGCTGCCCGACTGAAAGAACTGCAGCTCTATTCAGTCTCACATATAAGGCCATGTCAAACCCAGATTTGATGAATATGCTTCACCTCAAAAATCTAGATCCTCAGAACCACAAGGGAGACTTAAACCATGACATGGTTATAAATAGAATGTGCTGGAGGGACAGATTCATCACCCAGAGACTCCCTATGCTGTGGAACAAAATCCCAGTACATGTGAGGCAGAGCACCTCGCTGGCCTTGTTCAAGAGGAATCTTGACCAATGGATGGGATCATGAATATACCCCAGGGATTACTTCAGTGTCACTGCTTGACAGAGGCACAGAAAAATGACAGGCATAGTTTTACATAACTATGGGCTAGGCTTATAAATGCCCTTGGGCAGATAGCCTAGTATGAACCTATGAACCTATGAACCTATGACTTAGTGGTAAATCACTTTGGCTATGGTGTGCAGGCTCCTGGGTTTGATCCTAGCTGAGACTGCTTATTTTGTTGCTAGGCAGAACAAGGGCCATTGGTTACAGTGTGATTAAGGCACTTTTGAGCAGTTGCTTAACCTATGTAGGCATTGCTTACACCCACGCAAACAGTCGTAATCCTGCCTACTGCTGCTTAAAAGTGCTTAATCCCACTTACCACCGCGCTAATTCCTTTAGAAGAAAAGAAAAAGGGGTTGATAAGAAAGTGGTGAAGAACAGGACACAAAGAGGGAAAGACAGTAGGGAAAATATGTTCAGGAAGGGTGTAGGGAAGGTCCATAGCTGCCCATTTCTTCTACAGCAACAACTGTGCATATACACTTTATTTGGAGGTGAATTTGGACACTCGAACCCCTGGGAGACTGATGAGGACAACAATAATTCATTGTGATGCCAATTATACTGAACAGATAGCCTTTCTTTTTTCAGGTGGGAGTGGGATGTTGGGGGTATATTTGGGGAGGATGGTTGGTTAGGTTAACAGACAAGATGCTCAATGTTTGGAAAGCAGCCCCATGAGCCCCCAACTGGAAACAGTGGGACTGAGGCTTCACAGCCCCAAAGTTGGCTGTGCTGAGGGTGTGTAGGAGGTGCAGGCTCACCTCTAATCTAATAGTGCCACTCGGCCCTCAAGCTGGCATAGCAGGTCTCGATACTCCAGATCGAGCTCCCTATGCACCACGGCCCGGACCTGTTGACAGGTGACAAGTTCCTGAGCCCTATACTGCTGCAGGTTCCACCCAAAAGAGATGCCCCAGGCTGGGCCCCAGATGTGCTGGCACCCGGTGCCATGGCCAGCTGAGGTGGGACAGTTGGGTCTGCTGGGACCAGCCTTCCCATACGAGCTGTGTTGTTGCAGGTTTATGACAGATATAGGTTAGTAACAGTCAAAAGCATTCAGGATTAGTTATAACAGCATGCATGGGTATTCCCATTAACTCAAAACACCAGATGTAACACAGTTGCAAAGCAAGCAGAACACATGCATTTATGGAACAACAGTGGTCATTACAGGAGCATGTAGGTTTCATTGATGGCAACAGGACACCAATATGGGTGTATTTTAACATGGCACATGCATAGAAACAAATGTGAATTTTTATAAACCATTAGGACATATGTCCCAACAAAAGTTTGGAGTGTACACATACCAGTTGAGAAGTGTCATTGGTTTATTTTGCACATATGATAGGAGTGAGCGACAGAGTTCAATTAACAACTAATATATCCTTGTAGTTTTCACACCATTCTTAGTCACTGCAGTGATCTTTCCCTTACATGTATTATTACACGACCCAATGGCCTTATATTATACACTGGTATGTTTATAGATTATTATATACGTGACCTGTTACTTACATTCAGGCGTGTGTCAAATGTCCTGAGATTTTAGGACAACATTATTTATTCAGGCGTGACAGGCTGCAGGTGTTAATGCAACATATGTTGAGAATTGCTGTCATACACTTTGGGTGAGGTGCTAGAATGACAGGTTCGTTTTCATATACATTCTCTGACTATGTACATGTTTGACTATCAGTTATATGGCATTGACAGCTGCCTACATTTCTTGGATCATCACACTGAATTTTCAGGGGAACAGGGTTCCAGGCTGGTGATATGAGCCATTTATCTGGACATGCTGGACAGATTGGAACAGTTGTGGGGTATGAATATGCATACAGCTTTCAATTTGAACATTCTAGCAAATTCTGTACAGTTCTTGGGTGTAATTATGCATGCAGCTTTCTGTCTGTACAGTTGTGGGGTATGATTATGCATAGAACTTAGTAACATTCCCAGGATTCAAACCCCTGCTGTGTGTGACAAAAAATTATAGCTAACATCACAGTACACTGTGCTATCAGGGAATTGATGTAAAGCTTTTGACTGCTTTCTATCTAAGTCTCCCTAATTTGTACAATATGACTGACCTCTTGCCACTTCCAACATTGTTATGCAGGACTTCATACACATTTTATCTGCATACCACAGTGTGGGTGACACTGCTTAAGATATAACAATGCTATTTATAGAATGGAAAAAATTGCCAACATATGAGAGAAGAGTAACCAGAAGCACTCCAGGGGTTATACCTTTATTCACTGACTAGTACACATTTATTTCTACTAGTACAACACTTTCTAATATATATACACCTGTATCTGCATATATGTGTCTGTGTATATGTATCCTAGGGATGGCCATGTCATGTCTGGTCCTGGTTATGGGACCAAATTGTGTCAATTAAACAGATGTTGACCAAAGTACCATTCAATAAAGTTACCAGGATCCATATATGGGTGTCATTGAAGTGACTGAATTGCGTGATCATCTCACAGAAAAAAAGTCAGCACACCTGATTGAAAATTGCTGATCGAAGATTGATTGCCAGCTTCTTTTCTGTGCAAGATCATGGGCAGTGGGCTGGAGGGAGTTTGCTCTTTCCCCACTGCAGAGTGATCTTGGAGTTGATATATATAATTAGAAGGGGGTGTGGGGATGCAGAGGGGTTTTTAGAGGAATCTTGGTTTGTCCCTGTTGGGAAGAATGTGTGTTTTTAACAAGATGATTTCTCCTGGTTTTTACCTGGCATTTACCGTTGACATATGAGAGTTCATGGTTTAACAAATTAAACAATTTGAGCTACAGTTCATGTGGTGTGTGTGTGTGTGTGTGTGTGTGTGTGTGTGTGTGTGTGTGTGTGTGTGTGTGTGTGTGTGTGTGTGTGTGTGTGTGTGTGTGTGTGTGTGTGTGTTCGTGAGGGGAGCAGGAAATAATATCAGGGCCAACTTTAACCACTCAGTGACATGAAGATGAGTTGCAATGGACTGATTGCAAAGCCTGTTTTCAGGTCTTTCCCTTCCAACATTCCTTTCAGCTTGCTCAAAATTAGCCAGTATAATTTAGAAGCTGCAGTACTTCATGCTAGCAGTCATATCAGTGATCTGTACTATAATCACACCTTACTGGGCTCTTTGTACATATGTTATTTCATTAAAATAGCCTACAGAACCTTGCAAGCACAGGGTAAAATCCTAGAAGTATCAAGTCTAACTAGGTCACGTACTGCTTTTGTGACGACACTCTGGCATATGATTTGTGATAAACAATGATGGCAGGATTGATCTAGCAAGGGAATAGATGACCTACATAATGTACTGCAACATTTGTCCAGAGGGGAGGTAACCTTTACATCAGATGACCTTCTAAGGGATAAACGCAGTTTACCAAATGGTTATTTCTGACATAATCTGGAGCTTTGACATACTGTTCTGTCATCTAATTTGAAATTTCAAACTAAGGTGAATAACCGCCCTCTGTTAAATAAACTCACAGTGCCATGATGCACAGTCATCACAATGTCAGCTTGTTGACTTTACAGTGGTATCCGTTCAGAGAACTAGGGATTGCCTACACACACTATTGGAGTATCACACTTTTACCCTACTGTGGGTCAGCCACAACCATCATTATGCCAAATTCTGATTTTGCCTAGAATATGAATTGCCTTCTCCTAGTTAACAAAACTGTCCCCAAAAAAACAAGATGGCTACTGGACCCCAGTACATAGTGAGATATATTTTGTTTTGATATTTGTACATTGGTGGACTGCCAGCATGTGGTAGAGGGAAAATACACAAGTTTTCGGAGTTCTCCAAAATTGTACCACTCTGACTCAAGTAGTCTTGCTAGTATCATGTTTTGTAGACATGCAGATCCCTGATACAGCAGACTTCTGTCTCACAGGTTTCTAAGGGTTATTCCTCACACACAACTGTGTGGTTACCAGATCATCCGTAGACCAAGCATAGAAGTCCTGAATCCCCTCAGATATCAGGTGCTATGTACAGGTGTTCAAGATTTCAGGAATAGTACATACTGCCAATGAACTCTTCATGGTGTCAGACGTCCTTGGCTTTTCTACTTTTGTAGATGAACAGAGGGCACTTTTATACAATGCAGGCTTTACTGGCAGTCTTACCATAGCTTTTCTTCTGGAAGTTTGGATTAAAATTTGTCTATTTGGCTGAACTGTTAACTAAAGCTAATCATTTCTCCTTCCATTTAATTAGTCTAGGATACACTAATATAATAATAATAATAATAATAATAATAATAATAATAATAATAATAATAATAATAATAATAATAATAGTAATCTCAAGGAGCCTTCTTTCTGACTCTTAGAATTTTTCTTTTCTTTTTTTCCTAATTATCAGCATGTCTTTTACCATAGCAATCAAATATATTTTAACTTTATATTTGTAGTTGTTCATTTGCATAAACTTTTGCTGCTGACACAAATAATGGACAGATTAGCATAGTTTGGCTGCTATACCTCTAAATATTTGTAAAATTTGATAGACTATATTGCCAGTTTACAAATGCTATAGAATAACACTGTGTCTGATGGATTGTTTTTGTTTCTTTAATGAGCTATTGTAGTTTGTATCTAGTCATAGAATGTTAGTGTAGTTAGATATAGGTATGTTTATCATAGTAATTCATTACCACACTGAAATATGTCTGTCCTGTTAAGTGCTGCATAGCTGTTCTATACTAATCTGCTAGAATTTACTCTCTAACTTTTAAACTTGAGACATTTTGCTTACTGCACTGTAATGAATTGCTGCTCAAGTACAGACTGGATTCTCAGAATGACAATGGATCTGTATTTCTCTTGTCAGCTTCAATGTGGTATATGAATTCTTCTGAGTAAATATTTATGTCCTGACTGAGTCACTGTTGCAGTATTTGTAACAGATGGGTTGTAGCTCACTGATATCTGGCCTGGGTACCAAAAGTTTGCTTTCTGTGAATGTATTTCCAGATGATGACCTCAGCACAGTGTAAAAGTATAAATCTGGATGTACGTGCAAGATCCCCGGACCTTCTCACCACCAGCCCAAATTCAGGTTGTTGTACCTGATGGGCTGTGATCATTAGGCTGCTTGGTAACATAGCTTTGCTTGTTGGACTCAGATAAGTGCCCCATTGGGGGGGGGGCCCTTCCTTTCTAAACCATTGACTGCATTGTTAACTGTCATTAGATGTCAGCTAGAAGGGGTAAGTGTGAGTGTGATGGGTAAATTCCATACAAAGACTTGCACACTAAGTTCCTGTTCTGTCTAGGACCTGAACCTGTTCTATCTGTCAGTCATTTGTTCCTAAAACCCCCTGTCTAGGCTAGCCACACATAATACTTTCCTCGAGACCCAGTGGTTAAAACAATTGGCCTATTCCATTATACTGGAAGGCCCAGATGTTGGCCTCCTGTCCAAGAAAAGAATTAAAAGACCCAGTGAGGATTCACCTTCCATCATCTCAGAATCGGATGTACCTGGTGAGGTGGTCAGACCCACAGTATGCCAATTATCTTCGCATGAGTCCTCTACAGTGATCCACCGCAGGCTGTCACAGCTGCTAAAGCCTTGAGATGACTGACTTCTCTGATGAACCATACCTCATTATCTTGGTGGAACCTTGCAGAGTCCCTCAGATCCTTGTGTGGAAAATGATTCTCAATACTCTGATAGAAATGCACCAATGATCAGAATCCCCTAAGCTGCTACATGTGGATATCACCCCTAAGAAGCAAAAACAAAAACTTAAGAACTCAGTATCCCTTTCTGTGTCCAGGGAGAATGAATTGATTGTTTTTTTTTCTCAGGGGCTATTGAAGGCACTTATGTCTCTGAAGCCTCCCAGGTTTTGGATTCTTCCTTCTGTGATAAGGAACCAGAAGGGAATTCTGATCACTCTTTTGACTACTCTTTCTAGTTACATTCCCCTGAACAGATATCATCCAATGAGGGAGACTCCCTCTACAACTTATTAGAGATGGGCACTCCTATTCCTCCTCCAGTTCCCTCAGTGCTAGATGCTTACCTGGATGAATTTCAAGCCAACTCTTCTACACCTGATTATCAACCTCCTGCTCCAAAAATGCCAGGCAAGTTCTACAAAGGTCTTGATGAACTAAAGTACTTCTACAAAAATCCTGTGGCAGATCCAGCTGCGGTATCTTTATCCTCAGACAAACTTCCAAGCTGTTTGAGACTAACCTGGTTATTTCTCCAAATGAGTTCCTTCCTGATGGAAGGAAGAAGAGGAATGTGAATCTTAAGAGGGTGACAGTGCTGGGACTACACTGATCTCAGATACCACTGAATTTTCCTCATGCACTCCCACAAGCCTTACAGACCTTCTGGCATCTTTGGAAACCAGGTGATCTGCTAGTATGTATGGACAACACCACAGTGATGTGGTACATAAACCTGCAGTGAGGCATGAGATCCTACTCCCTGTACAAACTGGCACAGGAGGTATGGCAGGGGTGAGTGATGCCTTGACCATAAAGGTGCCAAAAGCAGGAGTATTGGAGATTCCTTCTGGGCCTTGAGTAGTAGTCTTGGGAGGATATGCAGAGGAGGATATGCATCTAGCCTGTTAGCTGAATCTTACAATTATTGCAATGTATATCCCCTCTCAGTAGAATGTATTGGCAGACTTTCTAAGCAGGGACATGGTGAGCCCTCATGAAAGATCTCTGATCCCAGAGGTTTTCATATCTATCACCCACAGATGGGGGACTCCCCAGGTTGACCTCTTTGCTTCTCCTGATCATCATCTACTTATTCTGCACAAGGAACTCATCACCTCTAGGTTGTAGGACAGATACCTTCAAATTTCAATAGATGGGGAAGTTTCTTTATGCATATCCTCCTCTGCATATCCTCCCAAGACTACTACTCAAGGCCCAGAAGGAATCTCCAATACTCCTGCTTTTGGCACCTTTATGGTCAAGGCATTACTCACCCCTGCTCCTCTTTCACCTTTCAAAGGGAAATTACTGAAATATCTCTCCACAACTTGATCTAATCACTCAACAGAAAGAGCATCTCCTTTATTCCAACCTCCTTTTCCCAACTGAAGTCATTCAGTATGATAGGATTTTAATGCTTACAAGACACACCTTCACTGTAGAGCTTGTTTGAGTTCTAGAAGAAGCCAGGAAATGTAACACGGGAAAGTAGAAGAGATTCTCAGTTTGGTGCCCTAAGCACAAACTGCAACCCATTCTGCTGGTTATCCCTGCATTGCTCCACTACTTGTGTGACTTATTACATTTGGGATTGGCCTACTCTTCCATTAAAGCTCATTCATCAGCCATTAACGCTTGTCTACCTTTGGAGCTGGCGCTCATGTCCGGGACAGAATTTAAGCTTTTTTCTGAGAGGGTTTTATTTATTTTACTTTTGTTTATGGGGAATGTCTGACTGAGTGGGCAGCCATTTTCAGTAGAGGCCCACGGGAAAAAGCTCCATATACAGAGAATTACTTATAGTTCACTAAACATGACATGGAATGGTTACCTTTTTCATATGCATTAAGTTATACAATGATAATTTACAAGTTAAGGTAACAAAGTTGAGAGAAATAAAAAAACATTACACAGAAAAAACATACTTAAGAATCATAGGTACACTATTAAGGAAAAAAGCTAATAGTCATTTCTATAGTTTGGTATATAACATTTTGTATATGAATTTTATTTATTTATTTTTTTGAGGATGAAGGGGAAGTTGTGGTTAGTGGTAGAAAGATAATAGGTGGGGGTGTTAGTAGTTTTTGAAAGGTGAGTGAAAAACATAAGTAGTGCAGTATTGTGGCTAGTTTAGTATATTTCATTAAACAATGCGGTGTATTGGGATAGTATTGTATATCTTGCAAGACAAGCCTGGGGTGTTACATGAACAAAGTCAAGAGTTAAGTGATTTTTAAGTATTGATTTTTTTTAATTAGTTGTTTTTGTTATGAATCTAATAGAGTCTAGGAGATCGTTCCAGAGTTTTGCTACATGGCTGGAGTAAAGTGTTTCTCCTGCAGTATTTGTAGACCTGGTTACTTTTAAGAAGGACTTGTTTGTGGAGCGAAGTCTGTGGTTATTGGAGTAAGGTACTATTAAGTTCTGGATAGATGGTGTTTTTTCAGGTTGGTGGAGTATTTTGTGTGACATTATCAGTTGATCATAGGACATTATGTCAGGCAGTTCCAACCAGGGCAGTTGTTATAGAGCTAGGCAATGGTGTGATTTATGGGGAGAGTCTGTGGCAAATTTTGCACTCTTGCTGTAACACACTTCTAATTTTTTAAGGTCTGATTTCTTGAGGTTAATAATAGTGGAGAGGCATAAAGGAGTGTAGATAGGAGGTGGGTTCTGGCAGTCCTGGGAGTGTTGGTTAGGAATATTTTTGTTTCTATATAGGGTACCCAATTTTTTGTATACTTTCTTGACTGTTTGTGATATATATAGGCTGAATTTCATGTTATTGTCAATTACCACTCCTAATAGTTTTGTTTGGGTCTCTGGTAAAATAATTGTGTTATCTGTGGCTGTGCTGGAAGAATTTGTAGGGGGGGGTTTGGTGTTCTGGTGGGGTGGAAGATCATAAGCTTAGTTTTGCTAGGGTTACGAATGAGCTGAGAGTTTGACAGCCATGATTCAATTGCAGTGAAGGATTTTTGTGTAACATCTTGGAGTTGTGGGATAGGGCAGTGCATATGAGTGTGGAGTCATCTGCATATTGGATTGTAGAGGCTAGAGATGTGGCTTACCTAAGATTATTGATAAATATACTAAAAGGCAGTGGGCCAAGTGTGGATCCTTGTGGGACTCCTAATGTAATGGGAAATGGGGGGATCTTTTGACCATCTCCCTGCTTGTTGGTGCTCTGTTAGGTAGCTTTGGAATCAGGTGAGAGCAGAGGAGCTAAGATTTAAATTGTTTATGGCAGTAAGTAGCTTGGGATGGGAAACAGTGTTGGAGGCTTTGAACACATCAAGGAAGACTGATGAGACTAGTTTACCTTCATTCCTGTGTTGATTAATGGTGCTAGAAAAATGCAGTAGGGCAGTAGTGGTGCTATGATTAGGTCTAAAACCGTGTTAAGAAGTAGAAAGGAACCTATTATTTGTGAGATATTGGAAAAGTTGTGAGTGGATTTTAGATAGTGGGGAGAGGATGGCCATTAGTCTGTAATTTGAGAGTTCAGTTGAGTTGCTGCCTTTGTGAAGGGGGATTATGTGTGATATATGTGTGATATTTTCCAGATCTGGGGACATATTGTTCAAGATGGAGTGACTAATAAGTACTGAGACAGGACAGACAATTGCTGGAGATGATATTTTGAGAACATCAGCTGGCAAGTTTATCAGCTGCTATTGTTGCTAGTTTTATTTTGCCAAGTAATTTTTGGATGGTGTTTGTGGGAATGGTTTGGAAGGAGAAGTTGTGATCGTTATTGTTGGTTGTAATAAGTGTAGCTGATTGATTAGGGCATTTATTTTTAATGAAGGTGAGAATACTTTCAGTAAAATACTTGTTAAAATGTTCAGTGATGGAGGTTAGGTTGTTTGGTGTGGAAGGTGTTGGAGTTGATGCTTGTCCTGGATTGAGTATCTTTTTAACTACTGAGCAAATGTTTGAGGATTTCTTTGGTGTTTCTCTTGTATATTAACATAGCATTTTTTTCTCTTGTTTGATTTGGCTTTTGGCTTTGTTTCTAAGTTTTTGATATTCTAAGTGGTTTGGCTGAGATTTGTTAGTGTACCATAGGTCCCACACTTTTCCCTAAGTTGAAAGAGGGTTCTTGTTTTGTTGGCTAGCCATTGGCTATAATTTGCTTTGATGCATATTGTTCTAGGTGGGGCGATATTATTAAGACCTGTGAAGAAAGTTTAATTGAAGTATTCTACTGATGAATCTAGGGGCATGGACATGGGTGGTCCAGTTGCATTGTTTGAGAGTGGATATCAGGTTTGGGGGTTAAGGTTTTTCTTATTATGGATTTGATGATAGTTGATGTGTTTGAGTGGATTTATATGTTGTGTTACTAGACAGGTAGGTATATGATCACTTATGCTGTCAGGGAGACAGCCAAAGTATTGTGAACTGGAGGGTTTATTAGTCAGTGTCCAATCTAGGATAGCTTACTTGTTTGATTTTTTTGTCTATTTTGGTAGGGGATTGGATAACTTTTGTGAAGCCGTAGAGGTTGTTATGGTTGCTGGGGGGTTGGGAATTCGATGAGAAGCAGTCTGTATTGAAATCACCCATAATAATAGTTTCTTGAGAAATTGTTTTTGATATCCAGTGGAGCATATGCTATATGGAGGTAAGGTTGTTTCATGGTTGGATACAGGTAGCTATTATGACCAGGCATTTATTTGGGTTGATTTGGAGTTTACTCAGTAGTATTTCTGTGTTATCAAAGGATGGTGGATTTTAGATTTAGTGGTTGCACTATAAGATTGTTTTTGAACATTATGGCTATACCTCCTCATTTTTCCTTGTCTATCTACTCTAAGAATATTGTGCCTGGGAGGAATTATCTAATTATTGTTAAAATGTAGTTTAAGCCAGGTTTCAGTTAAGATGGCAATATCTGGTGAGTAGAGTGAAAGGATGGTATGGTGTTCCTGAACCTTATTAATGACTCTTCTGAGATTTATGTTGACAATTAATAGGTCAGATTCATTATGATTTTGATAAATTATATTTTGGGAATGATGACAGGGATTTTTTGTTGTATAAAAGAAGACCAAAAACTCAAAACAAACTGCTACGTAGACTAGGAGATTGATATTAAAGGTAAATTTAGTTGCAATTTCCATGCTGTAGTATATGCTGCTGTGTGTGATTAGTGTCCTGCTTTTTATGTGGGCAAGATACAGCATAAGTTGTCACAGCGTATATATGAGCATGTGTATGACATACGTAAGGGGGATATCAATAATGCTCTATTTAGACATATTCCGAGTTTTTCTAACCATTCTTTTAAATTCGTAGTGCTACAATAGGTCAAATGTGGGGATAGAAATGGGCCTTGGAAATTATTCCTTGAGGAGAAGGAAACCTGGTGGCAGGTTTTCCTTAATGCTTGCCAGTTACCTGGGTTAAATGATCTTATCTCTATATCCAGTAAATTGAAGTTGAAAGTCTTTGATAGATAAAATGTTTACATATTTTATAATTATATATATGTATGGTTTGTAAACATGAGCATTATTACTATTATTATTATTATTATTATTAATATTTTAAGTAATGTTTTTATGTGGGTTTATATATATATATATATATATATATATATATATATATATATATATATATATACACACATATATATATATATATATATATATATATATAAACTTTTCATTACATTATTTAAATATATACTTTTTTTTCATTGTATTATTTATGTATGTATTTGTATTTATATGTGTAATTAGGGTATAAGTCATTTTAAAAATTTGATATGATTTTTAATTGATTTTAATTGATTAATGAGGTAGGGTGTGTTCTTGTAGTATAACTTGGATTGCATTTGCTCTATTACTTTGTCTGAAGAAGTTTGGTGATAGCTACCAAATGAAAGTGCTTACCTTGGATTATTTGTCTTAATAAATTTTGGACCTATTTGGATTCTAGTCTACGTGGCAGTTTGTTTTGAGGGATTCTTTGTTGATTGGGAGGTGATTTGGGGTCCTGGACTTGGATGTATGTCTCCACTTATTAAAAGTTTAGAAGCTATAGTAACAAGACTATTTAAAAGTTTAGAGATGTGTTTTTTATATCTAATGGAGACAGTTGTACTATGGTGTTCAGGTATAGTGTGATTAAATTGGTTGATGTATGTGGAATTATAGATAGCTGGAGATATCACAAAGTTTACGTGTTTATTTTGGTGTGAAAAAGGGATGTGATTTTATGACAGGGTTGAAGTGTGGTTGTGCGTGAGTGATAGGTGGTTAGGTGTGTTGCTAGGGGGAGCAGTAAGAGAACAGAGGTATATAATGGTAGCATTTTGTATAATAAGGAGTGAGAAAATATAGGCTATTTCTAGTGTTGTTTGACTAGCAGTTATTAAGAGGGTAATGTAGAATATGGTTGAGATGGGGAAAGAAAAGTGAAAGGGAAGGAACTCATGAGATTGCTGTCTTAGAGTTGGAGTGGTGTAAGACTGTAAGGTTAAGAGTTGCTGTTCAAGAGTTGCTGAGTAAATAGTATGAAGGAATGTTTCCTACGAGGATAGTTAAGAGTCTTGTTATGACTGGATGTTACTGAGTGGGAATGGTTTGGTGACTATACATGTAATTGATGTGGGAGTGGGTGGGAATGGAGATAGGCTAGGGGAGCGGAGTGAACCCGAGTGGAGCAAGGGTGAATGGACTGGGTAGAGCCATGAGGCTGATATGGAGTGAGTCTACAAAAAGACAATTAGCTCCTGTGTTGGAGCTTCAGGTCAGTATGACAAAATATTTGTGTTGTTAAGGGTCTGTTATTTAATTAAAATGTAGAAAAGATTGCAGTTGAAAATATGTCTTCTCTGCTGAGAGATGGCTATAGAATACATAAAGAAAAAAACAGAGTAAGCAAAGACTAGGGTGCTAAGTTTTCAGTGGAGAAACCCAATCACTATAGAAAAAGGCAGTAGGAAGAAGACTATGGATGGGGGGGGGGTGCCTGCTAGCAGACTAGAGGAAATGCAATGGAGGGTCCTAGTATTGTGCTGGCCACTTGCAGAATCAAAACAGAATTAAACATTTCAAAACGCAATAACTTAATAAGGAAGGGCAAGATGCTTGAACACAGAGGTCTTGATTCTTTTTAGAGGAAAAATAGTCAGGCAGAAGTTTGAGTCTGAGGTCTGCAGTGAGTGTAGTTAGGGAACTGGTCCACTTTTACTAAGATGCTTGAACACAGTGGACTTGATTTTTTTTTAGAGGAAAAATAGTCTGGCAGAAGTTTGAGTCTGAGGGCTGCAGTGAGTGTAGTTAGGGAACTGGTCCACTTTTACGAAGATGCTTGAACACAGTGGTCTTGGTTTGTTTTAGGGGAAAAATATTCAGGCAGAAATTCAAGTTTGAGAGCTACAGTGAATCTAGTTAGGTAACTTGTCCACTTTTACTAAGATGTTTGAACATGGTGTTTATGTTTTTTATGATGTTTTAAACCATAAACGCCCAAGGAAACCTATCAACCCACCATGGGACCTTAATTTTGTTTTGGAAAAACTCACTTTACCTCTTTTTGAATTAGCTGTTTCTACTATTCTCACATTATGCTCCTGAAAAACAGTGCTCTTCCTGGCCTTGAATTCAGCCTACAGAGTCTCAGAACTCCATGTTCTCATGGCTATTCCACCCTTTCTCATCTTGGACAAAGATAGGATAAGCCTTAGACCCAATCCTTCATTCGTCTATCAACCTGCCTAACTTCTTCCCCAGCCTCCAAAATAGGGGAAAAAGAATCTTAAACTCCGTAGACATTCACAGACAATTGAGGTTACCTAGACAAAACTAAAGATATCAGAAAAACAGATTGGCAGTTCATCTCCTTCATGGATTCTAGGCTAGGACAACCAGTTTCCAAACAAACTATTGCATCTTGGAACACAAATGATATTTCCTTCTGCTATTATCACCATGGAAAGTTTTTACTCATGTGGCAAAAAGCACATTCCACTCAAGCAGTGGCTTCATCACCTACCTTCTACAAGAGGGTCGATATCAGGTCAATTTTAGAAGTGGCTGTCTTGTCATCTGTCCACAGTGTCACAAAGCACTATAAGCTAGATGCCTTCTCCAGGTCCACACAAGTGTTTGCCATAGCTGTTCTATTCTGTCTGGCCTCCTGGAATCTTTGCCTTCTCCTTCATTTTAATCCTGCCACCCTTCTCTCTCTTTACAGCTCTAGGAATCACCAATTTCTTATGAATACTGCAACAGTGGCTCTGTCAGGACATACTGCAGTTACATAATAACTTACCATAACAGTAGATGTCTTACTGATCACTGTTGCAGTATTCCTTCCCTCCCACCTTATTCCACCTCTCTTCTTTTCTCTCCCTATTGGCACAAACTCTATGCTTTTCACACACAGACCCACACATTATCCCAGGATATTACAGCTCTTCTGGGTGAGAGGAAACATACCTATTCAAACTTAAGTCCCTTCTAACTGACCAGTTTCCTTCTTCAGTTTTTCTCAAGTTGCTGCAGGCCACGATGTGCACACAGTAGCAAAGAGTTTTAGATTCAGTAAGCAACATGCAGAGGCATGCACCACCATGTAAACAAGGTAAACACTGTGGCATGCTACTTACAGCATAAGCAGCTGAATTGCATGCTCATCAACCAATCCAACATGGTGAAGCTGTTCAACAAGCTTTTAAGCAATGTGTAGACTCCATGCTGTTTTTTCCTGTAAATTCCAAAAACTATTGGAATACAGGCATTGAAAGGAGTCTACACGGAAAGAATGTTAGGGACTGCTGCTGCTGTAATTCATTTGTCTGTACTGCAGGCAGAAGCCAATGATGCTGCTGCTGCTAATAGGCCTAAGCCAAGAAGGAGAAGAGTTTCAGGACTCATTTTAACTTTTTACAACCTACATGATATGGAAATTGTAGAGCACTACATGGTGGATAGGGACATGCTACAGGAACTCTAAGACTTCTGATGTCCTCAGCTCTGAGCCATGACCAACCAAGCAGAACCCATTCCAGTGGAGACAAAGGTGTGTCTAGCACTTAGAATCTTAGCTACAGGTACCTTTCAGAGAGCAACAGGGGACATTCTGGGGTTGTCTTTAGCATCAGCATCCAGGATCCTCCTTCAATTCTTGAATGCTATGCTCCAACATGACAGTAATCACATATATTTTCCCCATACTCCTGAGGAGAGGGCCACAAATATGCAGGAGTTTTACCGTGAAGCACAATAGCTTGAAGTACTGGGTGTCATAGATTATACACCTATAGAAATTAAGGCACCACTCAGGGAACAGAGTAGGCTCTACGTAAACAGAAAGGGCTACCACTCTATTAATTGCCTAGTCATGTGTAATGTGGGGAATCATCTTGAACATGTGTGCTGGCAACCTTGACAGTTACCAGGACTCACATATCTGGTACTCCTCCCAATTATACCAGATGTTTTCTAGATGGGATATCTCACAGGGACATTTACAGGGGATGCAGGCTATGCGCTGGAATTGTGGCTGATGACACCCATCAGAAATGCACACCCACCCACGGGAGAACATCTTAATGAGACACATGCTCAAACCAGATGCATCATACAACATGTGTTTCAGTTACTGAAGTCACAATTCCATTACCTAGATACATCTGGGGGAGCCCTGCAGTACAATGCATGGACATGTACTGAAATATTCACAGTATGTGCCATGCTACATAGCATCATCCTGAGAAAACAGCTTCAGCAGGATCAGCAAGGGGAAGGAGCACACATTCCACCATCAATGTCAAGATCACCACAGCCACAGGCAGAGGAGGATTCAGGGGGAACCACCAATTGCTGTGGGTGTAGGCAGATGTAGACATGCTCAATATGCCCTTGCACTGGTTAAGAGACAATGCATAGTACACTAACTCACCACCTAGGGGCCTAAAACATTCCTCCTATGCACATACATGTAATAGCTTTGATGCCAGGCAACTCACACAGCCTTTACCTCCCCATGTATTGGCTGTGTACTGCTTGCATCAGAGAGAGTCAGACTTGAACCAAAACTGTGGCAACTGCTGCATTTACAAGGTAAGTCTTGAACCTAGAGTGTATTGTGTAATAATATGAATGAGTGGCATATTCTTGTATTTCATTACTTGGTACTGTAAGCAAGTAAAAGGTGGATGATTTGTACAGAAATGACCTTAACATGTGACAAGAGGGGATTATGTGACATATATGTGTACATTATTAAGTAGTAGGCCTCAGAAATCAAAGATTCATGCAGTCATATCTTACAAAAGTACTGATGACCACTGCATGCCCACAGTTCAGTACCATACATTTGTACTGGAAAATGTTGATGCTATCAACTGTCTAACTTTCCAAGATCCATATAAGTCAAAGGAACAATTACCAGTTCGGCAACATAAATGCAGATATACTAAGCACTAAGTAAGCTAGGCACCCTGAGCATCAGACACAGAGCTTATGTATCTCCGAATCCAAAAGTTAGAAAACAGGGATATGACACAGTTATCATCACTTGCACGGTGCATGTGTGTGTGTGGAGGTGAGGATGCCTAGGGTGATACAGAAGGCATGTGTGAGTAAGAAAGAGAAGCAAGCAGACATTTGGATAAAGCAATAAATGGCCAGTGAGACAAAATGATTGTAAGCTGCATGGCTGAAGCATGTAACTGTTGTGTTTGTGTTTATAGTGGACCCCCCAGGTGAAATTGGTGTGTGAGTGTCTGCATGAACACAGCCAAGCTTTGTGCTAACTCTGCAGATTGGTATGTCAGACAAGAGTGAGCCATGCATTGTAGAGGTGGAATTTCATTGTTGTCATCCCTGACCATGAGAACTTTCTCTACCAGAAGTTGCACTGGCACTTCCATGCCCACGGTCAGATGCACTGCTGCAGCCTGAATGTGACTGATGTTTGCTGGATGAGTCCCTTCACAGGACCATAACCCCATAGCCTATCATGTCTGGGTATAGACAACACACTCACTGATGGATCAGTGGAAGTACTGCTATTTGAGTGTGATCAGACATGGCCACATTGGCTAATAGCAGATGATGTGCCTGACCTACACCCATGAGGATGCCGTTCTTCTCTCAGCAGACATTTCATCACGATCAATGCTTGTTCCATGACAGACGCCCCTTGGTCCATCACAGATGCCCCTCGATCCAATGTTTCATTCATCCAATCCATTGAATCAGCAACATGGTGGAAGAAGCCAGACACATCAGCCTGTGCCACATCCACAACCCTGAGTATTGGTCTAGAGCACCTATGAGCATGTGCCTGTGTCTCCACGATGGCCCTAAATATATATTGAATTGCACAGGAACAGACACCTAGATCAAGTGGAAAAGGGACAGAAGACCTCCTCTTAGCATCCCTAACAACCCTCCTGCATGGCACCTCATCCACACTTTGGCTCCAGCCAGACCCAACAAGCACTGAAGCCACAGTAACCACACTTCCCTGATCATTGGCCTCACCCTCCACCTGTCCAATATCTGTGGGCTGACTGGACTGGTTAGACATACGCCTACTAGCTGTGTCCAGTGGAAATATAGGGGATGGCTATATGTCAATCTCTGTGTCAAATTCAACCTCAACACTGCCCTGCCTGTGCCTGTGTTTGGCCACATCATCATCAGAGTCTGCTGATACACTGACATCAGGTGGCACAGGTCCCACACTTCCACTTCATGATCACCTGTGATAAAAAGCAACAAACACAGGATAAAGTAATACCTGCACTACTACAGACTAATATATGCTAACAAACTAACAGTGGTGCCACTATTACAGACAGTACAGCAATACACACAACAAGCCTGAAATCAACATCACACATTAAAATATTTCTTTAAATTGCACAGCAGTACTGACATCAAAATGATTGGCTTACCATCTGCAGATGAGAGTCTTCTCTGCAGGCCAGAGGGTCCTGGAAGAAATTAAGCAAAAGGTAAGGGCAACATAATCACAACTGACAGTAGCAAGGGGCTAATACTTTTACATTTTGATATGTCCATTAACTATACATTCAACAGGAACTTGGCTGACAACTCCAACCTAAGCTAATCATTCAGGATGTGTTGTTAACTGTAGCAATCTTTAATCTCCACCCCAAAAATTCATGTAGCACAGAAGTAGCATATTGATTTGTATTGTTTTAGTACACAACAATATTCAACTGTTGAGATACCAAAGTCTACCTGGAAGCTCCTCCTGGAACATGCTTGCTGTCTCTGAAACTGTTGCACCGATATCCAGGACATGATGTACTGTACATTCCTGGGAGTTTTCCGGATCCCTGATATTGGCCAGGAACTCTTCATATGGTGTTAATGGTAGTTCCATAGCAGGCCATCCCCCAGTAACCATCTTCTTCTCCTTCATGTAGATGTGATAATGTCAGTGGCCCTGTGGTGCACCTGCTCATATGTCCTGCTGTGGCCAGCCACTGCAGTCACATAATCAAAAATCTGGCACCAAATGTGCATCCTGCTTACTATATCTCCCCGTCCCCTTTCGAGCAGAAAAGCACCATGTTGCCTAAAGGCATCCAGTATCACCTGATTGTCGGTATCAATGAGGGAGGTCTCTGATGATTGACATGCCTGGGTGGCGTACTCCTTGGTGTCCTAAAATGCAAGTCAAGGATAATACACATACATATCACATAACTACAAAATAACTGTACCCAACTAAAACAGAAAAGGTAGCCACTCGGTATTATCCACTGGAGAAACATAAAACAGCCAACAGATGTGAAATATGAACAACAGTCTGGATGCAAAACAAGTAGAGTAACAATAGCAACATATCAATGTTTGTGCCAAAAGTGCTATCAAAGAAACTTTCCCTGAAACATTTGTACATATTTATAACAGAGCATTCCATTTTCACATATTGGCAATTATATATCTGTGAAAATGCTTGACAAACATATCCAAGCTATCAGTACACTTGTAACTAATGCATATAGATAAAAATGTAAAAGCCTTTGTTTCAGATTTTTTCTTAAATACATTCCAGCATATGCAGTATGTAGCTGACAAAATGTAACCATATCTTATGAAGTTCAGTAATCCTCTGTACAGACATATCCTAAAGAAATAGTGTATGTGCAGTCTTCCCAACATAAACAAGTCTCCACACCATCAGTTTGCTTAGCTACATGGTTGAATTTTTATATGGTGTAGATTCAGGGCTGTTAGCATGCTGAAGATGCAAATGAGGTGTAAACTCATTATAACTGCTTAATTCCAAATACTTGGACCAGTGTAGTAGATGTAAACATAGTGCAGCACTCCCTTGGCATTTATTTCTAATGGATTGCAACTGTGAATGATTAGTGGTTGGGAGATGGAAAACACAACAGTACTGCAGGCTGCCTTACTTCCACTTGATGTGTCAGGTTAAATCTACAAAGTGTTAGATGGAACATTGGAAATTAAGTAAGCAGCACACAATTCACAGGTTGTGTTCCTTAACATCCAACCTGCCCTTCATTTGTTGGTAACTGCATATGATATTATTTTCAGTTAATATCGTCATATATTTTAAGGCCAATGATATAGAATGGCTTACACACTGCATGTGTCAGAGTAAAGATCAGATAACTGAAGAATGACCAACAAATATGGAAAGGTGAGACAGAGCTGCATATCTGCAAGTAATAAGAATAACAGGTCATGAAATTACTAATTGCACTACATCCAAAAATAATAAATGTACAAGTAACAGTTGTATGTTTTGATATCACTGCAGGTGCTGTTGCAGTTGGTTGTATGCAGAATGAGCTCAGTTCTTTGGTGCAAAGCTGTTTGTGTGTCCAAGAGGGATAAGGCACCCATCCTGTGTTCTAAAGATTCATTGGTGTCAGAGCTCAAATCCAGATCTATGTAGACATATCTCATGTAAGACATAATTTTCTTGTGCGTACGTCATACATTGATTTTCATCATTTCAAATACTTGTCCCATTTTTTTTCTTTTTTGGTCTTTTTGTTTTTTTTTTTAATTATTGTTCTTTTTTTTGGTCAGTGTTTGTGAGATGTGGCTTGTAGCTCAATCATGGGAACGGAGGAAATGAATGACAGGTTTGGCTGTGCATATCTTGTTTGTGTGAAGCACAAACTGGGCAACTGGAATACCAATGAAGCAGACAGGACTCAGACAGCCAAAAATACAAAACTAGATACATTCACTTAATTCAGTTGGGCATCGCGCAAACCAGCTAAGCGGCATAGCGTGGCACTTAACAGAACTACTTTAAGAATGATAATTCAAGTTTTGGAATGTCATGTAACTAGTCCTGTGGCACCAGGTGTAAGTGTAGGGCTGGAGTACAGATGGTCCTGGGCCCTAGTACAGGGTGTGCAATGTTTTTTTTACTACTGTGACATTGCAGGTGATAGCAATGAACTAAAACATGAACAACTGTTATTTCAACTTTCTTGTGGCAACAAGTGTAAGTGTAGAACTGCCATACACATGGTCCTGGGTTCTAATACAGGATATTCAATACCCTTTTATTGTTGTTCCACTTCCCATTATATTCAGTTATAACACTTTAGATTGTGGAGCTGATCTTAATTATATGTATGAGGGATGACATACACTATTATTCTGTTAGAAGGTTAATTTTCCAGTTACAATTATTTTATTCATCACTACTTGGCACTGCTGCTCTTTGTTCCATGGTTATGTGTACTCCAGTAAACACACTAAATGGAATTGGAAGAAAATCATCAGTCTCCATTGTTCTAGATCTGCTGGTCGATAGACATAACAGGCGTTAGTGGGGAAGGTGCTAGATTTAGGGTACAGGCGTGTGGTGTCCAGGAGTCCAGGATATTCATTAGACTCATAGTAAAGGAACACAGCCACAGGCTTCTGCAGGGGGACTATTCTGGCTCCCAGTACATGTCTGAGACATGGGATAGTTTAGCCCAGGCTGTATCCAGTGCCACTGGTATCTTACACACTGGAGCAACGTAGGCATCATTTTAATGACCTACAGAGGAGAAAGAAGGACACCCTCAACTGTTGGATTGAGGAATTTAAGAGTGAGCACATCCCACATCTGTGTAAATATCAACTCAAAAGAGTACTTGTAAGACTTAGAAAGCTGAGTATAGGCAAAACTGGTATGCATAATGGCCTTCTGTTCTTTTATGTTTTTCCCCAGTTGCCAGTGATCAGGAGTTCAATGTGCAGACCCACATGGCTAGACTGGAGAGATTGAGGAGAGGAAGTGGTATTTATGCAGCAGAAGAGAAGTGCTACTGTAGCATTAAAATTTAAAGATAGCTTTTTTTGGTATTTTATAGAGCTGTATCAAATTGAGCATCATATGCCAAATGTAAATCCAAGTATGCATGTATTAGTCTGTAGCACAAGCCAATTGCATGAGTCTAGTATTAGACTTTAGTCAGAGATTGTTGGTTCAAATACCACATTTCACAGCTATACCATACAGTTATTTCTGCAATATTTACATTAAATTAAAACATCTATACCAGTGGCACAAATGTCCTGCTGTAAACTGTAATTTGTATAATTGGAACATGCATATGTGAAATATATGCACATTTAAGGATTACTTGGAGCAATCTGTAATATAATGTGTATTTGTTAGGAGGTAGACATAAATGTAAAACTTACGATAACAGAGTTTTATAATTGCATTAATGTGCTGTATATCATATATAATGGTACTAATCTTATATCTTTTTTATCTCTCACCCCATCCCCTATCTCTCTTTTTTATTTTCTTTATTTTTATTTTATTTAAAATTTTTTTTTAATTTTATTATTATTTAATTTTATTATATAAATATATTTTTATTTTATGTGTATTTTATTTTGTTTTATTTTATAAATATTTTATGTTAGTTTTAGTTTCTTTAATTTATTTTTTAATCTTTTTTTTTTTTTATTTGAACTCTGTGTCATCAAAATGTGTCCATGTCATCCATGTGTACCACATCACTAAATGATCCACAGCACAGTGAGGTAAGCCTGCCCCATTGGATCAGCCTGTCCCTGCTCCAATAGCTAAAGCACCAATTCCCAGCACGTCTGGGTGTCAGTCTGGCAGCACTGCCTCTGCTGCCGCTGCACTACCTATATCTTCAGGTAGTCTTGACCCAGAGGCTGGTCCAGGAGTATCGTCCAGGATTAGTGGCAGAGGTCTTGATTTCATCACTCTCAGACAGTTTCCAGGGATGGTATGTAGGGGGGTGTGCCACACCACTGGTGAAATCCTATGCTGGCTGGACAGGCTGCTCTCCCTCATGTTGCATACTAGGATGAGGCAGAGACGTCAAGAACTTCAGCCCCCTGTGGAGTAATGTGACAGTGATGGCAGTCCAGTCGGTGAGGACTAGATTCTCATTGTCACCAAGCTTGATGGCCATGGGCCCAGGTTGTCCCCACCCTCACCCCAATCATGGTATCCCTAATCTTTTGTGTCCATCACCATTGCTAACTCTTGTCTTGTTTGTTTTGTCTGTCTGCAATTGCTTCCTTACCTACCCAACTTACCTGTCCCAGGCATACATATATCCCTTCACCAACATTCCTCTCTCTCTCAAATAAAAAATAAATGGGCACCTGTCCCACAAAAAAAAATCATCCCATAAATAGCTTTACTTTTCAGACACGTCTTCTTGACACACCTGATTTGGTCCAATTGGCTATACAGCATGATTGCATTGTGGACACCCAACTCTGGAGGTGACAGCCCAAATTCAGTTAATATTCTGCACATATTTTACACTATTAAAGAAATGTATAGCTATGGTTCTTTCCTACCTCCCTTCTGCACATTCCTGTCTTGCTTTCCCTTTGTTTTCCCCCTGCTTGCTCCCCATTTCACTGCTTTCCTATCTACCCCATTTTCACCAATTTAATCTGGCCAAAAAATAGAAACACAAACAACATAACCTAAACTGATGAAAAGCAATGGATCTCTTCACTTTTTGGGCTCCAAGTTTATGTTGAGGTGCACATTGCACACCAATGTACAGCAGTGGTGACTGGCAGAAAAATTATGTGGTTACTTCTGCTCAATGCCGCTTAACTCCACTGTGCTATGCCAACACACAGCTACACATACTATAAAGAATTCATGTTACTGGATTATCACAGTTTAAATAAAAGTATTTAAAAGTATTCCATAGACCTGGATTTGAATCCAATACTGGCTGTGCCCACATGCTGCCACAGAGTCTGTTAAGAGCAGGTGTGTTTCATTGACTCAATACTGTCAGAATTTAGCACTGTGGCTCGCATTTGTGCATTGCTTAACTATGTACAAACATGTATTTTGCATGCATATACACTTTGCTATCATCACACAAACCTGCTACTCGCCACACTATGGAAAAGATTATTACTGCTGTTTACTGTCCATTAGCTGTTTATGAAATGAAACTACACATGGAAACATTACAAACTGAAGGCCGTATCTAACAATACATCACATATTTACAATACAACCCTGTATTACAACCCTGCCAAACACTGCAACCCTGATGTCTCAGTACTTTCTCCACACATATATCACCTACACTACAGAAAGTAATATCAAATTGTGTGATATGCAATTCACATCAGTTTGTTAATATGCAGAGCTACAACTATTGACCCATAAGCCTAAAAATCCTTATTTTCAAGGCTAGGGAAGGAATCATTATGGACCTTATCCACATGAACATAGATGACCTTCAGCACACTTGACCTGACCCATTCTATTTTTGTCAAGGGTGGATCTTGCTTACGGAATCTTATGGACATCTTTGATACTGACACCAAATACCTGGATGAGGGATGACAGGACATACTGCCTATGTTAGCTAACTGGCTCACCAACAGAACACACACTCTCAAAGTTGGGGACTGCACCTCCGCCACTAGCCCACTTACTGGTAGAATACCACAATTATCTGCGCTAGGCCCTCAGTTGTTTAAAAACTACTTCCCTAAAGCAAAGGTAACAGTAGATGGCATGTGGTTTACCAAGTTTGCAGATGACTGTTAACTGGGCACATTCAAATAGAGACCCCAAATAATGGTAACGTATTACAGAAGGGGCTGACACAGAAAATGATTGCTACCAAACTCACAAACTGAACCTTAAACCAAACAATGTCTCACTGTCCACTACAGCAATGAAATATCCCTGCTAATTATGATATACATAGCACCCTTCTAAGCTGAAACACAGTATTGTGAGACTTGTGAACACACATTGATAGCAATCTACACTTTCATCACTATGTGTCCACAGTGGTGAGACACACATTCTGCATTATGCACCTCATACATATGGACATCACATCCAAGACCAGGTTGGTCATAGCTCTGCTGCACTCTACCCTTATCAGTCCACTGATTACAATGCTCCCTTCTGTCTGTACCTCACCAGAGACCTGCAGCAATTGGGGGAAACAAAGAGGTTTGTGACTGGAAGTATCCAGGGCCCCTAAACATAACATACATGGAAAGACTGAAAGACGGGTCACTGTACTCAGTATCATGCAGACTGCTGAGATGTGACCTATACCTGACCTGCAGGCCCTGCCTACTGCAAATGCTGAACATACACAAATCAAATGGGACAAGTATAAATTGCTCCAGGGTTCTCAACCTAGTCTGTGACATAAACAGAACATGCTGGGGACATCAATATATCCCCCAGTAATTGACACTCCTTTGTAATAATCTCCCAGTGCATGTGAAGCAGTGTTCCTCATTGACTCTGTTCAAGTGCAACCTTGACAACTGGTTGGGTGACTGTAAAGTCACCTCTGGGGTGGCACCTATATCCCTCATGGACAGGGCCAGTCAGTGCTGCTGACAAAATCACTGTGCTAACAACACCCATCTAACTATGCTCAATAAGGATACTTGCATTTTACACAGCTAGGCTTGTAAACACTCTAGGGCCATTAGGCTAGTAGTCTATGAAGCTATGAACCTATGCAGGCCTCCCAACATCTTGTCTCCCACATGGTCTGCCGATGTCATCTACTATAAGCTGACCAGCACTCTTGTAGAAATTGGACTTGTGCCGTGGCGTTTGCATAAAGTACTGTGTTCTGTAGTCTGTGTACTTAGAAATGTAGGGGTTCTGCTCACACTGCAGTCAACTGGGTGTGTGCTTGTATGTGCTCTTGCTTGACATTACAGAGAGCATTTTACACCAGCATGTGGTACACTGTTATTAGCATATTCTTGTCAGCAGACATTGCTGATGTCATCAGCTCTATCAAATTTGTGGATATGCAGTACTTCCACCAGGGGAGGGTCAGCGACTGTTCTGTAGGCCAGGCAGATGTCACCTCATCCTGTGTGAGCCAGATTACAGTGACATGGTTTTTAATCTATCTGTATACAACATGGCATGGTTTGCAGGCTTTGTGTTTTCTTGATGAGAACGCCCTGTGGTCTCTCCAGCTGCTGCATGTGTCTGGTAAGGTACATAGAAAAGATTGCATTATACTCTTTTTGTGTTCTGATGAGGTTTGAGTACAGTGCTGTCATTCAATCCTAAGATCTGACTATGATGGCATGACTTATGATGTGCACAACATAGGCTTTCAATACCAGTGTGGACAATTGGTGTTTGAAGTTCAGATTGCTGTCTACATGTGTTATCAGTGCTTGCATCACTGGGTACCATCATAGAAGGACTGTTGTCAATGCTGTGATTAACATGGAATTCCACTTTTCAGGCAGGCAACATAAAAAAGACAAGTTCCTGCATTTATTTGTAGTTCATGTGCCTTTGTCACCAATCAGTTGTCTGTGTTACCTTCTCTTGTACTATGTTATCATCATTGGAGGACTCAATGATTGCACCTAATCTGCAAGAATCAGCAGACTTGGTAAGCCAAAGGCCATATATTGTAGCCTGAACTGACGAGAAATAGAGTCCAAACACTGAAGGGCCAAGCGCAGATCCCTGGGGCTTGCCAATGGTGACATCTCTACTGGTACAGCTTGATCCACCAACTTTCACAATATGTGTTCTGCAGTGATCCAATTGTTTCCCATCTAGTGACATATGGATTAATCCTCAGCTGAGAGGGTTTCTCAATGATACCTACTGGTCTCTCTCTGATTATTCACTTCAGCTAGTTCTTTTTGAAAGTCTGCGTGTTTATAGCCTCTTTGTATAAATTGTTGTTGTAATGCTTGTGTGGCTCTAGTGTAATCCTGGTATCTGGTGTGTAACCTTGAATACCATATTATTTGTCCTTTTATAATATTCAGATATATATGATGAGGATGGTTTACTTTGGTTTGTGCGAATGACAGTCTATCGGCAGCACTGCTGCCAAAAATCAGAATTTCTTGCGCAAAACATAATTGGATGGGATAGTCAAACACACTTATTGTGCATTTGTCTATCTGCACGGAGATCGTGGTACAGTGGGGAATGAAAATGTATCCATATCCCTACTGCAGTGAGATCTCAGAGTTAGAATATATTAGTAGGGGGGTGTGGGGGGGGTGCAACCTCCCACAGGGGGGTGCAGGGGGACTTGCAAAAACGTGATATGTCATACAGGAGTTTGATTTACATCAGCTGCTATAAGGCTATCACGTGATGGTTTCGGCCACAATGTCGACCCAAATGTGTCGATCATTTTGGTTGACATTGTGGCCAGTTGGAATGTTTGTGTTCGGGTTTACTTTTCATTATTTCGAACAGCAAATGTTTTGCCGTTCAAACAAACAATAGTAAACCAATGAGGATGCATACTATTTCTGGACAAAAGGTTATTTTTCTTACAATTTTTGAGTATATAATGGTATTAATATCCTCCAATTCAGTCAACTCTAAGGTGATGTCCAAGAAATTAATACATGTGGTTGAATGATGCAATGAAAATTTTAGAAACTCAGTTGTATGTTCTAAATAGGCAACAAATTCCAATAATTGCTCTTCCAAGCCACACCATAAAATAAAGATATTGTCCAAAAATCTCTTATAGAAACTGAGGTGTGGACCAAAAGGATTATTATTCAAAATGTGTCGATCTTCCCATAAGGCTAATACTAGATTGGCATAATGTATTTGCACAAGGAGTGCCCATGGCCACTCCCCACTTTTGCCAATAGATGTTCTTTTCAAAGAGGAAGATGTTGTTCTACTGTATAATTTGAAGTAGCTGACTTAACAGTTCAATTTGTTCTTTGCTGAAGAGCATTTTCTCAGATAGGAATGTCTTAACTGCTGCAATACCATAATCATTAAGTATTACAGTAAACAAGCTGTTCACATCTAACATGGCCATAAAAAGATGTTATAGATCTTTTTGGAGGGCCATATGACCAGAAAGACTCTTTAGAAAATCTTTAGTATCTTTCAAAGCACTAGGGGCACCTTGTATTGCTCTACATAAATTAAATTGGCTTGAGCTAACAAACCTTCTCCATCTCTACCATCTTAAATTCACACACAATATCATCTTCCATCCTGACAATTGCCCACCCCTCAAGGAAATTATTGTTCCCTTCTCATGCCCAAGTGTCTAAGATCTGCAGACAGTAACTGGCTCACAGTAAACAAAGCTAACAGTCATGATGAAGCCGTATTCTCAACTCAAATAACCAAATTATGGAACTCTCTACCCCACACCCTCCAAAACACACCTGAATCTACCAATTTCAAACAACTACTATTTGAACATCTATCTAAAAACTGGCACTGCTCCTCCACCAAACCTGGCTGACAAGATATCTATAACTCCCTCACCATACTGTCCACTCCTTACCTCATTTTCTCCCTCTCCTCGGTGTTACTACTGCTCACAGAAAAAAAAATATAAAATAAATAAATAAATAAATGAATAAAGGAAATCTCATTTGTTCATAACTATTATATATGTACACAAAACTAATTTTTATTATTCTCACAGTGATATTTACTGAAATACTTGTGTTATTTTCTTTTTTGAACTATCTACTAGAAAACAGTACTGAATACTTCTTTGGATAGACTAACTGGGTGATGTGTATTCTGCATCTTACCATATGTATACTATTGTACTATCTAATTATTAAATTTTGATTATATTTCTGTGGAGACTTTCTCCACGGGCCTCCGCTGAAAACAGGCTTCTGGCCCAGTCAGAATTTCCAGGTAAACAAATGTAAATAAATAAATAAGAAATAAAAATATAAATTAAAATTCTATGCTGACTCTAGAACACAGAACCTTGTACATGTTGCTTGCTGTCAGTCCTGTCAGAGTTTTTATTTTGGCAAAACCAGCAGATTTTAAGGAGAAAATTTCAAAGCATATTAGTGATATCTGGCTCTAGCATTTAAATAATCTGTTATATACATTCCACAATATCTGCAACATAGTTTTCTCTTTCAGGCTGTAGATGTTGTTATAGAGAATGATAGGGGTGGAGATATCGTAGTAGAAACTGAATTTTTGGAAATGCAATGGATAGGTGATCTTTGTGCTGATGCACCACCTGGTTGAATACCTGCCTATCACATACACCTGCTTTAAGCAGATGGAGGTTAAACTAATTTGTTTTTATTCTTTATTGTTTTTATTTATGAATTTTTATATTATATTTTATTTTAATTTTATAGATATTTGTTGGGTGCAATGCATTAGATATGTCACAGACTGATTCACAATTTTCTAATTATCTGATTGGTTGGTTTTAATCACATGCTTAAGTTCTATGAATTGGAATGTTCATTCATAGAGTATATGCACTTTCAGCAATGATTTGATTGTCTTATGTACTATTTATTTGATTGACCAACTTTGATCACCTGTTTAACTTTTATGAATGAAAAGACTGTTCTTGTTAAGGGCGTGTGAAGAATGGAATGATTTGATTGGTTATTAAGTATTTTAAAGTATTGATTGTTTTACTTTGCAACTGATCTGAAGAAGGGCATTGTTATTGTCTGAAATCACCTATCTTTTGTTATTCTAGTACTCATTTTTATTAAAGTCTTTTACATGAATGTTTTGAAGTACATTTTATGATAGACATTAATCAGTTCGTTTTATGATGTATGCCATGGCAGCTTTCGTACCTGGCATGTTTTTTTATACATACATTCTCATATCTGTAGGGTCTATATTAGAACACAGAATGTTCAAAATTTTGAGTGTTCTAATATCGACCCGTTTTCAGCGAATGCTGAAAATATCAAAGAAACAGAAAACCGAATTTTTTCCGAGGGAAAGAATTTGGTTGTCCATTTCTGTTGCTTCGGTATTTTCAGCACTGTGGTGGAAAGTTACGGGTTGGGTTCAAGTAAGTGTGCGACTGTGTGGACAAGAGAGTTAGGGCGGGTTAGGTGAGTTAGGGTTAGAGCACGGGTTAGGTAAGTGTGCGATTGTGTGGATGTGAGGGTTAAGGCGGGGTAAGTGAGTTAGGGTGCGGGTGAGGTGACTGTGTCATAGTGATGAACCTTAGGGTTAGGGTTTGGGTTAAGGTAAGTGGATAGTTAATGGTGTATGTATAGTTTAGTGTAGGGTTAGGTTGTAAGAGTTTATGTGTATGTGTGTGGATTGTTTTGTGTGCTTGTGTTGTGTGTATGTGTTTTAGAACAGCAAATTTTTTCCCTAGGAAAAATATTTGCTGTTCTGAATGTTCAATGTTTTAAATTTTCGATTCATAAGGTTCGATATTAGAACACTCGACATTTTGAATGTTCGGTGTTCTAATATAGACCCGTATCTCTATATAGATATATATGTGTATAGATATATATATATATATATATATATATATATATATATATATATATATATACATACATATATGTATATATATATATATATATATATATGTGTATAGATATATATATATATATATATATATATATATATATATATATATATATATATATATATATATATAAAACTATACATATACATATATACGCCATGTATATATGCCATGCACACCAGGCAGCTAGCCTGTATTGCTCATACTGTTGCATGCAGGTACAACAGTGTCCCTCCTAACACCTCCAACAGAAGTTACAGTGCTGGAACAGTGTGCGTGGTTACCCTCATGGAGTGTAGATGGATCATAATAGTATTCAAGTGTGTGTGTGTGTGTGTGTGTGTGTGTGTGTGTGTGTGTGTGTGTGTGTGTGTGTGTGTGTGTGTGTGTGTGTGTGTGTGTGTGTGTGTGTGTGTGTGTGTGCGCATGTGTGTGCATCATAGGCATGGGATTACTGGTGGTATTATTCAGAAAATGTCCACAATTGTGGTTGGTTCTTGTAATGTTTTCCATGAGTCTTTATCTGTGCCCACCTTACTGGAGACCTCTGCTAAGAGTACACATATTCAGGCATATCGGTTTGTACAGTTTCACAATATGCACCCCAGTTATATATCAGATCCCTGATAGTCCTCTGCATTATTCCTGTAAAGATGCCTATTTCACACCGACATCCTCCCCATTCTTATGTCACCTTGTGTGACAGTCACATAAAACACATTTTCACTGTACGGTCCCTACTGTACCATATAGATGTGTGATTGGTGTTGCTGCTACAACCATCTTCCATTGACATTCCCTCATCTGCTGTACATTAGGTTGCTTCACCAGTCCTCTTTCACTCTGTTCATTCCTACAGTTCATCTATGTGTCCCTATTCAATAAACACATATCCCCTGAGTGTTCATTTTACATGGTAATCCATGTCCCATTATAGAACATTTATACAGCTTCAGTACAGAATGCCAGGAATAGGATATCACAATACTCTTCACTGTAGATGCACTGTACTGTACTGTGTTTGTACCATTTACTTCACATTCATACCTCTTAACTGTCCAGATATTCCCAGGATGTTCAGATCTGTTCCTTATCAAACTTGTGGCTTTCTGCCATATCATTGGAATGATGTCTGGACTGATATGACTCAGTATTACATACATTTTCATACCTCTCAACTGTCCGGCTTTGTGCAGACTGTACAGTTCTTGTCTCATATTTTTGAGTTTTTCCTCATAACATTTTGGTTTTCTGGCAAATCATTGGCATGTCATTGCAGCTTGATGTCAGAAAATAATGACAGACAGTTGAGTTTCAAACTTCATGCTCTCCAGAAAATTCATGCTACTATAAAATCTATTGTTCTATCAACTTTTTAGGTTTCTAAGAGCAATATTAGAATCTGTCCCTATTTCTGGCCCTTTGCCTCCCTTCCATTATTTATGACTTAGGCCAGATTTTTACTCTAAGAAGCTGAGAATTATATTTTAGTTTCATTATACCACATTTGCATGTGACATCTATGTCAAATATGTTTCTATTTCTGGTTAATTGTTCCCATATTATCTTGGCCTTTGTGCAGATGTGCTGAACTAACAGATTGAGAGCTATCTGTGAAGCCCTGGTGATCAATGTGGCATTCTGCACCAAACCGTTGACAGTAGTACTTTTATTTCAACAGAATTGCTATTTGCATTCGCTTACATGTTTCCTGGCCAGCAACACTGTTGTCACCTTCGAAACCTCACTTAGATACATTATGTGGCATTAATATGCATTGCTCATTTGTGCAAGCTGATGCTCGCTGCGCACCATCGTGCACACATGTAAACTTCATGTAGGCTTCATGTGAAGCCTACATGGAGTTTATTGAATTCAGGGGTTAATTTTGTTTTTACAAAAGAAAGCATTACTGCTGAATTTATCTACATAGCTTGCTAAAAAAAAACAATGCCATAGTTTCAATAAAGATTACTACTAATGAAATATCAAACATAATAATAAAGAAAATAAAGTTAAATTACATTGAAGGAAACACATGGAAAGCATTATTTCATAATGTTATGAAGGTTTTATTAGCTTTCCGTACAGGCATGTGTTTGGCATTATTATTTTTAATTTATTTAAACTACTCTATAGTTAATTTCTAGACAATTTTATGCAGCTAAATATAGAAACTGAAGTGATGATTTGGTTATATATGGGTCCAAGATATTTAATATAACTTTGAAAGGTAACTTGTGCATGATCAGCATTTCATTTTCATGCTGTGAAGAAGTCAGAGTTAAAGTTACTTGCTTCACAAAAATAATTCAAAAACAGGCTTTCAAGTTCATTTTATCTGAGAAGGTAATACACTCCACATGTCTATAATTTACATTATGCACCTAGCAGAGGTAAAATACCTGTAAGCTATTGCATACCAAAAACTGTAACACTTGTGCAACTTGTATTATGAAAGATAACATACTCTGGTTGAAATAATCACTTAACAAATCACAGAAACATAGATGTAAATGTTATACGGTAAATTAAACCTTCAGATAGGGCATAAATATGAAATAAATAAAAGGAAAGAATATGTATATTAATGAGTGCTCTCCTAATTATTGTACTTGTCATATGCAGAGTAGGAGAGCAGCACTAAGAATAACTGATTATACTAATTCATGTTATATCAGTAAAAGTAGAGCTTGTGCTACTGATGTGAAGTTATAGACAAGTCATAATGTCACAGCTTAGTGGTGTTAAAGGACAACTGCAAAACTAATTCAACAAACTAAACCAGACAGCTTTTAATAAAATAAAAGCTTTCACAGTTAGTCTTGTGTCCTCTGCAAAAAAATTTCATCATACTATAAGCACACTCATTAACAATTACATTAAATATGTGCACATGATTAGATACAACCAATTGATGATACAGTTTCCTTTCTTTCAGAACGCATTTAAAATTAGCACCTTCATTCATATCTGGCAGACAGCATGCATGCATGCATGCAACCTAACTTTCCAGGAATATGCTTTGTATTATAAAACTATATCAGAATCACTACCGTCTTAATCAACCACCACGCGACTTAATATGCCCAGTACAGATTGCTGAATGTCTACATGGAGCATTGTTCTCATTTTCTGTGCATAAAGGTTGCATATGTCCATATATCCTGTTATGCAATCTATTTATAGTCTTCTTTACATACAAGGAGGGGCATGATATACATATAACAGTCTAAACTACATGGGTCGATTGACAAGTAAGAAACCTAGGTTCTCAGGTACTTACTACTTCTTATTGTTAGCATTACAATTATAATCTAACAATATTAAAAAAAATGAATGGCTTTGCTGACATTTTCACAGGGATATACATGTGCCGTTTCATTAAGTAGCACTCTGGGTGAATTCTTTACAAATATATTCTTGAATTGTTTTATCTTTTATGTTTACATAAGCTGGTCTCTCTTCAGTTTATCTCTGGTAATCTAAGTTTTATTTCTTTGTTTTAGATTCCGCTGTAATTGTTTTAAATGGTGATGATTTTGATAACATGTTGGAATAAAAATAATATTCTTGGCCATTTCTTTTGGATACCCTTCCCCAAGTATGAAGGGTGCCACTAATTTTAAATGTGCTCTAAAGAGAATGACACTGAAGAATCGACTGGTTCTTATTGTATATGTATTGAAACGACTATTAATGAGTATGCACACAGTCTGATGAAGTCTGCTGTATAAGTTAAAAGTGTTGTGTGAGCTTTTATTTTATTAAGAGTTTCATGGTTTATTTTGTTGGCTTTATATTCTATTCTATTTTATTTTATTTTTTGAGTGCCAGTTTTCAGCTGCTAGAATCTGCATTGTTTTATAAAGGACAACTATACTCTTAACCACTGCATTTCCTTTACCCACATATTATTTTCCTCACTATGAAATCATCCATACACAGCTACATTAAAAATAAAAAACAAGAGAGAGTCAAAAAGTAGTTGTTTCTATCCTTCTGCAGCATTTCTTTACAATTTATTTTCCTCGGTATGCAACATTTTAGGTTTAGGTGACATCTCACAATAGATTCTTTGGCAGTATAACCATCACATTCTTATATTATATTAACTATACTTCTTTAAGATTTTTGCAAAGTTTTTTAAGCCCTTCTCATGTTTTCTCCTTCTTGGACATAAACTTAATGACTATTTGAAGATTCACATCACTTTTGCTGTGTACTGTCATTCACAACTGCCTGTTTCCCCTCCAATTTGTGTCATAAACCTACTAAGTGTCTAGAGATTTCCAATTGTTTTTGTTGTCTAATGTCAGAGAGCAGCTGAAGCTGAAATGCCACTAAGTCATAAGAAAATGAATGACAATTGTTCCAGCAGCTCACTTACTAATAGCTTTGGAAATAAAATCTAATTTTAGTGGTGTTTTTTAAATAACACACACACACACACACACACACACACACACACACACACACACACACACACACACACACACGTGTGTGTGTGTGTGTGTGTGTATATATATATATATATATATATATATATATATATATATATATATATATATATATATATGTGTGTGTGTGTGTATGTATACAGAGAGAGAGAGGGAGAGAGAAACAGAGGTGGAGAGAATTTCAGTCCGTTTAAAGGATGACAGAAAACAGGTCAGAGAGTCTCAGTGGGGGAAAAAATGGTTGCTAGCATTCTGCCTAGCACTGAAAGTAAACAGTAATTCTGATGCTGCCACTGAAGGTGAATGGAAATAACATTCTGTAGAAGAAGATAGTATGTGCTGGGGGAGACATCTTTGGAAATATGCACTTTAAATTTTAAGGTACTGTGTAGATCCTGCTGAGGTGCTTTCCTCCATACTAAGAGGAAGGTTGAGGTGGTTTCATTAAGTCAGTAGATATTTATTTTTTTTTATTTGCAGTTATATGGCCTTAATGTGTATAACTTGGAATGTAGACAGCCTCTTTGACAGGAGGAAAAAAATCAACACAGTAACTTCTCGTTTCTGATTTTTGCAAGAGCCTCATATCATGTGTAATACTATTAGTAGCTTAAGGCCTAATAGTTTCAGGGTAGTGGGCATCATATCAGCACCATTACAGTGCAGGAGTTGTCATTTTTTTATTCATTAGGTGTTCCTGTTTGTCAAATTAGTTTACGGATGTGGAAGAGGGAATGGTATTGGCACTAAGTTATTTGGAGGGTACAAAGTAAATGTTTAGATGCATTTTTTTGTATGCATATAAGGCTTCATTTTCAAATCTAATGCATATGGACAATCAAGATTAGCTCCATCTATCATTATTTTTGGAGGTGGGCAACCAGGACTACATGGTAAACCCACACTTGGTCTACACAATTACACCTGTTATGGTGCTGTAGGTCTGAAAAACAGGAAAAGTTAAGTAAGTAATGTACAGTAGTAAGGGTGTTAGACCCATTCAGTGAAACCTATCTGGCTGGGAAGCAATTAACACAAGCCATCGTATGTCATGGTCAATAGTTTGTTCAGAGAGTCTCATGGACTGAAACTCACTGCCTCTGGAAGGTAAGCACTAGCAACCATTTATAAAGGGCGGCAAGAACTTTTATGAGTATACTCCTCTGATCACTTTTCTGGTATTATTTCTATGTTCTTATGGTCCTTTGTTGTGAAACAACAGATATATAGCTCCTCAGCTTCTGGATGCTGTATTTCGACAATGACCTCTCTTGGCATGTAACCAACTCTATAATTGGAGAGAAATCACTATTCAAAAAGCAGTAACCCTGGCAGTCTAAGTTAGAGAACACAGTATCTGTAGAGCTGACTTAAAATGGATGTTTTTTAAGGCAGCTGATATGAGAGGCACAGCAGTTGTTAACAAAGAAGCATAATATTTCCAGTGCAGATATTAAAAACAGTCTAAGCAATCATATGTGTGCAAGCTAAAGCCAATGGTCTAAATCTACATGCTTTGAAGGAGGAGCATGCACATCTAATGACACAGTGTGATGCTATGCAAGATTTAATTTGAGGCACAACAAATATAGATTGTTAGCTCCAAGTGGCCTGGAGTAATGAGATCCCAGATAGATTTGCAGTACATATTTATAGCTGGCCCCTTGGATTAGATTGCTCTTTGGCCAAGCTGGAGGAACAATTTATGAAGACTGATGGAGGAACAATTTATGAAGAAACAATTTATGAAGATCGATGACTGGTTATATGCTATTTCCAAAAACTGCATGCTGTCACTCCAAGTCCCCATAAACTCTGATTCATTAACGCTATGCTTAGGAAGAGAAGATCTGGGAGACTATCTAATGTAGATCAATACTATCTGAAATCCCCATACCAGTGGAAGAAATAAATTCAATAGTCAATGCTCTTGTTCCTGAAAAAAACATGGAATTGGATAGCTTTTCAGATTTTTAGTTATGTTCTAGAGACATGTCACAGATAAAACTGCTCATGTTTTATTAAAAAGGCAAAAAAAAAAATTGAATTTAACAAAAATGTAAAACAAGAAAAACATTAATATGCATAACACCTTCTGTCTAGATTCAATTAAAACCTCTATCAGAGCATGTCTTTCACTTAGTATTGCCCTATCCCTTTCTCTTTGTATATACTCTGATATCAATTCCTGGTAGGACAGGCAGTCTCTGATCTGCAATCCTACGTTCTTCTTGGCTCATCTCACTCTATTACATTTCCCACTCTAAGTTTTTGCTCCAAACACTTTGTTGCATTTGACAATTTTCTTCAGTAAATTCTAGCCCCCTTGCCTATTTTGTACCCTAATTGCAGTCATCCCTTTTGGCAAAATTTCCTTTATCCATTTCTATGTTGGCTTAGTTCTTAGAATGCTTTCTGCAACTGTATGAATATAATACTCTGTATGGTTGTTGTTGTTCTCCTTAAGGATCTGCATCCAAAATCCCACACTCTTCTTATTTCTTTAAGTCCCCTTGCTTCATCATCATTCCCTTCCACTTTGAATTACAATCTTCTGCTTGTTAGGCATATGAGCTTTAATCACATAGCTCTAAAATATCCTGTCAAATCAGGTGATCCTAAACAACCTTTTTCTGTTGGAGGATCAGCTTATCCCATTTTACTCTTGCCTTCCTCACCAAGATTAATTAAATTCTTTATTAATTACTGTCCACAACTTTTCTGGTTGATCAAAAATGTGCCTGACATGTATAAAAACCTAAATGGACTACATATTTTCACTGCTTATATCTTGCTATCTGTATAAATATCCACAAAGAAGAGCTTCCAGTTTCTCATTTTGTATTATCTTTTGTTTAATCTCTTCCTACAGATCCTTACTACTATATACTTCATCTTATTATGTCCCCATACACACACACACACACACACACACACACACACACACACACACACACACACACACACACACACACACACTTCACACTCACTTTTTAACCAATCACAGCAGTTCAAAAATTCAACATAAGACTGTAACAGATGCCAGACTTTTATTATATTTATTATTATTGTTGTTGAATAATTATCATTATTTTTGGTTCACACCTCAGGCATCTGTCTAATTAAAAAGAACAAATAGCCAGCAGGTTACTTATGCTTTAGTAATTATCTAAGTAATAACTTGTCTGGACTTAAATACATTTGCATACATATACATGATATCAGCCACTCAGCACTAATATTGCTGTACTCTAACAACTTTGACAAACTTTATGTAAGAAGACTTAGAGTATTTTAATTACATTCCTGACTGAGGTATGGATATCTAAAAATATTAAACCCAATCCAGTCCGCTAATTTAGTAATAACTTTTACAACTCCATTGATTCTCTATATAATTTATGTGCAAGCATTTGTTCACACTTTTTTTGCTAAAAACCTTCATTGATAAAACTAACCCCCGGATTCATGAAGCTCGGCGCAAGGCCAGTGTAAGGCCTGCGCCGGCCGTGCGGCATATATATGGTGTAGTAGCGCCATATGCATATTAATGAAGGTGCGCTGCCACCACATCCACGTGCATAGGACACGTGCGCGAGTGCATGGGGCGTTACTAAGCTGCGCCCGGAGGCGTGTCAATGTCGGCTGTCGATGAGCAACCTAAACTGCTGAATATTATAGTCTGCCTGCAATAGTAATCGCACCTATCAGTGTCCATGGATAATGAAACGTATGCAAAGCATGCAAGACAGTTCCCGGCCATACAAAATGGAGAACCAAACAGAAATGCACGCAACACAATATGAGCTTCCGTCCATGGAACAAATGACATTTAAAATCGTGTGTCCGTAATGTAGTGCACTGTAAGTAGTTATACCCAGTGGAAGTGAAGCGCATCATGTCATCGCGCCGCCAATACACACGTCTAGCCCCATGGGCAGGGTCACCAGCAGTCCCACAGTGGTAGTGATAGTACACAGCTGGGCAGTTGTGGCTATATAACAACCGTAAAGAAACCTGACAGTCCAAATTGTATACCAAACACACACAAACATATGTATATTAAAATGTGCTATAGACATGAACAGGAACGTAACCGGTACATACACATAGGATGCTATATGCGGAACCGGGATATCCAAAAGCAGAACCCATGCATGCAAATGCAATACGCAACAACCCCTGTATAGCACATAACCCGCACCCATGTCCGAATGTCCACCAAATCCAGCTACCAGCCTTGCGCAGCTGTACACCTACACATAGCGAGTATTCCCCATATGTAGTAGGAAGTATCATCCTAGGCAGTGTCAGGATTGCAAATATGTATCCCACGTTTGTAAACATCCCATCACAGTTACATAAATCCAAATGCCCGCGCGTTCATGTTTCGGCAAAATGTGTGTACATCCCACGTGGGATAAGTAACCTGTTGAAACCTCAGAGTTGTTTACACGCCACGGTGTCTAGTACTGTACACATCTGGACAAAACATGTATGTGTAGTCATGGTACTGTTCAGTTTCTAGACAGACATGCAAAACATACTACGCAGGATGGAACAGCTGTCCACCATGCAGGTCTCCCCACTATGGTTGCCACCTGTTCAGATGCCCAAGGTGGGACATCCGTTGTAGAAATGTGAGAATTTGCAGGATAAAACATACCCCTGGCCAGTTGAAAGGACAGAATTACACTTGTATGCCAAGATAAAAGCTTATTTCATAGCATTTGAATAGCTTATGCTATCCCAAATAATAGTTATGTGTTCCAGATACAAAATACCTGTATCATGCAACTAGTAAAGAAAATAAGAAATATACTTTTGTCTTAAAATCACAGGACATTTGCCATGTCTTAGTTTTCATCGCAGGACACAACTGTCCAAAGTGGGACTTCACCTCACAAAGAGGAACAGGTGGCAACCCTACTCCCCACTGAATTATCGACAGTATATATTCAACTCAATCACATACCGACACCACGTCTCAACCTATTACAGCAACAAAATCTGGAGAAAGCCTAAAAGGATGGGTGGGCAAATAGGGACAGATGTAAATACTGCTTTCACAAACTTCGAAAGTTCACAGAATAATAGTATGTACATTAGCATGAAATGTTGTGAAGGATGTGGGGTAGTCCCTGAGTATTACAGAGGTCCGTACATTTATACTGTAACAAACCTTCACATATGTTGACTTTACTACTGCATACCTGTAGTTAATTCATAGTTAAGTCATGTGCAAAATAATAAGCCTCATATGAATGAATACAGGAAATAGTCAAATGTGAATGGGAACACCACTCACGGTGGATTATGTATTGTAACCACTCCCCACCCATATTATGTTTTGCCAACATTATAAGCTGCTGACAGGTGCCCAAACACCTGTGTCTGTAAACACAGATAAAATGTTTAAAATGGACAAACCCTGTCCATGTGCTTTGTCTGACATTTGAACACGGTCAGGGCAGTTCCGTTCACCAGGCGGACAAGCCTAAACCCAGATCACCACATGAACAACCTGACAATTAAAGACCTGTATGTGTCAGGACTATAAGCCTTGGGGTTCTGAATATCCCTGCAGTGATTAAATATGCAGCTTGGGTCCAGAGCAGTAGGGAATAGGGAATGTGTAACATGTAGTACCGCATTTTTCCCAGCAGGAGAATGGATGCCTGTGTCGTAAGTGAAGCGGTGAGGCATATGTTAATGTAGCTATGTACTATGGGTATGCATATAAATGAGTCAGAACACCAAAAGTATAGTGGTTACAGCATCCGAACAATGTGAATGCAGTCCCGGTTCAACTACAATTACAGCACATATAATGTGAAAGTGTAATGAATGCATCTGTGCTGTACAGACAGTTAAATATGTAAAGGTGAAAGTGTGTTTCGCATACGTCTGTTAACCGGATTACAGATAATTTACTGGTACTGTCACAAGTAATAAAGCCCACATAAGCACAAAGACTTAGTAAACATATGTAACCCACAATAAGGATATGCAAGTGCGCCTGTGCGTGTGTGATCCGCTCACAGCATAGTAAATGAATGCTGTTTCCCCCACGTTAGATATACATGGCTCAAACCTGTTAACCCCGTAAAGTATGTAACCGGACAAAGGCATGCAAACTACCGGAACAAATAGGGACAAACCCCAGATATGTGCCAGAACAAACATAGAAAGTGGATAGAATAACGGGTGTGTCAGTACCATGGGTTCTCTGAAGGGTATGCAGTTGTAACCTGAACTGCTTGCCAGTATTTCCCACCGTAAGTCTCAAATGAAATGCCACAACATTGCCAGTTAGACACAGGTTTATGTAAAACACACAGAAGATAAAGAGGCAACCAGCTGTACACTCTGCGACAATCTGTACAGTGGAAAGGTATGGTATGGATATAGATATATGTGTATACACATAATCCACAGATGTAAACCAAAGCAAGTTATGAAATGAGGATTGTACATGTATATATGTATACACAACAGACATATGTCCTGTAGATATGACATATGTACATAAATAGGCCACGTTATAGCTAATATGGGTAGACAAACAGACATGCACGAAAGGTGAATAAACCGCTTCCTTCCAAACCATTGGCCAGAAAGTGACAGTCCAGCAAGTTCTACACTTTAAACATGCATATAGGTGTCCATTGCAGGACCCCAAAAATTGATCCATACGTAGTGTCAACCGACATTGACGCAAAATAAGTGACTTCAGCAAATACGATATAGCTGTACATGCAACAGTAGCAGGTTCTAGGGTGATGACACATGTGTCGATAGAATGTATGACGTACGAACTGATATCCGGAGAGTGGGGAGTGCATATAAGTGTCTCCACACTTCAGTACCGCTCACATTAAACATGTGTAATGGGTACTGTAGAGGGTTGTCAGGTATGGGAATCATGGGTATGCAGAAATGGGCCTTGGTGTTGTTTGGCAGAGATTTCATAGGCCCGCTCCGTGGGAGTGATGTGGGTATAGCACACGCCTATATTCTCAATAATGGGGCAAACCATCCACTGGATATTCCGTAAACCATTTTGGGAATATGTAGGGCCCTATATCAGTGTCATGTAGGTGATCATCATGGATGGACATGCGTACGACCAAGATCGTAACCATAACTGGCAAACTGTCAGAATAAGACAGCTGCACTAAGGCATAGTACATGAAATACAAATAGGGACTATATTAGATGTACCCCAGACAAAGTCAGAACATTGTGAGAATACTGGCGTAGCCAGGAATATGAATGTTATAAGTGTTACTAATCATGTAATAGAAATGTCAGTCACTATTATCTAACCGCACAGTTCGTAATGCCTTGCCAGCAATTTACCAGAAAGGCACATTACTATGACAAATGTAACAAGGGCAAAGGTCAAACTTCGGGGCATTTACCCATAATGTGTACAGGTTAGGGGTATGAAGGTAACCTGTCCAAAATACATGTACAGAACTAGTGATACTAGGTGGACAGGTGAGAAGAAAGACATCAGGACAAATGAGAAAACATGTACAAGTCATACGCATGTACTCCGACAAATGTGAATGACAACGTATGCCCTGTGAATGTCAATGTGGAAGGTTAATAGACACAAAAGTAATGTGTCCCTCAGGGTGTCATGCAGTGTCACCGTAATAATGTCCAGTCCCCCATACTCATACGTGAGCTCTGCCACTGACGGAAAGCACAAATACCGGCGCACACATACGGTACATGATAGACTAATTAGTGTGGATAAGCAGCTGTTGGCCTGTGTGAGGAATACAACTCTCTGGGTGGGTGTGTCCTGCAATATAAATGTAATGGCATGTGGCCTGTGATGCCACCATACAGTGTGTGTATTGGTGTCAGAAAGTTGATATCTTGTATCAGACACATACTCTGCAACTGTACAGATTTACACAGAATGTGCAGAGTTCTGCCTCATATGTTTGGTGTGTTCCACGTAACATCAGTACCATTCTGGCACATTCCTGATAACTGAAGTCATGAAATAATGACAAACGTGTGTTTAAGACACCAAATCCATCAGAAAAGCCATACTAATGCAAAACCTATTATTGTGTCAACTATCTACGTTTGTAAGAGCAACATGTCAATACTGCCCCTATGTGTCCCACTATCAGATAAGGCCTTGTCCAGAAGTTTGATCTAGGAGGTGGAGTGGTATGATCAGAAACAGATACATGTATGAGGAAACAGCATTATCGACTGCAAGATAACGCAGAAGGTATGAAATGCGCTGCAGTAGGACGTTCAGTACTGTCCGCAGGTATGTGCTGAAATGTCAAATGACACAGCAGTCTACATGAAGTACCTATAGGGCTGTCACCTTTACAAATGATGATAGTGGGACATACCCAAGGCCATGCACACAGCACAAATAGACATACACACAGCAAAACTAGGCCATGATACATGAAGCCTCCGGCGTGTACGAGTACAGTGAGAGTACAGCAAGGATAGATGTCTGCCAAGATATACAGCAAATGCCTGTAAGGGCATGTAACACCGCCCGTAACATGGACGTTGCATGGACAATGTTGGGATTTGCAACATACCCCATTGGTATGTGAAAGCTATGCAAATATGCGATACATGAAACAGTCAGCTGTCCATGCAAGAGCAGAGTTATGGGCAGAAAATAGATTATATATATATATATATATATATATATATATATATATATATATATATATATATATATACATATATAGAGAGAGAGAAAGAGAGAGATACAGACATACGCACACACACGTGGCAGGGTTGTGAGCAGAACACGAACGTAACCAATGTACCACACAACAGCATTACGCAGTGACAGAACGTGCAACCATGAGTAGTGGATCACGGAAATCACACAGGTATATGTCTAGCCTGTAGACAGCGGCATCAAAGGCAAAGACGCCGCACAGATGTTATGGTGAGTTAATACTGTAAAAGCAATGTACTGTTGTCATGCAGCTGGAAACACACACACACACACACACACACACACTTGGCAGGGCTGGTAATCGAACTTACACATTACTACCCTATCACACTACAGCATGACTCATTTACAGAACACGCTACCGAGATTACTAAACACAGCAGACCCACAGGCATTCTACTAGGTGCGTGTCAACATCCGCAAAGGCAAAGACGTCAGCAGGATATATCTGTGGTGTGAAGCGTCTAAAAGCATAACCTGAGTCCCCAGGTGGACGGGAGCATGCACACACACACACACACACACTTGGCAGGCCTGGGAATCAAACTTACACCTAACTACCCTATCACACTACAGCATGACGTATTTACAAAACGCGCTACCGAGATTATTAAACACAGCAGACCCACAGGCATTCTACTAGGTGCGTGTCAACATCCGCAAAGACAAAGACGTCAGTAGGATATATCTGTGGTGCGAAGCATCTAAAAGCATAACCTGAGTCCCCAGGTGGACGGGAGCATGCACACACACACACACTTGGCAGACCTGAGACTTGAACTTACACTTAACTACCCTATCACACTACAGCATGACGCATTTACAGAACGTGCTACTGGGATTACTGAACACAGCACTCCCAGAGGCATACTTCTAGGTGGGTGACATCATCCGCAAAGGCAAAGACGCCGATAGGGAATGTATGTGTTGTGAGGCATGTAAAAGCATTACTGTGTCCCCAGGCAGCTGGAAACACACACACACACTTGGCTGGGCCGGGAGTTGAACATACACCTAACTATCTTATTACACTACAACATTACGCATTTACAGAACACGCTACCAAGATTACTGAACACAATACTCCCAGAGGCATACTTCTAAGTGGGTGACATCATCCACAAAGGCAAAGACGCCGATAGGGAATGTATGTGTTGTGAGGCATATAAAACCATTACTGTGTCCCCAGGCAGCTGGAAACACACACACACACACTTGGCAGGGCCAGGAGTTGAACATACACCTAACTACCTTATCACACTACAGCATTATGCATTTACAGAACGCACTACCGAGATTACTGAACACAGCACTCCCAGAGGCATACTTCTAGGTGGGTGACATCATCCGCAAAGGCAAAGACGCTGATAGGGAATGTATGTGTTGTGAGGCATGTAAAAGCCTTACTGTGTCCCCAGGCAGCTGGAAATACACACACACTTGGCAGGGCCGGGAGTTGAACATACACCTAACTGCCTTATCACACTACAGCATTACACATTTACAGAACGCGCTACCGAGATTACTGAACACAGCACTCCCAGAGGCATACTTCTAGGTGGGTGACATCATCCGCAAAGGCAAAGACGCCGATAGGGAATGTATGTGTTGTGAGGCATGTAAAAGCATTACTGTGTTCCCAGGCAGCTGAAAACACACACACACTTGGCAGGGCCGGGAGTTGAACATACACCTAATTACCTTATCACACTACAGCATTACGCATTTATAGAATGCGCTACCGAGATTACTGAGCACAGCACTCCCAGAGGCATACTTCTAGGTGGGTGACATCATCCGCAAAGGCAAAGATGCTGATAGGGAATGTATGTGTTGTGAGGCATGTAACAGCATTACTGTGTCCCCAGGCAGCTGGAAACACACACACACACACTTGGCAGGGCCAGGAGTTGAACATACACCTAACTACCTTATCACACTACAGCATTACGCATTTACAGAATGCACTACCGAGATTACTGAACACAGCACTGTCAGAGGCATACTTCTAGGTGGGTGACATCATCCGCAAAGGCAAAGATACCGATAGGGAATGTTTAGAGAGTGAGCAGTCTGAAAGCATATTAGTGTCCCAAGGTAGATGTAGACAAACACGGCAGTGCTGTCATCGGGTCAACTAAATATCTACGAAGCACTACAACACTAAATAGATACGGGATGCGCCACAGACAGTACACCTTTCGAGACAGCAACCAGTGTGTTCAATGTAGGCATCCATCGTGACATTGAAAATGGACATCTTTTGCCTGGATGACCACCATGGCTATACAGGATGTCAATGGCCATGCCCACACGCTTAGTATCACACATCTGTTTGGAATGTACTGTGTGTCCATCTACACAACGGCGTACTGGGCATGCTCACACACTTAGCAGTTGCAAAGGGCCGTCTTGCATGCACACGGAGTGTAATCATGGAAGGGCGCAGTTTGGAATGTACTGTGTGTCCATCTACACAACGGCGTACTGGGCATGCTCACACACTTAGCAGTTGCAAAGGGCCATCTTGCATGCACACGGAGTCTAATCACGGAAGGGCGCAGTGTGGTATGTACTGTGTGTCCATCTACACAACGGCATACTGGGCATGCTCACACGCTTAGCAGTTGCAAAGGGCCATCTTGCATGCACACGGAGTCTAATCACGGAAGGGCGCAGTGTGGAATGTACCGTGTGTCCATCTACACAACTGCATACATGGACTGTACTGTGTGTCCATCCACACAACAGCATACTGGGCATGCTCACACACTTAGCTGTTGCAAAGGCCTGTCGTGCATGCAGATGGAGTGTACACACAGAAGGGCACAGTACAGAAGGGCACAGGAAGATATAACTGTCCTCACGCACAGGGCGGTCACACATGCAGTGACCTGTACACACACAGCTGCCATCACAGCTGTCACAGGTGCAGGTCACACACATACACACTGCAGTGTACACTGTAGCTGTCAAGTCAGCACCATGTCATCAGTGCAGCACTACACAGCCTTACAGTACCACAACACCATGTGACACATGATCACTGGGCTCTACAGAGGTGTACACCAGCTGTGCAGAATACACATGTACTAACAGGGATCCAACAGGTGTTATGCATTGCAATGATACCAGTATACATGCACAGGTCGGCTCAAGACATACCACGGCCCTTACACAGCTTTGACACCTGACTGTTGCTGTACACCAGTGAACACACATCTGGATATGTCATACATGTGATTGTGTGGATGTGTGCATGGACTGCACACACAACACATACATACACAGCCTATGATGTACCTCGTGCATAACAGTGGCATAATCAATGCTACACACGTGAATGGAAGGTGGGCCCATGTCTGTTGAATGCTCACACTACAGGGGGTAGCAATGTTGACCGGGACACATACCCTTGTACTGGTCGCCTGTGAAACCCATGATATCATACCACAGTCCATGTGTTATGTATGTCAACACACATGTCCAACAATAGCAATGCATACAAACATGGCAACAGGAGACACATGTGACATCTGTACTGTGCATGCAGCAACCATGCATGTGCAGTGGCCGATGTCCGTAACATAGCTGCACCTACCTACGACATGCAGGCGCAATGCAGACCCATCATTGATACCTGTATACGGTGACATACAAACAGCACATATGGAGGGATGTGTGTACATAATGTGGTGTACCACCTGTGTAGATGTATGTGTGCAGGGGGTGGTTCACAGTTGTGTCACACACCATCCTATCATGCCATGTTCAAACAGTACGCTATGTCGCTCTTACGTGGCGGTGCTGACATAATGCATACACAGCGGTCAGGTGTTACCAACTATATGTCACATGGAACACCTACAACCTCCCGTGTGCATATAGCAGCACATTTGCCAGATATAGCGTTGGTACACATAATGCAATCAATACTGCTGCATGTCTATCAAACGTGTCATCATATGGCAGGTGTATCATTCCCAGTACTGCCATGTGTGTCTGAATGTGTGACCACAGATGCCACATATCGCATGGACTATGTCCCAGTTGTTACACATCCTTGTACACCGTTGTAGAGATCTGTACATACATCTGTGTGGGAAGCATGATGTCGGCCGGTGTGGTGCATCACACATGTCGGCTGTCCGTATACACATGTGTGGTCACCACAGTGTGTGTGTGTCTGTATGTATGTCTGGTGCTTGGTGTGAGGGTATATGCTAATATACAGTGAGAAATGATCACTAACCCCACGAGGTGACTAACCCGTAATGGTGATGCATTGCACTACCCTGTTGATGCCATAGGTCCCAGCCATACTGGCTACCTGTGCATGTTCCTGCTCTGTGACACATCGTTTGGGTGCATTGTACTGTGAGGGTGATGACCATATAGGCAAGGGTCCCCACCTGCACACTATGGGGTGTGCGTTATAGTGGTGTACACCCCATGATTGTGGCCATGTTCCCGTACTGTTACAGGGTCCTACTGCTGCACAATGTGGCCTCCAGCTACCAAGTGACACCTCACAACATCATTGGCCAGACTGCTGTGTACAACCCCTGCACCATGTCACCATACCTATAATGTGTCCTGCTATGTATGTCATGTCTCTGTCCAGTGTAGCCTGTGGCACTGACCACATGCGTCAGGTGCAGTATATGTGCGGACATCTGTGTCATGTTGGTGTTTCCAACAGTCAGGTTGAGGGTACATGTAGCATGCTGATAGTGCCAGACGTGCCTGTGAGTAATCCACAGTTACACGTGGGGGACTGCAAACACTGCTACCTGTAGGCACATGCAAGTCCACCATAAGAGGGAACCAGGGTATCACAACCAACATGGTGCTACAGATGTAACCGAGACACATACTGTGAACACATCACACTACATGGTATGACCGGTGCATGCCGACAGTACACAACCTATGTCACATACACATCTCTCAGTATTCACACACAACCACTGCAACATACACATCCCTCACTATGCATACACAGGTAATATTACATACACATCTCTCAGTATTCACACACAACCACTGCAACATACACATCACTCACTATGCATACACAGGTAATATTACATACACCTCTCATTATGCTGTTCACCCTGTGCATCAGAATATTTGTGCATAACCCTGCACCGATGGTGTGGATGACAGGGATGCGGCACAGCCTTCATCATATGCACAGGGTGATATGTTTGCCAGGGGCATAGGCTGCACCAATGGATAACATCATGTGTGTGTGTAACGGCCGGTGAGTTGACTGGACATGTCTGTGCAAAATGCATGTGGATGTTGTGGAGCCCTACAGTTGTGTTTGCTGTGTGCGTGTATGTGTGTACACAGTTCTGCCATTTGTGAGGCCTACACGGGGTATAATTGACAGCCCCAGATTGTACAGAGCAGGTTGTACAGCTCACTGTGTCCGTCCATGGCCACATGACCTGTGCATGCCTGGGTTGCACGGGCACTACCAGGTGGAGGTACAGAGTGGCTACTGTCCGACGACACATGTCCGCTGGAACCGTGTCCCTGCTGAGAATGTCCAGGGCCACATCCACGTGGCCTGCTGTGTCCTGGTGTTGACAGAGCAGCACCAGCTGCACTGCTACTGCTACCGGCACTATGGGAGCGGGCATGTGAGGTGGCACGCTCACGTCGACCTACACTAGGTGGTGTTGCCGGCCTACGTCCACGTGGCCTATGCCTCACTCCTACCAGATGTTCCAGCACAGACAGCTCCCGCTCATGGATTGCCATTCCTCGGTCAAGGATTCCGACCATTTCACCTAATCGCCTATCCAGAATATTAGCAATCTGCTGTTGAGCATTTGCCAATGCCTGGATGTTGTCATTTAGGGTATGGATAGCAGCCCACTGCAGCCTCTGCCCTTCTCTGTTCTGCCATTCAGCACGTGCCTGTGCCACCATTACAGTCTGGAACATGCGTCTGGTGATACCAGCTGCTGCGCTCTGTCCTGCAGGTGCATGTCTGCCAGAGGTCCTCCTATGAGCAGCACCAGCCACATGCCTGTGTGGTACATCTGCAGTCATTACACTGACACCATGGTGTGTAGACACACCTTCTGTAGCGACCACACGTTCCTGCTAACAGACGCTGACTGTCCTTCCTCTATGGCCACTGTTGATGCGGTATGTGTTGGCAGCAGAACTGTGTGCGGGGAAGAGGGGGACATGGCTGGGATGGTAACCATTGGCACAGATTCAGCCCCTGACAACCCTGCCTGTACCTCATGCATATGTTCATCACCGCTAGTATCTGTGGGGACACTAACATCAGATGGACCGCAGGAGGGTAACGCACCTACATCACCTGTGAATGCAAAGAAATACTGTAAAGTACAATAGACACAGACACACACACACACACACACACACACACACACACACACACACACACACACACACACACACAGACACACACACAGACACACACAGACACACCATGCATGTGATCTATCAGATGGCATGCAGCATGCCTGCAATACAGCAGAGGGCATGCAGCTCAGACATTAATAGTGTTAGTAAGCATACCTCCCTGGGGTGCACACTACAGCAAGCAGGTGTCATATCAGTAGCTATGCAGTTCACACAATCATGGTAGTATGCATGCATCCCCGTGATACACCATGTGGCCCAGACAAGGATAACAGTACACATGGCTGACGTGACCTTGACATGTAATCTGCTGACATGTGCATTAACATGCATACATGTCTGACACAATGGTCTACATGTACAGCATCATAATGGGCATCACATTGCAGTGTTGTGTGTATGCCCTACAGATAGAATGCATGTTTAGCAAATGTGCATGAGCATGGGAGGGTAGTGTGAGCCATCTACATTGCTATACAGTGTGAAGTACAGACACTGTGCCATTGCATGGCATCATGAGGCATCTATGTTGCTGTAGAATGCATAATATGTACACATTGCATAGCCATAACTGCAACACAGTCGTGATGTTCAACAGATCGTATATGGTAGACTTCAGTGACACCTCCAGTAGCTGTGCACAGGCTTTTAGCTTGTCCAGTGTACCACATCAACTGTATAATCAGTCAACTAAGGCTATAATTGGACCATGTGTGGACAATGTGCAACAGGGTGTATACACATCCCAAGTACTGTGTGGCTACATGTCTCTGGCCATCCCCCATGGCCATGTGTGCACATGTGTTGGCCAATTGTGAGTGATGGGCATCTATCTCACATGTCTGTGTTGTCCCATATGACATACACCCATAGATGTCAGATATGTCACAATCCACAGGGCTATGCAAACAACGGGTTGTATGTTTGGTATGTGGGGTATAGGTCATGCGATAGTGTGACAATATTGCAGACAGAACACTACATGTCTGGGACATGTCAGGTGGCACACCACAATGTGTGCACCCAATGCAAGGGCATATGACACAATGGTGACACCTGTGGGCTACTCATATCACAGCTCACTGTGTGGTACTGTGTGCGTACCACACATGTTGTCCCAATGCATACTACATATGCCTCCATTGTAGAACACCTCCACCGTTGTATGCACAGCTGACCACACATGTCGCAATGACAAGTACTGTGGTTTCAAGTCAGTGTATCATTACGTTTGTATATATTGCACATGGGTGGCTTGTGTGAATGAAGGGTGGTGCGACCTGCATATCGTGACTGGAACAAACATCAGGTGTGCAAGTGTTAACTGGCCACATGGCAAATAGATCTACACTGTAACATGCCTGATACTGATGACAGTCTCACCTGCAATGGACTCATGTCTGTGCGGCACACCAAAGGTACCTGTATAGGGGTGACACACAGTATGAACATTATCCATGACTGTATGACAGCCACAGGTTGCACTGTGCATGTGAACACATTCACCTGTGTAATAGCATATAGTATGCACATGTGTGCATACACAACGTAGCATACTGTAGTATGCAGCATGTGTACAGTGACACATGCAACTACATGGGATATAATAGCCATATGTGCAGTACTGACTTACCAGGCAACTCCAGGCTCATTGGTTGGGAGACACCCACCTCCACGATGGCAGCTAGTGTTTCTGGATGCTGTTCCCTGGGTGTCCCCAGACTGGCCAGTAGCTCCTCGGTGTGTGTGAGTGGGGGCTGGGTTGGTGGCCCACCACCTGTTCCACCTTGTTCCCTGGTGATTGCAGTGGCACGCTGTTTTGCATGTCGTATCAAGTCCATGCAGTGTCTGCGCACCTGCTGGTAGGTGCGGTTATGGCCACCCACATCGTTCACCCTCCTGCGTAGATCCTGCCACAGGTCATCCCGCTGCTGGGCATGCTGTGGCACATGGCTGAACAACAAGTCATAGTTGTCATGGAGCTGTGGGATGAGGACATCATCATCCTGGCGGGTGTATGCTGGGAGGAGTGTACGGGGCATTATCTGTAAGACATAATGATGGTGACAGGTCACAGTTTCAGAGATGTACAGAGATACTGTTGCACATACATTTCTATGACATCTACTACATCTGCACAGTTATCTTTGCAAAGCATCATGACACTGACATGACTGACGTGTTTGTGTCACACATGTCACACCCATTATGCATTAGATATCATCACCATATATGTGTGTCACCTCATTACAGTGTTCATACTCCATGTAAATGCTGTCTTGCTGTGGGCATGTCTATTTGCCTGCACTTGTGTTCTTACCTATCTGCACATGCCTGGATGTGTCTACAGTACTACTGTTGACCTGGATGCTGTGTATATGTCACATACCAACACAGACACAGCCGTAATGGACTTGAGCAGTGACAATGCAAACATACGCATGGACACCTGTACATGCATGTGTTTTGTCATATACATCTACACAGCACTGTACAACTGTTCAACATCCTGCCACGGATTGCCTGTATTGCACATGTGATAGACATGGGACAATGGCTAGTCAGACAACATTCGCAGGGATGGTTATCAACCATAGCATGTGTGGGCACAGTTTCCAAGCTGTAACAGACAGCCATTGTGCCACCGCAAGGTGCATCAGTGCCAATTACTGATCCAGTCAGTTGATAGTACATCTACCATGCGGCTATCACACCATGTATGACTGGGATGACATGTGCAGCTTTGATGGACAAGGTTGCATGGTATGGAGGGAGTATGTCACATATATGGCACAGGGATCTGTCCAGCCTGTGGCGATCCTAGTATTAGGACGGTGGCTGTCCATGACATATGTCTTATAGATCAGGATATGGACATGTAGCATGTCCATCATCATGGTGTAGCAAATGTCCTTCTGCAAGGTAGACAGCATGCTGCATAGTGGAGGTGAGGATTGTGAAGGCTGGTATCGCACATCCATGCATAGCCTTTACCCCTTACAGGTGGTATGTGATCCAATATTGGTCACCACAGTGCTGTATATGCCTGTCCAGTGATCTCCGTGCTCATGGATGGCACCCTGACATGACATGGGTTCCTCACATGACTACCTAAGGGGCCTGGAGATGTCACCATGTCAGGGGGTGCACTGCACAGCACCATCCCTTACACAGTGTCCATAATGTTGACCACAGCCTAGGTAGTAGTTTATGGGTACAGGGATGTTCACCTAGCGGTGACACTGCTGGTATCATCCATCAGACTGTGCACTTATGTCACACACCTCACCCACACAGCCCATTCTGTATGTTGTTCACAACACTGACACAGCTATACTGATAGGTCATGGCCATTCACAGCCTTACATACACAGATGCCTAACATTTGTCTGTGTGGTATGGGCTACAATGAGGGTGGGGTACAACACATTAACCCTGTTCTACTGTAGCTGGCACTGGTGTGCTGTGCACATGTCACTCTTGCACCTTTTGTAGTTGTGAGTCTGTCAACAGGCCACTGATGGAACACTCCTGTGACATGCAAACGTATTTGTAATCAAATATCCGTGCTGTCTTGTACATCTGTACTGCTAACATCTACAGTGCTAATGGTTCATGGACATGCACACCATACTCAGCAGGGTTATAGTGTGGTGCCACCCTAAATGACTGTCATCACCACTTGTGGGTTGATATTATCCAACACCCTATCTGTATTGTATGGTCATGCTAGGCATTTGTTCAGAACTTGTGAGCATGTCATGAGCTACTGATTACTATAACACCCATTCCACACCATTTCCCACAGGTACACTGGCTGTCCTACACTTCCCAGCTTGCTTATGGTACAACAGCTGTTGTACACACGTAACGCACATATCCTGTGGGACATGGTTGTATATACAGGCATGTCCAACTGTCACGTACCAGTGCTACTGCCTGTCTATATGAGGGATATGTCGTACATGTGGCAATAGAGCAATTGTCTCATGTACACATTCAATGCTCACCTCCCAACATACGGCACTACAGCCTGTGGGGGATGCACTTCTGCAGCTGTGCTGGGGGCATAGCTCTCAGGTGTACCTCATTACGAGGAACGTACCTCATTTGGGGTTCTAAAAGGTGCATGTTCCTCAAGGTTCCACATTGGAAAGGTCTGTCACACATTCATTGTTGTAAATTGTTTTCCTGCTAGCCATGGCTAAATAGATGGGAATCATATTAATTCATTAGAATATCTTTTTTATACGTAAAACCAGCCTATTTTAGCCATCATATGCCCTTCCTAGTTGAAGCTGTTAGTAAGCCAGTTGTAAGTTTTCCACGTTTTGCCCATTTGTCACACAGTATGAGGGCTAATGTTCCTCAGTTTGGGGACAGGAGGTTGACAGCTATGGCTGGGGGTAATGCTGTCACCAACCCTGACTGCACCTGACAGTCATTTGGGGATGTGTAACATTCGCAACTCACCCCACCCATCACATAGTCTCACATGAGCTACACCACTGGCCACACCTACGAGGACAGCTTGTGCAGTATGTCTCCATACTCACTGTAGGCACCAGAGGTAGCCCCCATCATGGAAGACATCACCAGCTTATAGCCCACAGCCTCATGTGTGCCCATCACATACAGCCAATAGTGAGTTATAACATTCACAACACACCAGTCATAGATGACTCTGTAGGGAGTCACACTGCAGTTTCACACAGCAGGCTACACAAGGCGTTAATTAAACACATCTTGCTGTCGGGTAACTGCTTCTGCAACATAACCTATGCACCCATGCCACACCTCACCAGGTATGATATGACTGTCATTCTCCATGTTAGTGTGACTGCCCTGTGATGCCACTTTACAGACTACGTGTGCAGGGACATGCAATAGCTCACCAGTCTTATAGCCCTGAGGGTATGGGCCAAGCCCTGGGGAGCATTTTGCATTCATCAGGACACGATACCACTGTACAATGACTGACTGTGTCACTTCAACAGTTGCCTATGCTCCTATTGTCATTCCACAGGCATCTGGTATCTGTCCGCTATGACTGACCTGGCCAAACACAATGCTGTGGCACAGATGACTTGCACCAGTCAGCCCTGGGAGTACAGCTCACATGTAAGGCTCTTGCTGCTTCTATACTGCCTGTCTTGCACAGTTTCCAATAACTGTCACCGGCAGGGCGGTAAGCGGCAGGCACGACATCGGGTCATGTGACACAATGCTTGCATCTTCCTCTGTGACGCACGCAGGCAAGGCACACCTTATAATGCACCACTCAAACATCTCTGCAGTGACTGGGACCTGCCTCTAGGCTCTGCAGAGCACACCTGCAATGACAGTTTATAGACAGACCATACCTTTCAGGCACATACCTGGACCGGCACACCCACAGCTGAGGGGTTCCCATATCCCACTATGTTTTGCACACATCCTGGCAAGTTACTTAGCACAATGCATCAGAGGTGCTCCACGTGCAACTAACTGTGTCCGGGACCGCTATACACATTGTAACAAGCGACAGAGTCAACATCATACCCCACGGGTAACATAACTTCTATGTTGGTATAGTGGACAGTGGGCCTCAGACAGCTACTACTGATGTGTGACTGACACTACCCCACACTTCACTGGTATAGCCACTCATGTACCGACACATCCATGAGTCATACCCTCCGCTCTGCTGGATCAACCCATACACACCACCTCCAAGACCTACATTACCCTTGGCATGAACACTACCACCATGTGACTGGTGTTACACACCTGGGGTAACCCCTCATTGGTGGATTCTAACATATGCTAATCGACCTTGTTAGCCACATCCCGGCAACACACCCATCACAGCATACACAGTACATGAGTACTACAACACCTACTACAGACGTCTGCTGACAGCGGTTGTTAACATCATGACACCCGTGCAGATGGACAATGCACATACAAATGCTGACACATACCCCAGTGCACTTCATTAGCATGTACACAACTGCATGGATCATGCTATTCTACACAGAGCCATGATGGTACACACCAGATAACAGACGCCACTCTGGTGGTCATGTTCCATGGACATATGATGTACAACAACAGGTGTAGGCTGTTGCATAGTGGTGTACATTCCCATGTGTGGGGTGGCTCACTGGTCAGCCGTGGTGGGGCCACAGGGTCCCTCATCACATACTCCAAGACTAGCTACGTAAACATGACTGCCACACATTCCGGGGTGTACCACCAGGCATTATGGATGGCAACACCCATATCTGCTGTTGCATACAACAGTCACTCAGGAACATTGCAGACCCAGGTGTTGTTGGCAACATGCTGGAGGATGGATTCAATGCTGACATTACACCCTCTCACTCACTACAGGCTCACTCATCCATACATGAACATTGTGGTGTCCCTGTGGTCACACCTACACAGTACTGACCTACACTCTATATGTCCTGGGACACCGGCCTCATGTCACCTTCCAACATCCCAGGCTGTGATGTCCACCAACCTCTGAATTACATGTCTCCCCACTAGGCCACCATATTCAGTAATAGCCTTGTTTCAGACATTGTAGCTCCTGAATGGCACACAGCAGCATTTATCACACTACACACAGGTGGCACCACATTGCACGAGTGGAACTATAGTCCTACACACCTGACTGGACTGTTCTGCAGGGCTATGGGGCACATCATCAAGGACGTCATTCACAGAGACATTGTTGGGCTCCCATCCTTTGCTGCCACCCGGGTTGGGCTTGTTAGGGCCAGAGCATGGCCCCTACACATGGTGGACTCCTTTCATACAGTTACCAGGGCAGTTGCTGATGGTACGGGAGTCCACACATCCTACATTGTCCTCTCATTGCTTTTCAGCACCATTCCCCATTCTGGTATTGACAACATACACATCCACCTGCACATCGTACCCTGTGTCTCAGGATGTTATGCTATGTGGCTCATGGACAGGACACACAGTGAGGCCAGCATACCATAGTACCTACTACATGTGAGGTACATTTGGCATACCACGGTCCTCAGTCATAGGGCCCCTCATGTTCAGTATATGCTTCCCTGCGGAACAGGCTAGCACAGGGGACTTTCCCTGCCTAGCTTTCAAATCCCTGCATACCAAGAGCCATGATTGCTCCACCAGCTGATACTGACTCCAACCATATGGGTGTCGCTGTGACAGATACATAATATGACTATCATGGCATCAAGCTGCATGACACAAGGTGCATGCACATCACCTTTGCATTACACCATTCACCCACTGACTATCACATGGATGGTAGTCCCCTACATACATATCACATTGTACATGTTTGCAGTACACACATATGTCGCACCCACTCCTGTGGTTACCGTATTGCCACTGTGGCATGGATATCCTTCTACGTGGCCACACATATCTGTACTGGGTGTGTAGCTGCTACATAGGCACCCATTGTACCTCTGAACTCAAGACATCTACACACATTCAAGGGTACACCACCCAATTTAGGGTGTACCTTACACAACAGCTACAGCTTTACATGCCACAACATTAACACGCCATGACGTTTACTGAGCTCCGACAGTTTAAATATGTGGCTGCACTACGGACACCACATCTGTACACATTTGCATACTACATACTCAGGGGTGACCTCTGCTGATCAGACAGGGCCCATGTCCACAACATTATTAATGGATATACTCCTCATACGCGACATAAGCAGAGGCCACTGTGAGCAACATGCTCATGGATATGTGCACACATGCCACAATGAGTGGGATGTGCTTGTGGGTTACATTCCCAAACCGGACACTCACCATGCTTTGGAACATAAGTCCTATGTACATCATGCAGGGACACTCAGTAGCACTGTTCATGTGATACCTCCCTTGGTGTTTGGGAGACACATGTAGGCCTGGGATCACTGCAGTGGCTGTACTGTGCAGAGGTGCAGGTGACACCTGGCTCTGCTGTTCACAGGACACTACCCTAGAGAGGTGCTACTAGTGTGAACACTGTAGTTGTGCTTACACATGGACTTGCCAGACTGCATAGTACCCCACTATGCACCTGTGAAGCTATTACATGTCCTTTGTGCATGGTTACTTGGTAGCCCTTCCATTTAGATTAGCTATCATGCTATTACTATGTCCCATACCTACAGGCCATATGTATCCTGTTATTGTACATACCAATAGACGATACCTGTGGTATGCATGATATGCCTGTTATGCTGTGTAGAATATCTGTCATATCTACCTATAATACTATACATTACACATATATCACATAGTATCCCATAATGCAAAGCATACTTGCACAGCGGGACCACCTTACATATGTTATTAACGTTATATGCCCATACACATGTGTGCTGTGACAGTATATCAACATATACTATCCCCTGCTATGGCACGTCCTTGTTGGACATACCCTACCACTGACGGCGGGTTGTATGGAATTGTTCTGTTTAATGCCCTCATGTAGCATCCCTTGTGGTGTCTGTGCTGTGTACCTTGTGTCCCACTGCTGGGCGACAGTTTCTAGCGTTAGTATGCTCAGCAAGACATCACTACATAAATACCTTTCCCCACTTTATGCATTGCGGACACGTTTAATTAATGCAAACCAGGCTATACATACAGTAATACTAATTAATACAGATCATGCTATACATAACCTTACATATCGGGCGTTCTACATACCTTGTTGTCGTTACGGCGTTTCGTTTCTATCTCTCTCACAGTGTTTCAACTGGTATTCGGTATGAGCATATGGTTTGAATGTCTGGCAAGTCATCCTTATATACGTCGATACCTGTAACATGTGGATTCATCCCGCCAATTGGTGTTCCTGAGTGACTAATTACTTGCATATCAGCTGTGCAGCTACTCCATTCGCCAATTACGCGGCATCAGTGGGGTATAATTGGATTCTCCACTTGGGCGTTGCCTATTTGCCCTACCTTCGGGGAGATGGTCTGTATTGTGTTTTGTTATGTGTAACTGCAACTGCAACTGCTATGCATGGAGACAAGTATAGTTTGGATTCATGTCCCCCGTGGATTGTGTGTGACAGGTAGAGTATTTGGTTCAACATGTGGGTGTACCTGTCATCCCAACGTCTGATAACGGAGTATTGCTAACAAAACCTGTAACATGGCTGTTTGTTCCATTATACAACGCCTGCAATTTTGCATGATGCCTTTAATTGTGTCTCTCACACGGTATGTTGAGGGTTCTGCAGATGTAATTGACTGAGTGGATGTTTGTGCTGCTATTACAGTCTGTATTGCTTTAGTTTCTATAGTGGGGGATGTCGGTGGGTGTATGTAGCATATACAGGTTTGTGGGCCTTGCATTTCTACATAATCCGTATATATGTGTGTGGGCTCCGTCCCTAATTAGAGAGCTAACAGTTAGTAGACTTATGTTACGGGATTGTACGTTGGGCCATTGTTAATTGGTTTCTATATCGTCTGCAGGTGAGCTTGCTACTTGTATACCTCCGTAATTGCAGTGATATATCAAGGGATATGTGTAAGTGACAGCTATTCCTTGTATTTCTGTCCCAGATATTTGCAGTCATTGTGGTTGTGTTGTTAAAAGAGCCTGTTTGCCATGGGTTGCCACCTTTTCATATGGTCATTGTTGGACACTTGCGGGACACACAGCGGTGTTTACAGGCCAACACGTAGCCACGGTCAGTACACAGGTTAGCACATACTTTTATCCTCACTACATACCTATTGTTGTGTGACTTTGGCTACTTATCATATTGCATGTAACATTTACGTTTCTTACATACAGGCATAACTATTAAATACGACTGTTACATTATATATGGGACATATTTATGTCCTACCATCTCGGACATTTGCCCTTTGTACTGTTTTATGTCAGGACACACCTACCCAGGGTGGGGCTGTCCCTTCTACTGTGGGACAGGTAGTAACCGTATGCCTACGGCTAGCTATACCCACACCTACCGTACTGATCTGCCTCTGACTTGGCACTAACAAACACATGTTGCGGACACACACACACATTACAGTCACACAGAGATGCACACGGCACCCTCAACACACACTTACACAGACTACGGCACTCACAGACACAGTTGAACACAGTACCTACGTGGACCGCGACACCGGCAGTGGTGACTAACTGTCCCTTCATATCATCATGCTATTACTCGCGGATGTACTGTTCCGGTACTGTGTTCTATCGGTCTTTCAGCCTCGTGGTTATGCATGTTGGTATGTTACACATTCCATGGTTGGCGGTATCCTATTTATTTGTACCTCCAAGGTGTTATGAATGTCGTTGAACTATCTATTATATTTGCAAATATCGCTGAATCCATCTATATCACCATACATCCCTCTATTGCCCTTTCTATCTGTATTATATATATGCATATGTGTACATATATATATATATATATATATATATATATATATATATATATATATATATATATATATATATATATATATCTATCTATATATATATATATATATATATATATATATATATATATATATATATATATATATATATATATATATCTGGCAAGGAACGTGACAGGCACACAGCACCACCATATGCTGTAAGGCTCATGTACTGTTCATGTGTTGGCATTCCGTGTTCCACTGGCTGTTGTGTTTACAATGTTTGAGGGCTGCCTATGTAGGAGTCACACATTGGGCCACCTATACATTATGATTTACAGGTGGTCATGTTTGTGTGCCATCCATTTTACTGTGTGTGCAGGTGGAGAGGTGTCAGTCCATAGGGGCCTACACTGTCAGAGTATGTGCTATACGTTCCCTCTTTGCCAAGGCGTAGGCATATTGGGCATGCCTCCGTCTGCCTACTGGGGCTGGCACAGTGTGTTCATGGTCTAAATCCCTCTGTGCCTGTAATGGCCTTGGCAATTGCGGTGGGCTATGAGGGCCTTCACCATTTTGTCCCTGCTGCAGCTGCTTCCGCAGGATCATATTATGTAGCATGGCACATACTATGATGATGTGGGCACATGTGCCTGCAGAGTACTGCAAGGCTCCACCAGATGTATCCAAGCACCGGAACCGTGATTTCAGCATCCCGAACACATGCTCTATGATGATTCTGGTTTGTGCGTATGCCTCATTATGGCGTTCTTGCATGGGTGTGTGTGCATTTCTGATGGGAGTCATCATCCATGGCTCCAGTGCATAGCCAGCATCCCCCACGAGATGGCCATGTGGGATGTCCCCCCTGACAAATACCTGATACAGCTATGAGGCATGCCAGATATAGGATTCATGGTAGCTTCCAGGGCTGCCAGCACCCACATCCATGATAATGCCCTGGGCATTGCACATGACCTGGCAGTTGATGGAGTGGAATCCCTTGCAGTTTATGTAGCGCCTACCCTGCTCACTGGGTGGTGACTTGATTTGTATGTGTATGCAGTCTATCGCACCCAGTACCTCCGGGTATTGTGCCACACGGTGGAAGTGGCGCATATTGCTGGCCAACTCCTCCTGAGTTCTGGGGAAGTATATCTGCTCATTGGCATGTGGTAACATGGCATCCAGGAACTGGTGTAGTACCCTGGATGCTGATGCCTGTGAGATACCCATTATATCTCCAGTTGGCCTTTGAAAGGTACCTGTGGCCAGTATTCGCAGGCTTACACATACCTTTGTGTCCACTGGGATGGGTTCCCCTCTGTTGTTTCTGGTTCTCAGGCATGGCCGGCACAGCTCCACTATTTGCTGTAAGATGTCCCTGTCCACCCTGTAACGCTCTACTATCTCCAGGTCATGTAGCCCCTGGTAGGTTACCCTTGGTCTGATCACTCTCCTTCTCCTCCAAGGCCTGCGGTGGTTGTCGGCATCATCCTCCACAACACCGTCAGTCTCTAACACATGCTGATGAATCACAGCTATGGCAGCTCCCAACATGTACATTTTAAAAGTTCCCGTGTGTTTACACCTATGGTGCAGTGTTTGGGAATACACAGGTGTGTGTTGGGTGCTTTCACACTTTATACTATTGTGCTGTGAACACCGATGATGTCATATGGTGTGTATGTACGATCGTAGCTACAGGTTATCTTATGTGTTTTACTGCCGGAACTACTATTGTGGTGCCTTTGGTGTTGAATTACATTTGCCTGCCATGGATTACCTCTTGACCTTCCCTTTACATTTCTGCACGTTGCACCTACCATTTTCTGGCGTGCATCTTGCAGCCTACTTTCATTTGTACTTTCCTGGACCTGGCGTATCTTGCGTTATGTGTGCTACTGCTGGTCTGCTGTTGGTTTGCTTTGCTCTGCTGTGTCAGGTCTCCTATCTTTGCAATCCAATACCTCCCCTCCTTTCTTTGCATTCCAATGCCTCCCCTATCCTGTTTTGCAGGTTTCTGCAAGCAGACTTGTCAGCTGCCGTCGATTGGCCTTCGTGGGTTGATTGGTGTTGATTGCTCATTAGTACTCCAATTACCCTACTTCCGCATTTCCTTCTTTTCTTCCCCTGACCTTCCTGTTTCTGCTATTGTTTGCGGCATGTGCATCCGATTACTGGGTTTCGGGCACGTTTTCATCCTCATACACATGCGCTTTTGGGTACCATGTGTGCTCTCAGCTAAACGATTCCTCCCCACCCCTGTCCTGCAGCTTTGCTTAGCAACGGACAGGCCAGATTTGCATTGCTCCAATGTGCTTACTGCTATGGTGGCACACCCCTCTGCTGATGTCATGTATCTCCTCTGAGCCACTCCTCGGTGTTATACCGCTGTACCGTATGGTACAACCTTCATCCGGCGGGACATTTGCGATTCAGTATTATCTGCCTCATTTGCATGGCATTGACTACTAATTCATAGTTACCGCGCCGAACACTATCGCAGGCCCTTAGCAACCCTTGCACCTTGGTTGTGGTGTTCCATGCCTACCATTGTGTATTATGCTATAAACCTGATTTCTATTACGTTGTGATTTTATGACATTTTTATATAATTTATTTATGTTACAGCTTCCGCACACATGCCCTGCGGTTGTGCTGTGCGTTACTGTGGACATGACATTAAATGTTGTTATTTACGTGTTGTGCATCTTTTCTTATGCCATTGGCTGTGTATTTCGCCATTGGCATATGTTAACGTTGTGATACCTGGGTCTGGCCCTCTTCCATAACTCCGATGTTCTGTTTGGGAAAATGTAAACCGTGTTTTTTGGTTTACATTTCCGTGGGCTTATGCTACGCCTGCACCACTTCATGAATCACTATATGCCTTCATTTGCATGGTGCGACACTGCACATGGGGTGATTAGCATACCTACACCGGGGGCTGCGCAGTTCTGGCGTACGCGGTTAGTGCACGTGGAATTGGATCGTACCTGAATCGCTCGACGGCCATATTTGGCATTATACCACCTACGCTATGCCTGCGCCTGATGCAAGCTTCATGAATCCCGGGGTAAATCTTTCATTGTCAGTTTTTGTATTACTACCACCCATGTTATATATGTGTAAAGTTCTAAATAGGCATACTAACTAGTTAGAGCCTCTCACCTCTTCCTCACTCTTCTCTATAACAAATGTCAAACTATATACCTCATATATATGCTTCTCATACCACTGCATTGTCAAAACCTGCATTCATGTTTTTCTATTATGTTAGTTCCTTCTATGCTAGCCTACAGCAATACTGTATTTAATCATTTTTTAATATTTTGTGCCTTTACTCCTTGATGCTAGTTGTACTGAGTTAATCTGCAGCATTATTGTATTATATTTTTAACATTAGTTTTATGTTTCTGTGTTGCCTTGTATTTCTATTGCATTAGTTTAATCTTGAAGCTTATCTCCCCAGGCCTCTACTGAAAATGGACATGTATCCATTTGGACTAGCCTGGTCAACAAATGTAAAATAAATAAAATAAATCTCAATGTAAAAAGACTTATTCCTTTGCGTGGCAGTTTGTTTGCTGGCAGAATTATTAAACCATAACTTAAAACCTCACTTTTAGTACAATATCTTTTATATCTTACAATCATAATTATTTTACACTTCCAGCTTAAATCTCCTGATATCAATCATTTCAAATATTTCTTACAATTGTCAGTCTTGTGTGATATCAACAACTGTGTTCTCATTTCTTGAATACCTCTTCATCACATTTCTACGAGCATTCACCAGCTTTTGGAAGCATTTTATTTACTCTATGTGGAGTATAAAATTATTTGTAAAGTAATTTCTATGCAAAAATGCTAAACTACCTTGAGTTTGTTACATATCTAAGAAAATGCAAATCTACTTACACATTTGTGCATCCACTGCAGTTTCCAACTGACCACTCCATCTTCTCTTAATCTTCTTCATTACCTTTGACTGCAGTTCTTTGAAGGTCCCAATCATTCCTTATTAGTAGATTATCATTCTGGCTTTTAATAATACAGAAACTATTTTTGGGATTGTCCTTGCTGTACTAAACAGCTATCATATTTAATCCAAAAAAAATGGAACCCCATACTTTTGATTAACTTGTTTCTAGAGAATCCCTCTACTGCTTGCTCTTTTAGTCCTAATGTATTTGCTTTGTATTTTTATTGTTCCCATTATCTGAACCCCTCTCTTCTGGGAGACTAAATGCACTACATCTAATAGCTAGTAAGAAATTTACTCACAAAGTAATCTCCTCTTTTTGTAATAATGTGTACACCACTACTACAGCCTATTTTATCACAAACCTCTGTATTTTAATACATCTGAAAAGAACACCTATCACATTGTCTTGATTCTGCTGCTGTTGATTTATTTTATTTACACTTTATTAATTTAGCACTGTATTTTGATACATACATCATATATAATATATTTACTTCAACTGCTTCAAAAATACATCTCTGGATCTAGAACATTTAAATCATCCATCCCCTTTAAAAGAATCATTGTGTACCTTGCACTCTAGGGCTGACACTATCCCATACAAAATCTGCTAACATATGTCTACTTACCTTTAGAACAGCTCCCAGGATTAAAGCTGGAAATGCCTGGAATATATACAAAAGCAATAGTGATACAAAATAATGTACTGCCTGAACTATTTGGTCTAGCCAACCCATGGATTTTCCATCTCCAACAGTCTTCACATAGCTGCTTTCTGAGTTCCCCGTAGAGATTTTTCATAAGTATTACCCAGCCTTACTTTCAAAATCTAAAATATTTTGCTTGTCATAAATATGAGTAAGTCTGTTTCACCGTTAAAGAGGGAATTATAATTTAATGTCAATGCCCCTGTATTTATCTTATTAATCTTGTAACCAGACAAGTTATGTAACTTATCTAACATACTAAACAACTCTTTAGGGTCCGCAGTATAAATTAATACATTACGTGCAAACAAAGAATTCTCTGTTCCTTCAAAATGTATATAACATCCCATTAGATTTGATTTTCTTGTCATAATTGCCAAAGGTTATAAATACAGTGCAAATATAAGAGGGGCAAAAAAGCATCTCTATCACATTCCCTTTTAAAGCAACAAAGACTGGGACATTCCTGCATGAATCTTACCTTGAATTCAAGATTTCTCACAAATGGCAAACAAAGACTGCAACATTGCAGAATGAGTCTTACCTGAAGTGCAAGATGTCTCAGAAATGGCTTGTATCACATCAATGAACTCACTTAAAAATACTTATCCTTAGACTCAATATCAGATAAAGCAAACCAGCAAGACTTTCTCCACATCCAAACTTAATATCAGTGATATCTCCCTCTGCTGTTGTATTGTCTTCATCAGTATCTTTGTTTTCTATATGTTATCAAATCTTTGCCTTCCTTACACAAGCCCTCTATAATCACCATTTAGTAGAGGAAATAGACATTACCAATCTTTTTCACATTGATACCATAAACAACTTCTCATACTGCTATAAAACTGAAATAAGTATACAGGATGATGGCAAAATTAAATATTTTGCTGGCTTTGGTGTTACCAGTGCCACTGCCTCTTTCAGTGAAGCAAGAACCTCCTTATTTTCCCACACCCTACTAAAAGGTTGTACTTGTTTGGGCAATACACTCTTCTTAACTTTCAACCAAAATATAATTAGCAGTTCATCACTACCTGGAGTTTTTCTTGTTGATTGTGGCTTTATAACTCCATTCAACTCCTAAGTACAGACATAATCTCTTGCCTATATTTGCTAATCTGGCTATTTCCACTTTTCTTTAAAAAAGCTTTTAACACACAGAACTTCATAACATTCAAAATAATCCAGCATCATTCCCCTTTTCATCTAAGTAGTTAATGACTATTTAAATAACAGCTGCACTAACTTGCTATAAGTCATACATTTCTCATACTCTTTGTCACCCTACTGTGTTCAATCCTTATATGGCTCTTCATAATACTTTCAGAAGTATTCCAAGATCATTACTAGATCTTTAATCAGACCTGCTATAGTTCATTGAACTTTTTGCTGTCTCAATCTAATTTGAAATTGTTTCTGATTTTCTGGATAATTATAAAAATAGCTGTCTTTCAATGTTTGACATACTAATTAATATATCTTATTCAATAATTCATCTACTTCTTTATTAATCTTTTACATATGTTCCTTAATAAGTTTATCCCACTCACAAAGTAGCATTGCATAGCTATCAGTCTGTCCTTCTTCACTAAATCCCATCATAACCTGAGAAGTAGAATGTCTAACTTATTTTTAAGATTAAGCTTAAACCAATCTCATTCCTTGGCCAGACTCTGATTATTGTGATTTATCTTGTTCAAATTAATTTATGTTAACTATATTCACTTGCTTCAATTGATATGTGAGAAATCTCCCTTTATATTTTCCCAAATGTTTTGGGTTTTTAATGTGGTAATGTGAATGGAGCACACTCCTAAGTCTTTGTATGATTTCATTTCACAAAATTAGTTTTGCTTTAGTCTTTAGTGTCAGCCAAGAGTGGTCATCTCAGCAGCAGAACTGTATCAAGAATTGCCTTCTTCAGGGCTTCATACAGGTTAGCTGTAAGCTTAGCTGTATTGGTAGCAAATTCAATTACATTTCTAAAGTTTTGCTATTAAGTTGTCCTGTTGCTCCTATGAGTTTTGGAACTTTCTGGGTATCTTCAATCTACATTATTCAAATGTCTTCTTGGAAATCATGGTATTTTATGAAATTGTATCTCCCAAGACACTGTAGTCATGCTATTTTTGTCCTTTTTTTCTTGGACTGTTATATCTGTCTTTTTTGCATCTGTTTTCTTAACTGTTGGCATTGAATGATCCCATATATCTGAACTTCCTTGTTTTCAATACTGCTTTGTGGTTTATGTTTCTAATACCTCCCAGTTACCTACATATTGTAATGTTTTCACAATCCTCAGTGAAACAGTATTGTCACATTATTGTGCCTTTCAGTATACAGACCTTCAGCCATAAGTATATTGTGATCAGAAATGAGATATGCAGCTGTTTCCACTTCTGTTTTATACAACATGCATGTGTCTTCTTTCACCTTTTCTGTAGATTTTGTAAACTAATGGGTATATAGTCCACTATCTTGGGCCAGCATTATTAGCCTTTCATCATTGGTTTAAAATTTCCTCTCCTTAACCATTCTTGCATCAATTCTTGGTCAATATGTGATTGTTCTAGGGGTTCTCTATACTTGGCACTATACTTATGGGCTTTCCATTTTTCTTTCCTTTTCTTCTGGTCCTTTTTTAATATTCTCTCTCTCTCTCTCTCTGTTTTTTCACTTTTAGTTGCTGTCTGATTCTAGTCTACTTCTGGTTTGACTTCCATTCAGACTCCTTTCTGAAATGCTTCTGCTAAGCTAAGCAAATAAGTCATCTTAGACCTCTTCTCTTCATGCTTCAGAACTTTCCCTATGTTTACATCTGATGATGTCAACAAATATATAAAAAGTCCTACGAATGCAGACGTATAAATGCAGTCAATTTTAAGGAGGCTCATACCGGCTTTATGGCAAGTTTTTTGTGTCATTTGATAAGCATAAAACATTTTTCTTGTTTCCTTGTCCATCTGATTCAGTGCTATTTGGGGGCATTCAATCATACTAAAGCTGTAACTTAGAACAGGAAGAGAAAATTGATTTATAGTTTGGATTTTATTCTAAATGTCAAGGCAGATTTCAATTTTAGTTTAGTCTTCTGACGTATTCCTCATCTTAATCTTTTCATGTTTTATTGCTAACCCCTCATCTAGTCCAAAATGCTTATATACTTCATCCTGCTTAAGTTCCCTTATATTATATTCCTGTCCTAGATCTTGGTCCTGCAATGTTTCTGTAATAAATGTTGCTTTTGCACATTTATCAAGACCAAATGTAATTTTTATATAATTTGAAAATGTTTTAACCACTTGCAGTCATGCATTCAAATTCTCATCTGATGAACTATAAAAAAGTAGAGGCAATGTCTTTGAACAGAATTAATTTCTGGAAGTTAAGCTGTAACATTGCCTAGTCCTTTAAGTAAACAGCTTATGGTCAAGGGCACAGGAAAATAGCAATGGTGACAAAAAAATCACCGGGGAATATCCTTCATTTAATTTTTATCCCTGGGATAGTAATTTTTCCTTTATCATGGCTCAGGTGCAAAGTGGTTTGCCATTGCTTCAGTGTCACTGGCATGAAATTGATCAATGTTTGGTGGGTCTATATTAGAACACCGAACGTTCAAAATTTCGAGTGTTCTAATATCGAACCCTATGAATCGAAAATTTAAAACATCGAACATACAGAACAGTGAATTTTTTCCTAGGGAAAAAATTTGCTGTTCCAAAACACATACACACAACACAAGCACACCAAACAAACAGCAATCCACACACATACACCTAAACTCGTACACCTAACCCTACACTAAAACTATACATATACCACTAACTATCCACTTACCTTAACCCAAACCCTAACCCTAAGGTCCATCACTATGGCACAGTCACCTCACCCTCACCATAGCCCTAACTCACCTACCCCACCCTAACCCTCACGTCCACACAATCACACACTTACCTGACCCGCTCCCTAACCTAACTCACCTAACCCACCCTAACCCTCACTTCCACACAATCTCACACTTACCTAAACCCAACCTGTAATGTTCCACCACAGCACTGAAAATACCGAAGCAACAGAAATGGACAACCAAATTCTTTCCCAAGGAAAAAATTTGGTTTTCTGTTTCTTCGCTATTTTCAACATTCGCTGAAAATGGGTCGATATTAGAAAACTCGAAATTTTGAACATTCAGTGTTCTAATATAGACCCTGTTTGGTATATCTTATATATTTGCAAGCATTCAATAAGCTTATGCTTTTTTATAATACAGCCATACTGCACTTACCTTCTTCTATTTTTGCACTACTCTCTATTATAGCTTTGATTTACAAAGATAATCATTTGTTCCATATAACTTTCTTTTATTAACATTTCTGTTCTATTGTCATGATTCATTTTTTTTCTTAATGACTACAAACTCTGTATTATTTCCAGTATATGATTTATATATGGTTAGAAGCCAAGCTATAGGTCTATAGTTATTTGGATGGCATACAGATTGACTCTTAGGAAAAGCATGTTTTTTTCTGTTGTAAATCAGGTTGGTGTTTATTCAGGATGTGCATTTTTACTCAGGGTTAAGTCCTTCTCCAGGATTCACTGAAATCGATGTAGGCTCCATGTAGAGCCTACATGGAATGTACCCATGTACACTGTCATGGTTCCCCCTCAGTAGCACAACATGCATATTAATCATGGCATGCTGCCGAGGGAGAGCATAGTAGCAGTGATATTGAATCCATGTAGGCAGAAGTGTCAAGGCTGGGTGGATATTATGTATATGGTGAAGCTCTCTATAATGTTCCGTACTGCTGTTGAAATGTGCTGTGAATTAAAAGTGTGTGTTTTAAATGTGTAATATTTGTATAATTATTATTTTTTTATTTAATGTCCATTTGCACTGCATGGCGTGGAGCACAGCAATGCCAAGTGCGTGCACATAGATAGCAGACACCTGCCAGATATCTGAAAATCGAAACCAGATGTAATTAATTATGATATCTGTTTTTTATGTTTTTATGTTTTGTTTTTCTTTTTAAAGTCTGTTCAGACGGCGCAGCGCTGAGTGCAGCAACATCAAGCAACACTTACACATAGACAGCGGACACCAGCCAGACATCTAAAAATAGAAATCAGATGTAATTAATTATTTATTTCTGCTTTTGTTTAAGCTCATTTAAGTCTGTTTGCATGGCACATCACAGTAGCTTATTAGCACATGTGAAGTTGCACTAGCTTGTATACTATCCAAGTAGCTAAATGGGTATAGTGATGGCCTAAATATTCATAGGTCCTGGGATGAGGTCCCTAGCAGCCATAGCATTTGTTTAATGTAATCTAAGTTTTTGTTTAATTTGAAAACATAACTTTTACATTTGGCAGAGCTGCATGGTGCTAAGCACTACTTAAACGGGATTAACGGCAACTAATGTTTGCGCATTGCTAAGTTTCGCTTAAACCCCGTTTGTGTGAGTTTTCATGATACTCAGATTCACTGAGCTGGTTTGTGCAATGCTAAGCACCGCAGCACTTTTTTAATATTGCTGAATGATGCACAAGTCCAGGAACATCCTATATTAAGGCAATAGGTGGAAATTCTGTAGCATTCGTTGCAGTCTATCTAACTGACAGTATGCCAGGCAGTATTGGAAATGGTGCACACTTCAGGCACAGAGATGGGGTGTGCAAGATTCCAGGGTTTTTGTTGGGCTCTTTATATGCAGTTATGAATCTAGGCTACTGCAGGGAAATTACCAGGGCTCAGATTGTAAGGCTGAGGCATGGGATCGGTTGGCCAGGGACCTCATCAATGCTACTGGTATCCCTCACACTGGTGACCAGTGTTGTCAGCACTATGATGACTTGAAGAGTAGAAAGAGAGGAACTTTGGGCATCTAGGTCCAATAGGCAAGGGGTGGGCATGCTGCAGACATATGTTAGTATTTCTTCCAGAATACAAGCTGAATTTGTGCAAAACTGGTATGCATAATGATGTGCTTCTCTCTCAACAAATGTAGCTGAAAGGGCTCACAACATCCAGTCCCACGCCGGGTGTCTGGCCAGGTTGCACTGTGAGTGTGGTAAGTATGGACATATTATGCTAACTGTACTGGAATAAACAATAAAGAACAAAAAACTGTACTGTAATAAAGAATAAACAATACAAAGTGTAGTGCAGTAAATGGGCAATAAGAAGTGTAGTACAATAAATGAACAATAACGACTGTATTGCAATAAACACTAAATACCAATAGCAGTAAGCAAAAAGGTATACAGCAGGATTGTGGTATCATAACATTGCACTCGAGCTCTATGCATTGTATGTGTATTGTAGGATTGCTGCAGTCAAGTGCAAAACTGTAATAACTCTAGAATGCAAAAGTAATAGTCTGAATAATGTATTGCTTAACTCATAGTACGGTTCAGGGCTGTCTCTAGGCGAATCTCAGTCACATAATGCTCTCTTTTCCTCCCACTCCAGGAATAAAAGTTATATGGGTGATGTAGCCCACTTTATGGGCAGATTTTGTGTGTAGACTTCACAGATAGTAAACAACAGTACCAATAAAGTGTTGAGCAACATTGTGTTTTTCTAAGTAAATCTGTCTTTAATATTTGCGTTAAGGCTGTATTCATTGCATGTCTGTTATACATTGCTGTAGTCAATTGTTACATTATTTGCAGATGTCCTCTGCAGTTACAGCTTTTGGGTTCTACTCTCATGCCTGCCAACTAAGACATGATGGCTGTCTAGTTTACTTAATGTACACAAACATACATCTCAGCTGTCACAATTTTTTGTAATGTAATTACAACAACCTAATCTGTCTATTCCATGATTACCAGATAAATTATTACCTGAAATGCAATATATTTTGTAATCCGTTTACAGAACACCTTGGTAGTTATGTAAGTCCACAGTATATAAAATTGTTCTATGTAGTTGTGTACCTGCATTTGTTAGTGCTTGGCCCATGCTAACTGCTTGAGAGGTATGTATGTGCTGTATCAGCTATAGAAGAATTGTAATCACTGTACTCACAACTGACACCGCACACCTGTAGAAGTATGTAGTAGTACTCTGTGTAGTATTACATGTGAGGTAACTAATGGTATATTTTTCTCTCAATCCCCACCTCCTTATCTTCAATTTATTATTTATATTTATTATTATGATTCAATATTAACATATTTTGTTTAACTGTTTTATTGGCCTTATGGTTTAATTCATACTGGTTTGCTGTTAACATACTTACTGTTATGTTAGTTAATGTTGTGTTACACATAATATACCTTAATATGTATTTGGATTAATAAATATTATGTTCCATTCTGTTAATACTAACATTGGTTTGGTTATTACTAACATTAACTTATTGTTATAACTACTTTACTACAGAGCATCAAGGTCAAACGATTCCTCATGATCCACCTAACTGGCCTCCTGCGGCTGTGGCACTGGGTCCCAGCATGTCCAGAACCCAGCCTAGTGGTGACCCCTCTGCTGCCTCTGCACTACCTGTGGCATCGGGTAATACAGCCCCATAGGATGGGGTCAGGCCCCCCTCTGGGAAAGGTGGTGGAGGGGGAGTTGCCACTCATGATGAACTGCCGGGTCTGATGTGTGGGATCATGTACCATGGGTTTTGGATGATGCCTACATCAGACGGAGAGCATGCTGTCTACCCTCGTGAGGCAAGCTCACCTTGGAGCCCAGCCTCCACCACTGCCACCCTCAGGGCAGTGATGGAGCAGTGCCAACAGTCCCATGGGTGGAGATGTGAGTCACGCTGCTACCTTGTGGAGGTACATGGGACTGAGATTCCACAACACCATCCTCATCCAAGGTATTCACCCACCTCTTATGGTACACACCACCCCTGTCTGCTGTCTTGTCTGTCTGCAAAAGCTTCCTGACCTACCCAACTTACCTCCTTCACATGTACCTATATCCCTTTCCCAACATTCCACTCTCACCTTAAAATAAATCGGCACCTGACTCAAAAAAAAAAAAAAAATATATATATATATATATATATATATATATATATATCATCCCATACATAGCTCTCCATTTTCCACATGTGTCCACTGGACACAGTTATGTTGTCTTCACCCCCTCTCTGGGGATGAGAGTCCAAAGTCATTTACATATTCTGTCAACGTACACAGTTGTTGCTGTACAAGAAATGGATAGCTATGGTTGTTTCCTACACCCTTCCTACACATACCTGTCTGCCTTTCACTATGTTTTCCCCCTGCTTGCACTTCATTTCACTGCTTTCTTAACACTCCATTTTTCTTTTCTTCATGCATTTTTAGTGTGATGCTTTGCTAAGCTCAGCTAAATGGAGCTATATTGATATATGTTTTAAATGATAATAAACGCATCCCCTATTTTGAACCCAAGACCAGCACACCTTTAGACAACTGCATTGACCTGCCATGCCACACAGCTTTTAATTAACTCAGATGGTTTAAGCAAATCATAGTAATTGCAAGTTACACTCATTAAGCCTGTTTAAGTGGAGTTGCACATTGTGCCGCATCATACAAACTTGCTTAAAGACTAATGGAAAAAATTGGGAGTGCACCTTGCAGTCTGGTACAAGAGTATACCACCAGAAAGCCAAACACAGAATAATGGATGTAAGTGAGGTCTCTCATAGCAAGTAAATGTCCCCTTTTAACAGCAACATTTACAAATACACCTGCTAAGGCATTACTGCCACAATACATGTTCAACTGGGACTCTAGTGCAGAAATACATCCATATAAGGCAATCACATAATGATGGCTGCAAGAAAAGTATATCACAGCCTGTATGTGTGTACTTATATCTTGCAAATACACCTCCTGTAACAGGGACTCAATAGCTCAGTCTGTTAAATGCCTTGTAAACAGTACATTTTGCCACACACAATCCTGGGTTCAAATCCACTGTTGTGTAGCATTTAAATTACATTATTGTGAAGCCAGCAATTAATGACTGAGTCCTGTACTTTTTATCCACACAATGCATTTCAAATGAAATATCTGCTTTTCACTGGTGGAAGGCACAGGGCTGCAGATAGGACCACACTTCACATATCCCTATAGCAAACTATAAGTCCATAAAGTGTCACATCATGCATTAATATGCATTCACAGAGGATTTTAACTCAGGTAATGCAAATGAGGCCCACTAATATCAGAGTGCAGTACACAATCCTTTCAAACTCACAGTGCAGATTACCACAACTGCACAACTAACATACACATATGAAGCCCCTGCTTGTAACAAGGATTGCCAGCATACACGTTCCATATGAGTACCAGACTGTAACACATGGCCTGACAGTTGCCTAAATGGTGGACATAATGTTATATATATCCCCTATTTTCCTCAAGGACACAACAAACATGTTGCCTAGTACTCTGTTAATGATACTATTGCCTAACATACTTACCTTAAACACATGCCTTAATTGGAGTGGAATGGGTACCCTCACTCCGGCTCTGCCTCTACAATAAGGTTGACACAGCTCCCACAGTTACTCCTACAGCTTGTTGTCCTCCAAAGTATTCAAGCTCTCTGCCTATGCCTATTACCTGCAGTAGCAGCTGCAGCCTGTAACACACACATTTCTGTGTAAAAGTAGCTGCTACAGGCCTAGCCCCTGTGATGATGTACTCTCCTCACCCCAGTAATGTCCAGCACAACATATCAGAAAGGGCTTGTAATCTACACTAAGCCCTTATATCTTTTACAGCGGTTGCATGTAATTGGCTGATGATACTGCAAGTCAGCTGTGTTAGCTGCAATTAGCATTTCACAATCAAGCAACCACACATTGGTTAAGAGACAATCACCTGCTAATGAGAAGCATGTTAAAAGGCAAACCTGCTGGCTATGGGGAACCATTATGCATGAGACTTTCTGCACACAGAACATGCATTTGTAAAAATGTAAATATCACCACATATCAATACAGGAGTTTTGCACTCCACCAAGTATGTAACCTTTTTGTTTACAATAGGATGGAGATGTGTGAACATACTTACAGGGAACAGGGATTACAGCATTAATCCTTCATTAGAACTGTGATAATGACCTGTCATTGATCTCTGGATTTGTTATACCTACAGAGGATGTGCAATACATCAAGGGTGGAATTTTTTTGTCAACGTGGTGCACTGATCTCGTGGGACTGTCCCTTTATAGTGGTAGTAATAGCACACTGCTGTTTGTTTGACACTGTTGTTTAGACATATTATCTGGGGGGGTTGCCCCTAGGGAACATACTGCAATAGACTCCAGTGTTGGGTTTATGATCATACAGCAGTATCTGTCAAAGCACAAACAGGAATAGCTGACTATCACCAGTATCTTACTTGTATCCACACACTTAGTATGTTTGTACACTGTGTAATATGACATGTGTGATCTAGCAGTGGATACTGCCAGCCATTCTGTTCTTGCTGTATCTCTACATAGTGTACTTCCATGTATGTGATCCTGACATGTGTACCCATTCTGTTTTCTTTCAGGCAACATGTGCCCAAGATGCTGTGCACCTTTCACAGATGCAGAGAATATTATACTTGAAGGGTTCCAGCAATACCATGAACTCCTACTGTCAAGATGGAGGCAAAACAGGAAACAGTGGGCAGCATTGTGGCCTGACCTTGTCCATGATGTGAATGGCACTGGTCATCAGAGCAGGACATATGAACAGGTTCAATACTGCAAAACAGACATGATCAATGCTGCACACAGAAGAGCAGCAGATGTAGCCAGGAATCGTGGCATCACTGATGGAGAGTCTGCAGTGGAACAACCACTCTCAGCTACTGAGGAATTCCTGGTGAACCAAGGCACACATAATAGCTCCCAGGCATCCATCACACCATAGATTGTGGATGTGAGTGCCACAGTTTCCACGGCAGAGGAGCATGCAGGTAAGCTTACTTTGATCACCATTGCAATAGTGTAGCATTCAGTTTGTCAAGGCGTACATACTCTTATGTGGGTGTCAGATCTGTGTTCTTTGGGGGGTGGTGGAAAGTTTTAAATGCAGTTTGACTCTCATGGTCAGATGTTGCCCGATACAACAATTAACACAGCAACTACAGTAAATGTGAGATATATGGGTGAATTATCTTGTTGTGGGTGCAACATGTGGTGGTACTGACATTACCTCTCCCTCAACTTTTCACAGTTACATCAGATATTAAACAAGGCTGTGGTCCTGCTCCTGATAAGTACAACACTGTTTTGTTATAGATGTAGATTTCCAGCAATGTAATCCCTAAAATGTCATCCCAGGCCTGCTGCCTGGATGGGTATATTATCGGCATGATTGCCAACTGCACAGGTATTTTCTGACTGTACGCATGTTATATCATACGTATGCTTTGTGGGTGTGACCATACTGATAGTCGTGACAATATTGTCAGGACATTGCAAATTGTCATATGTGTCAACTGTGCAGAGACTTCATAAATGTCAACAGTGTACCTCATTGTCGCTAATGAGATTACTGTGTAAAGAGCTTTTATTTACAAGTAACTACAGCTGTTTGTGGGAAAAGTAATGTTCTCTTGTCCTACTATAGGAGGTTGAGGATTCAACAGGTGTGTAATAGTGCCAACAGTGTATAGAGCTGTACATATATTGCAACATAGTACTACAGAGCATAATAGTGTAGGTATTAATGTACTGCTTTTTCCTTTCTTATCACAGGTGACCTGGGGGGGTTGGTGTCTGTCCCCTACACAACTTGATGTCAGTGTCTCTTCAGACTCTGATGATGATGGTGGCTACAGTGAGACACAGGTGGGGGTTTCAGGGGCTGAATTTGTCCCAGAGGTTGACATCACTCTTTTGCCCTCATTGTCACTGCACACATTCAGTATGCCTACACATACCCAGTCCATGGAGGCCACAGATATTGGACAAACAGAGGGTGGGGACACTGAGCAGGAAGGTGTAACAGCTACGGCTCCATTGAGTGTAGACACTGGCCATAACCAGAAAGCTGGCAAGGTTCCACACAGGCAGATTGATAGGTGTGCTCATAGGAGGCCTGCTGTCCTTCCACCACCTATTGCAGGTGTAACATCATGGTTCATTCGGCATATGTTTCAGGCTGTCATGGAGGCACAGGTACATTCTGAAAGGAACTACAGATGTATGCCCAGGGTTATGGATGCAGCACAGTCTGACATCCGTGACTGCATCCACTGCATTGGGGCCACTCTCGATCAGTTCACTGATGCAGTGGAAAGAAAGTGGGCTGAGACAGTGTCTACCTTGGAACGCATAGTTTATGTGATGGAATGTGTGGTTGGAGTTGAAAGTCGGCCTCGTGGACGTAGGTCAGCAACCCCATCTGCTGAGAGTCCACGTGGCTATGCACAATCATGCTTCCATAGTGACAACACATCCAGCACTACAGAGGCGAGTGTGCTGTCCACACCAAGACATGGCAGGCAGTGGGCTTGTGGTCCTGGGCATTCCCATGGAGGACACAGTCCCCGAAAACAGCAGTTACCATCAGGGACTATCACCGCTTCTGACCTTGGGCATGGAGGTGCCAGTGCAATTCCTGGCAGAGCTAGTTCCCATGTTCAGGGCCAGAGAAGGTGAACTGTCAGCTCTACCATGCATGGTTCAAAGCTGTCAAACATACACACATGTAGAGCTAGCACTGAGTTTGACTGTGTACGTGCACACACTCACACACCACTGTCAAATGCAGGTCACCTAAAGACACACATGGCACATTTCCATGGTCCCTCTTGCTTGCTTCCCTTTCTGACTCACACACATGTTGTCAACCTTTTGTGTCATCCTAGGTCTCCTGCAGTCCCACATAACACCCTGTGCAAGTGATGATACCTGTGCCACATCCCTGTATTCCTTATCATCGATGCAGGGAAATTAAGCTATGTGTCTGATGCACAGGGTGACTATATAAATTAACACTTACTTGTGTAATGCATTGTTGTTTTGCCATGCCACTTGTTCTGGTTACTAACAGATACTGTATGCTGATATCTGTAATGAGTGATCCACATAATTTTGTGTACCTTATGTTATATGATGGTGTAATGGCTGTATACTTACACAATGAAAGGCGTGTCATGGACCTGTTTCTGTTTCTGTTTCAGGATTCTGTTAAGGACAACTATGGATACACAGTGGCAATATAGCCATAGAAGTCACAGTACAGGATGCAATGTCAGCACAGAAGAAATATGTCTTCAACAAGGTACAGCACTAGAACTGCATGGCTCCATAGGTCCATATGTGTATAACAGGCTAACAAAGACAATGGCATCAGTCAGCATATTCACGCATGCCTAATTTGTGAACAGGTTTGATACCCTTGATAAGTGTCCCCAGGTTTTTGGGAGCTAAGACATCTACATGCTGTGGTGCAGGGGATGACCCATCTACATATTTCCTGTGTCCAAAACAAACATGTGTCTGACAACAGCTATGATTGTCTTGTTTTGCATCCCATTGTGTAACCTGAACATGATGTATGTCACAGCAGATGTATGCTTCACATGCATGGGGGGCCTGTTACATATAGGGTGTCCTGTCTGTATTACATAGCTGTCTCTCCAGCATGTACTATGTATACCACAATGATGGTGTAGGTGTGTAGAACAGGTACGACATGTGTTATGTTGGGTCATGGATACGTGGGAAGTACACATTGGGATCTGAGACCTCCCTGTATGGCAGCTATACACATCCCCTCCAAAGCATTTAGGAGACAGATTACACATGTACGATCTTAACACAGACTCCATAGGACATACTATCTGCAATGTGTATTGCTGTAGCATGGAACCTGTGTGGCTGCTACAGTTGTAAGATATGCTTATGTAGTGACATAGCAAGGGTGTCACTGTACACAATGATAGATGTGATGAGTGCCACATTCAGGATAGCAATGACAGTCTGGGAGTTACATCACAGACTTTCTGTTTAGGTTGTGCAACATTGAATGCATCTCACATCTTACCCACCATAGAAAGTCAAGGGATACATTGCTCTCTGTGTCCATAAGTCCATGAGTAATTACTCAACTGTGTGTGGTGTGCAGACACTGCTATATTTCCCAGGGGTGGATGACCTTCCAAAGGTTAGTATTGTCCATTCGTTGGCATTTAGTATTTGTCAGTGGCTCAGACAACAACTGAATGTGTGTCTCAGGACATTCCATAGGATACCATGCTCTGATATGTTTTCTGTCATCACATGCAACACATTACTATAAAGCACATGATGACAAGCAGGACACAGCCTGTTTGTTCATCCATATAGCTGTCCCTCATCATGAAAGGTTTTGTAGGCTTCACATACTCTTTTCCATGTAGATTCCTTTATTAGCAAGCTGGACACACAGTTGGTCTTTGCATGTGTTATGCCGTCTGTTCCAGGGTTTGTCATATGTCACTATGGAACTGACAAGAAGGGGATTAGTACAACCACTGTAATGCTGCAATGTAATGTACAATGTCCATTGGCATAAATGTCAAGTGTTGCTATAACAGTCAGCACACTGGCTGTGAGCCATCATAGGTGACAGTTTCACAGCTAGTCATTTATCCTGCCCTTCAACACATTACTGGTGCATATCTGCATGACATGACTGTGAGGCCTACTGCAGGGGACTGGCCACCTTTGGCCAATGTGTGTCCACCTGCTACATGTCCTAGGGATGTCATACTGTACAGTTATGTACCTGAAACATGTCTGTGTTCCCAGATCATGTCACACAACAACCAGTGTGCTGTCTAGTTGCTTGACAGGCATTGTACACTTGTGAGGCCAATGTAATGCTAGCAATGTTGTGTTGAACAGGTCGCCTATGCATGCACAGGCATGCACATCTTCACTGTAAAGTGTGCCTACAAACACTGTATATCAGGCTGTCAATCCCAAGGGTATGGCAGCATGACCCTACCTTTGCAGTACCTGCTGCTGAGATGGGAATGTCCCCACTCCTCTATTCCTATGACACAAACACAATGTGCGACAGATGTGACTGCATTTCAAACCTTGCTGCCATGGTGTCTCCAACAGCAGTCATTACATATGGCAATCAGCATTATGCCAACATGCACAGCTCACATCCTGCAACATCTACAACCACATCACACACACCTGCATGTGTGCAGTTCCTTACCAGACACTTTTCTAAAAAGACAACTCAGAAAAATCCTGCTCATGGAGTGCACAGGACACATAATACTGCATGTACCACTCTCTCACTGGTCAAACACACGAGGCAAAACACAAAACCACACTTCTTAGTCAGAGGTGATTACATTGTGAGACACATTGATGTTTGTGTCAAGTGGTGACATATAGGAAAGATCACAGATAGCTGTCTGTGGGGTGACACAATAGGTCTTACCACACATTACCGCAAATCAAGGAATATCAGTTAACATAATGTTAACATCATAGTTCCTGCAGGTTTTATGATGAGGGACATATGTCATTGGCCTGTATGCAGACAAATGAATGTACTTAGCCAGTCTGTGTCTCTCATGGGTATATGCATACCTGTTGACTGCAGTTGACCCTTACCTAGGATGATGGCTCCATACACACAGAAATTTATGGAAGTCAATAATTGCTTTAGCATGTGGTGTCATTGTCAGAGGATCTACTACATGTCTGCCTGGGATGCCTTGCTCAGCAGACATCAATGCTTCACCAGTGATGGTATTATCTCTCACCCCTAAGATTTGGAGTACCAACCAAGGCTACTGACACCCCCACAATGCAGCTTAAATGTACTGTTCAGGGAAAAGTTGACAATGAGAACACCATCTTTATACAACATCATGGTTATGCTGCTACACAGTGGGTATGGCAACACTGAACCTCAGTCTGTGGAATGTGTCCTTACCCTGGATTATGCAGACATGTGTGCAGTCAGGGGCATTTGGTTCAAGGCTATGGACAGCACCACAGCCATACCAGACTACATGTCCAGCCACATCTTGACACGTCAAAATTACAGTGTTCAAGGTAATGCAAATGGTGCATACATACTCATTAAGGATGGATGTACATCCAAATTCTGTGAAACACTGTGATTTCCCAGAGACACTGCAGGTGCATTCAGTACTGGAATGGCACATGATCTGTATGTATGTGTGTCTATCAAGATATATCACATCACCATGGTGTGGGGGTGGCATTAAGTGACTATCATCTGTGTTGCTTAGTCATGCTGCAGCTCACTTGCCCAAAGTTAGTCTATGTCCTTATCTACAATGCCCTGGAGCAGTGCCATGACACCCCCCCCAAAGGGAACCAATGTATTGCATCATGTGTTAAACAATATGAGTGACGTCTGCAGCCCCCCAATGTGAGGTTCTCCCTGGTGGGATCTGACCACAGATCAGTGTCATAACCATGACCCTCATGCAGACAATACAGACATATATTTCAACAAAACCATTTATTACCTCCTGTGGGGTGGTTTGCATAGCTTGGCTGCACCTCTCCCCTCTGATGGGACAGGCAAGTATGCAGAGCTCTACACCCATGCATTATGCCAGCAGAATTACAACTGCATGAACTCGGCTGTACCTGACAGGAGGAACACAGGCTCCTCATGGCACAGAAAACCTGCTTGGTGGACAACTGCCATTATCAGGCTGTACAATAAGAAATGGACATTGCTGTGTGACAGTTGGGGTGAGCATATACCCCCCTTAAAAGCAGAGGCACAACCTCCTCAGCAAAATCAAGCACATAGTGTTGCTGTGATGTTGTAGAGACACATTAAGTGACAAAATTAGCCACCCACACAAGGCAGAACCACAATGCACAGTACAGTTACATGTGTGACCTCAAAGGACAGGCCCAGATTGCCACTGAACTCATACATAATGATGCCACATATAATGGGTCTGTACTCATAGCTAACCTGCACAGGTTCTGCATCAGCTTCACTCCACTGTTCTCACCTCATGTGACACATGACATTCCTACATCCTGTCCCATAACTTCCATATCTATAGAGCAGGTCATAAATGACCTATCTATGGAGGATACACAGCATCTATTAGAGATGCTAACATCCCAGGCTGCATCCTACATGGGATCTATCAAGGATTACTAACACCATTGGGAACACCTTACAGTCATACTGAAACCACTGATTGGACCCCAACTGACTGGACAATGGCAATTGTTATGCCCTTGCACAGATGTGGTGCATGCAGTGACCACCAGAACTGTAGACCTCTATGCCTGAGTATCCATAGCTTTATGGCCATAGGGGCAATCATCACAGAGCTGATCAGTATATATATATATATATATATATATATATATATATATATATATATATGCTCTACACACAGTTGACTGTACACCATTTGGATGCCTGACAGGGGGATCATGAGTGTTAAACATGGGTGGACATTTCCGAGACAGTCACCAAGGACCTTGGTGAGGGGACATCTGGGCATACAACCCCCAGGGCTGAGCCAAGCCATCTGGCTATATCCCCCACTCAGGCATCATTTACAAAGCACCCACTAAGCCATCTATGGTGCTATAATTGTAGGGGTCACTAAGTGGCTCTTTGATGGCAGACATGCTCAACATAGGGACATCCATCTACAATAGCTGATCTGTAAGCAGCAGTGTTCAACAGGGCTCAGTCTTGGGTCCTCTGCTACTTGGAATCCATTTGACCACGATACAAGTGAATACTGAATGCCAGTAGCTAACAATATTGTATGATGCCTGCAAACTGTGAGCACTCATGGGAGTCTGCGAGTTATGTCAATATCCTACAACAGGGTATTGATGAACAAATGCCTGTTGACATAATAATGGCCATAAACTCCATACAAATATATATGTATTATCATTTCCATCACTAACACCTATGTCCTGGTAAGTAGCACATCAGTCGCAACATGTGATGTACATACTCATGGGTGGAACTGGGCACATAGACCTGGCCACACAGGTTTACGCCTAATATGCCTGAAATCACCATGTTTCCCCAGTGGTAAGACAGGAAGCATATGTCATACCTGAGGGCACAATCGCCCATAATTGACATACTCATAACCTCCATTTATTCTCCCTCAGCATGCCAATATCTGAGTGCAATGATAATTTTGTAATGGACCTTTGCAAGCAGTACTGGCACTTACACACAGCAGTATGGCCCCTTATAAGGGAACTTCACATCTTTAGCATGTGTTCAATGGGTATCATCTGAAATGAGTGTCATTGTAGCCTGTGGCATATAGACTACTTAGAGGTGATCTCTGCTTTGCATACAGGGCAATGTGTGACTATGCATTATTGTAAATGCTGCATATCTGTAAGTGGCACAGTACATGAATTAATCACTGTAAGGACATTAACCTAGTATGTGACATTGGTAATACATGCTGGTGGGAGAGAATTGTCTAGCAGACTTTAACCCAACTTTGAAACAGAACGCTTGCTCTGAGTCCTCCTGTGACTGTGGGTGACATAGACACTGGTGGGGGGCTGTGTATCCCTTCCCTTGGCTGATCCTGCTACAGCTATTTCTGCAGGATCATATTGTGTAGCATAGCACATACTGTGAACATATGTGCACATGTGGCTGGAGAATACTGCAGGGCTCCACCAGATATATCAAGGCACTGGAACCGTGACTTCAGAAGCCCAAACACACACTTTATGATGTTCCTAGTTTGTGCATGTGCCTCTTTATGGCGTTCTTCCATGGGTGTGTATGCATTTCTGATGGGTGTCATCATCCACGGTTCCAGGGCATAGCCAGCATCCCCCTGTAAATGGCCATGTGGGATGTCCCCCTTAGCAAACATCTGGTACAGCTGTGATGCTTGCCAGATATGGGAGTCATGATAACTGATACGGCTGCCAGCACACATATTCATGATAATTCCCTGGGCATTGCACATGACTTGGCAGTTGATGGAGTGGCACCCCTTGTGGTTGACGTAGATTCTACCCTCCTCACCAAGTGGTGCCATGATATGTACATGAGTGCAATCTATGGCACCCAGTATTTGAGGGTAGTGTGCTACATGGTAGAAGTATTGTATATTGCTGGCCCCTGCCTCAGCCATGAGGGGAAAAAAATGTGCTCACGTGTATGTGGTAGCATGGCATTCAGGAACTGGTGGAGTACCCTGGATGCTCATGCATGTGAGGCCACCATGTCCCAGTTGGTCTTTGGAAAGTACCTGTAGCTAGTTCCACTAGAATGAATTCCCAGCTGTTGGCTCTAGGTCTGAGTTGAGGGCAGCAGAGCTCAGTGAGTTCTTGTAGTATGTCTCCAGCTCATGTAGCTCCAGGAAGGTTACCCTGGGCCTGAACACTCTTCTGCTTCTCTGTCTAGGACTATTGTCAGTAGCAGCAGCATTGACTTCTGCATCTAGCACATACAGATGTAGCAGACCTGCAGCAGCCCCTAGCATTCTCTCAGTTAAAATTCCTAAGTCCGTACTCCAATGGTCCAGAGTATTAGGAAAAAATCAGAATGCAGGGTGTATGCATACGTTATAGAGCTCTGCTGTAGATGCAGAGTGTGTGATTGGTTAACTATGGTGCATTCCACCTGCCTACAGTATAATTAACATAATTTAATGGCCGTATTTTAGCTTAAACAGGGGTCAAAAGTAATTAAACAGATTTTTTTTCAGACATGATGGTGCACCACGCAAACATGTGCAGAGAAAGGTAAACAAAGCTTAGAAGTTAGTGGACACGGCCCCTTAGAAGGACATGCTCAGCCAGGCAGCATGCCATGCAAAGACATGCACCTAAACTAAAATGAGTTTAGAGAACAGTAGACACCCTCCCCCTGGTGTCAGCTACATCCCGTGTAAACAGCTACATGGGTCTAAGCCTACACAAAGTGGATATGTGGATATGATTACTCCTTCTTGCTGTTCAGTAACTCCACCTCATTTGCATAGGTATCCATGCTCACAGTCTGGAAACTACATGCTTCAGAGCCCAAACATCTTAGCAACAGCACCAATGTACCATTGTAGGGACTCCACACACAGTCTTGTAATTAATTTCTGTGACATAATATTATTTTTTTTTACAATTTTTTTTCTATAAAGAATGTTTTTGCACTCCAGCATGCCATGCAAACATGCCCACATTATTAAAAAAAATTATTTAACTTATTTCCTTTCATTTTTCCAACATACAGGATAATAGTTTTGCTCATATGTGTATGTGGTATGATATTTCTGTCCATATATCTCCATTTTTACAACCCCTTTTGTCTGCTTACATCCTGTACATGGCATTTTTTCCATGTATACTACAGACATTGACATGGGGTTTAAACAGATGTCTTTCTGCTTGCTGGATCACTCTATCTGCCTCATTTGCATGAGATTTACCTGCGTATGAGGTGATTTGCATGCCATGGAACTTTCTGTGTTGGCACATCCTTGTGTGCTGCTCAATAGCGCTTACTGAATTTAAAAATGTTTGCACCAATGTGAGTATCATGGCACAATACCTACACAGAAAAAAAAGTGTAGAGTTTATTAAATTCCCTCTCTTGTGTGAAGATGGTACTAACTTTAGCCACAAGTCAGGCACTTTGTCCAGACCTGGGGGTTTTCCATTTGGGAGTTTTTCTTAACTTTGTTTCAACTTCATGGGCTGTTACTTCCTCCCATTTTGTTTCAACTTCACTGGCTGTTACCTCCCCCATTTCATATCCTCTGCATTAGACCTTCTTACTATTTATTTTAACTCTTCTATCCATTCGTCATCTTTGTTATGCTCAACAAGACTTCATAAATGTTTCTCCAAAATGTACCTATTTCTTCTTTTTATTGGTGTTTCTGTTGTTTTTGCTTTGTTTCCCAGTTCTCTATAAAACTCTTTGGGTCATCAGTGAATTACGTATTTTATAAAGTGTTACTTTTTGTCTCCGTTGGTTTATAGATTTTTATTTATTCATTGCTTCCATGATGGCATTCTGTTTGTTTCCTTCCTTCAATTTCCTTTGTTAATCCATGTTTTGTGGTAACAATTTATCTGTTATTAGTTTATCTACTCAGTAATATATCTTATTTATTCTTATTATAGCACATTGATTTATCTCAATAGTTTGAGGGATATTTTCTTGGTTATCTTACTAGTTTTAATTACTGTGTTTATCTGTTTTACATCTCCAGCATGATTCTAAAGAAGAGGAAATAAGTGCATGCATCGATACTCTACTCTTAAGGGGCATGATTTAATAACCGTATCAGATATATTTCACTGCATTAACAAGCTATATATGTTCAGTAATGACACAAATTGTATCTATTTATGATTTTGTCTTATATCTGATAGAGTAATGGGCATTCTGTGTCTAATTCACCTAACTATCTAAGAAAGAGGTAAAAACATTACTCTCACATATGTTCCCAGGTATCTTCCCATTTGGGCCACACGATGAACCCCAGGCCCTCTCTAATTTTCAGAGCAAATGTTTTTACAAGCCATATCTCTTATGTATAGAACAATATTCTTTTGAGAGACTATCATCTCCTTCATTATTCTGTGAAATTCTGTCTGTCACCGTAGGAGATATATGCTATAAATCATAATACTGTTCGCTTCTGTGTAGACTTTACCTCCCAAATAACATCTGCTTTCATCCAATAAAAAATCCTCCACATTCAAAGAGCATGTTCTTGAAATCAGTAAGGTCACTCCTCTTTCTGCCCTAATAAATGAGGATGACACTCCTTTTGACCATTATCTCTTTGTTAATGCATCATACTCTATTTCATCCTAATGTATTTATTATGGTGCAGCTATCCAAAGTTTTAGGCCTTTAAGGTCAGTAAAGACTTCGCTGACTTCATTTTTTTCATGGCTAGATTACTTAATTTGTCATGATGCAAAAATCATCCTTGATCTTGGAAAATAAATTATTCTAGCCTTCCAAATGTATCAGAATACTCAGTTGGTTTCCTCAGCTATGCATGATTTCCTGTCCAATTTTTTAAGTTTTCATTTTTCTCTTCACATACAAAGACATCAACATAAAAAAATGAAGCCTGGGTAATTTGATCAGCAACAACGAATGAAATACAGATCTATTTATAATTAATTTCAACTGAATACTCATAATCGGAGCCATGATTAAGGCATGGTGAAGGGCACAGGATGTTAGGGGGTGTGACTGGCAGGTACTGCTGGTGTAGTAGTGCAAGTACTGGCCTTACTTTATGTAGACATGACCTTCAGAGCCGAAGAGCTTTCTGTTTTTTTTATTCATCAACTTTTTGGTTGAGAGGGCACCAGGCCAGGGAACAGTACAGGATGTCAGGTCACCTAGCTACTGCTGTGACCAACACAATTTTAAACAAACTTGCACTAGTCAAAACCTCATAGAAATTTTATAACATATGTCAACAAGCAAGTTGCCTGACTTCTTCTACGTCCACTGTTCCCACTCCCCAGTTGCCATAATCTTGCTACTCTGGAAGTTTTTAAAATCACTTCACAGCAATCAATGCAGCCCAACATTATTCGCGTTTTATTTAACAGTTGTCCCCAATTCAAATATTACACTTCTGACTTGATAAAACTCATACCTTGCACATAGTGCAGATGAAGGAGGCCTCCCATCACACTTTCCACACAAATCTTCATACTTCTTTCCACATTTAACTTTAGCATTGAACTCTTAGCACATATCAAAGGGAGAGAAGCAGTTAGTTAGTTAGTACAACAAATTTGTTCATTCATTAAAATTTAACTAAAACGGACACATGGGATTCATAGACACACGCTGTACCTCTTTTTGAAGAGTTTGCAGCCAAAGAGCTGTAGAATTAATTTTAGGCATTGAATAGTGTTTACAGTCCAAACAAAGGTCCAAACAAAGGACTGCATAATTAAAAAAGAAACATAGAGATATTGGGAGAAGCAGTGCAAATTTACTCCACAGCAGGGTGTGCGACTGATATGATGGACATTACAATGAAGGCAGTCTAGTGTGTCCATGTTAATGTATGCTCACACATGCAATGTAACACCACAGAGCAGCATCTCTTACTTGTTTGGAACAGGAAGGACAGTATACTTGACTTTATATAGTCTACTGTAGGTGAACACAGCAAAATGACCACTATGTTCTATGGGATAAATAGGAAAGCAGAAGAAAGGAAAACAACAAACAAAGGAAAAGATGCAAGAGTAGCTGCATAAGGAAATAAAGGTGGGGAAAGGAAGGACATTTTTTTTTTGCAAAGACAGATACCATTTCGTTAAATTTTACAAAATAAGGGAAGGTAGGGAAGGTAGTGGTAGAAGGATACATGGAGAAGGGTGCTTAGAAGGGGATGGCAGACAAATGCTGACTATAAAGACAGACGAGGCTGGTATATACAGAAAAGTTAGGGAGTTCAGTGGATTGACATAGATGTACAGAGCAGTCAGTTAACAATAACTAACTTACAAAAGAAAGGAAGGGTAGGGAAGATATTGGGGATGGATGTGGAAGGGATGCAGGGGGAAGGGTACATAGAAAGGGGTGACAAACAAATGCTAACCATAGAGACAGCCAAGACTGGTATATACAGAAAAGGTAGAAAGTTCAGTGGATGGACATAGATATACAGAGCATGGACATGTAGTGATGGGGAGAACTGGGCAATGAGTAATGAATGGGGTATGTCACATAAGGAGGGGGACTCCAGAATGCGGATAGAGTATGGTTCTGGTATTGCTGGCTGCCTGGCTGGTCCAGACTGCAACAAACCCAGGCATCACTCACCTGGATGGTTGATGTTATAGGTAAGTTGCTCCTCACCATATTGGGCCAAACAGGGTCTATCAGTTGCATGACTTTGTAAGCCATACCAGAAGACAATCTACATTGTCAACATGGGCATCCAGCTGTTGGCACTCCTTGAAAGACACCATCCTCCACAACCGATGGTACATGGCCAGGGCAGACCTCACTATTTTATTTTCAGAAGAAAAGATGCATCTTTGTTCTCTGCAGAGAAATGGCCATGGAGGACACCAGTAACTTCCACTAGGTTTATTCTAGCAGGGAAACTGGCATTCTCTTGCTGAGAGTCAGATCTGTGGCCACTGGTGACCCAGCACTAGAGGCTTGAGCAGCCAGAGGTTACCATGGACTCTACTCCTGCTCTTCCTCAAATGGACTGCAGAAGGACCACACAATAGGAACACCCAGCCATGTTAAACTGTTGCTCTTCTGCCACTGGAAAGGAAAATATACACTCCTAAGTATACATGTACAACAGTTAAGATAACAGAAGGCAATACTACAGAAAAGTGGTTACAGTACAGTGGTGACACCACTTCAAATCACTGTTCTGATACTGGCAGTGATTAACAGAAAAGGTGATGCAAGTAGCATCCCTCACCATCCCAATAAGTTCACGCTAGACACCAACCTTCTGCAGTGGATCATTGTACTCACCCAGGAGGTGTTCCCTAAAGTTCCTCTGCAGGACGAACAACAAAAAAAAATCCTGTTCTTTCTATCAAGTCATAGTTGAGGTCTGTATTCTGCAATGTTTGAAATAGCCATGGCCACTCACTGAGTTCTGCACATGGATCAAAATGGTAGCTTTTTGTGCACAAATGTGGATTTGTTGTTCATGTTATAAAAAGTAGAACGGCCTTGTGGCACTCCTGTGTGTCCATAATGCTGAACATTGGCAGTATGTGTGCACGTCATTCTCATTCTTTGTGATCACTTTGACATGTACAGCTAGTGGCAGCATGCTTGCAATAACACATTGGGCAATAGCAGTGATAAATAGTGGCATTAACTAGCTTCATAAACATAGACAACACGCTAATTGACTCATTAACATGATATAATGCATCCGTGCCATTTACTACAATACTACTCATTACTGTAGAGCTTGAACTGTACCATAAGCATCTTTCTGTAATACTCTCTTCTGTTATCTTAGCTACTGTAGGCAACAGATCAACAACGTTGTTGTATGCAGATAATGTCACATTGCAGGCAGACTCTGAGTAAGAACTTCAGCAAAGAATAGGTGAATGGAATGAAAAACTGAAGGTACATGGGATGAAGCTGAGTACAGGTAAGACAGTTGCGATAGCTGCAAATGGGGGAAATCAGAAGTAGTTGAGAACTGAGATAGAAGGGAAAATAGTGTAATGGTTTAACAGCTTCAAGTATCTGAGAGGGTTGGTTGAGGAGAAGGGAAGTCTGAATGAGGATGCCAAATCTAGAATCAGAGCAGGTTCCGCCAGCTGGTGCAGAGTGTAAGGAGTAGAGCATGACAGAAGAATGCCAAAGAAGCTGAAAAGTAAGATGTACAAAACAATGGTGCAAACAGTACTACATTATAGTACAGAAAACTGATGAATAAAGACAGAGCAGTTGAGAAAGGTAGAGGTGATGGAGATAAAGAGCCTGAGATGGAAGATAGGATGCATACTATGGGACAAACAAAGAAGTGAGGACATCAGAGCAGAAGCCAAAGTAGCTCCAATTGCAGAAAGTTAAAGAAAACAGTTTAGAAAGCCCCGAACTGAGAGAAACATAAAAAAGGCAAGAAAAAATAATATGTATTTCAGTTCAGTTTAAATATTTGAAATTGCACTTATAATGACCTGTTTGGTGATAATATTTTGTACTTTTTTGATTTTTCTCCATGCTTTGGTCAAAAAACAGTTCTCTAGAGGGTTCATAATTATATACTAGATTAATGGAAACCAGGGCCTTTATAAGCCTAATCACGCTATCCAACCCAATTGTGTCTCTATATACCATGGACATCTATTAGAAGATGGTATGTTAGTTAGGAAGATTCTAGAGGTTATTTGGGGGTGTTATGTTAGTTTGGGCATTACTGTCTGCCTCTTTCAGAAACGTGTAGGTGAGACCCAGGGTTAATTTCTGGTTTCCCATCCACTGGTCAAGGTTACTCTTAAATAGGGTTAGGGATGGATTCTGCTTCACATGGATGGGAAGCCTCTTCCAGAGCATTGGGATCCTCTGAGGCACATATCTGTCTCACCAACATGTCTTATTTTTATCTCACAAGCAAAATTTAAATGTGCAAAAGGTCCAGTGGATGGATCCGAGGATGCCTTGTATGCCAGGCATAGAGCGCCTCTCAGTAACCTGTAGGAGGCAGATTATAGAGACAGGGCTTTAAAGCTGTCCGTACAGGACAATGTGCTTTTACTTTAGATTCTCCTGGTAAGAAACGTTTGCAGGCATTCCAACTGTTGCATATGTTTGGTCAGGTACATATCTAAGCAGGCATTATACTCAATGATGGGTTTGTTAAGTCCTGAACAAAGTAGCACTATGACTTCCTTAGTGCTGGATGACATGACCTTACTTATAAGTTGGGCAACATAGCATGATTTTGCTATTTCTTTGGCCTCATGTTTGTCAAAGACCAGATTATTGTCTACATATATTTCCAGATCCCTAAATATTGGGTTAGCTCTTAAGGGTGATTTATCAATGGAGTAATTGGCCTGGGTGGCAGTTTTTCCAAAAGCCACTATAATGCATTTCTTGGCATTGAGTTTTAGTCAGTGACAATGGCACCAGTCAACCACAGGCCCTTGACATTAGCCTTTAACTCAGAGAAGTTGATGCCAAATAGAAGTTGTCCCAGCATGGAGACCTGAAGTACCTACTTGTGACTGGTCTCTTAGTGGAGGAAATATCACCAATCCTGACTTCCTGAGTCCTGTCTGTGAACCAGCTAGCAAAGCAATACATTATGTAGGTGTTTATGTCCAGTTTGGTGAGCTTGTAAACTATATTTGAGTGAGGTATTGTATTCAATGTCTTAGCCAGGTGCAAGTAAGCAGTATGCACCATTTACCCCTCATCCATTGCCTCAGTGACCTTCTCAAAGCAGTCCACCAGGTTCGGTAGGCATGATCTTCCCTTGACAAAGCCAAACTGGGTTGGGTCTAATGTCTAAAGGTTGCATATGTTTTGTTGATCATTTCCATGCTAATTCACACAATATACTCTGAGCTGTATTGGCTGGATTTGAACTAACTACCTAAGATCACAAGTTACATCTTGATGCCTAAATTGCAAGAGCCACATGACAAGTTGAGGTACAACAGGGACAGTGCACACTTAAGTAGATGACATTACCACTGTTTATTAGCTGGATGTTTATGCTAAAAACTTGTCAAAGTGCATGTACACAGTATGAGGGTGAAAGATGCAGTCACAGCTGGCCTCAAACATCCTATATGCGTCACACAATGTACAAAGCACAGTAAGAAAGTCATGTAACAAAGGAGAATTCACACTTCAGCTGTGAGATACTGCAGTTATGTTAGCATTATGTAATTATTTTGTGGCCAAAAAGTGATTTTGTCTGGGGATGCTAGGATTTGCCAATGTAACACCGAGCCACCGTAAATTCATCTCATAAGTGGAACTGCACATAAACGTGGTTGTGAGGTGGCTAACGGTATATGACAGTAATCAAAGTCACACTATTTAAAGAGGAATGGACTTGAATCACCTACCTATCTAGTTACACCATCTGTACAGCACATTATCAGTAACCAATGCCACAGGAGAATACTGAATACAAGTAACACATACAGCATCTATGAAGAGATGACATCAGCAGTGTATTGCCAAGTAGATGTGTCTGGTAAAATGACTTTTACAGCGATCTGGGGTTGTCAATGTTGTCACTGCAAATGTGTGTAAACCCATCCTGAATTAATTTACACACACGCACGCACGCACGCACGCTCGCACACACACACACACACACACACACACACACACACACACACACACACACACACACACACACACACACATTTGTAGAGGTTAAGCACTGCTGTATTTAAACCTCCTACCTATTTATAAATACATAAGAAATGGAAGCACCACAGGAGACCTCTGACAGGAGTGTATCCAGAGAATATCATTTTATAACTGTGTGCTTTTGTTGCTGTCCCCAACCCACTTGCCATTTTAAAAATTGAAACATCCACCCACTTAAGAAATCTTTGTGTCACTTTCCCTCTAAAATCATTAACTAGATATTTTTTCAAACTAGGAAAATCTTATTGGAGGCATTCATTTAGACAGTTGTGGACATATTATTGCCTAAATAAACCATGGTTTCTCTACGTAATGCAAAGAAAATTGTGCTCAGTAGAGTACAAAGAGTATACCTAGCTACAGCCTTGTGTTGCAAAGAAGTTGTAGTTGTGGAGTCTGACTCTTAAGTGGAGAGAGTGCACTTTTGTCAGGATGACCTCATCAGTGTGTTTCAGAGAGGATGTTTCTGTAAAATGTGGGATAAGGGAGCTGTGTACACAGTGAAATGTGTTCTCTGCATGAGAATTGGATACCGGAACAAGCATTGCACACAGTCACACAGACACACAAGTTTCCCATGCTGAACATTGAACTTCCTATCTATTTAGTTACACAGCGTAGAGAACACTGATTAGTTGTAAACACCACAGGAGAAGTCTGACTGTTAAGAGGAAGAGTGCACTTTGGTCAGGATGACATCATCAGTATGTTGCAGAGAGCTTTGTGAAGAGTTAAAGGTATTTTTCTCAGGGAAAGTGGATACAGCAGCAGGTGTTACACATGCTTACATGTTTCCAGGCAGATCATTCACCTCATACCTATCTCATTGCACAATGTAGAGAGCACTGTATTAGTCACAATTGCCACAAAAGACTGATATTAATAGTCAAAAGTACATAGGAGAAGACTGATATTAACAATGTGAAATAGCACATCTGTACTTCTTGAAAATCCACTGTTTGTAACATACGGTACTGTGCTTCAGAGGTTGTAAAACAAATGCATATGTGTGCACAGGAAAATGTAACATTTCTATGATTGTTCCATGTTAGCACATACTTCTCTACTTATATTTATATACTGTCCTTCATGTAGACTATGATACTGTGATGTACAGTGACATGTTTTGTATTATGGGAAACCATCAAAATTCTCTGTTGTAAATCAGTGGATTATCAATCAAAGTTTTCTGCAACTTCAGGGATGATTTCACACTTGTTTTGTCTTGTACTTGCACTATGTGCATTGAAAAGACAAAGCTGCAAGTCATACATAGGACAGTGCACTGCAGAATAACAGTGATGGATTATGTGAGAATATTTTAATCACACTTGTTAAGCAATTGCAAGTGTAAACACTGTAGAGGTGTCATGCATTAAACAACTGAATTAATTGAGTCATCATCATTTTGAAATCAAGATAACCTATTGACAAAATTAATACAGACGTACAAACTATGGGCAACCTAAAATAATAATTCTTTTCTTTTCTTTTTTTATGTTACTGTTTGAGTGCAGTGCTTCCAAGATGAATTGCACTGCTGATGGCAAATTATCAGCGCATGTGTAATCGCATCTTGATGTGTTGAACTTAGAAAGAGAATTAGCAGTACTCTGTGTTGGTCTGTGCCAATTTTAATTCGAAGATCAGTACAAGACAGGCTTCACAATAGGGAGAAGGCACATTGATATAGCAGCAGGATTTGCTAAGGAAAGATGTAGCCAACGTTTACAGGCAGAGGAGTCAGAAAAAACATTCTGAAACATTTTTTCATTCATCTGGATTTAAATCTTTAGATCATTGTAAGAAAATAATTTATACCTGAGTATTATCTAAGCATTAGGCAGTGCAGTGGTGCAGTTGTTAGCATTGTCATGTCACAGCAAGAGGTTCTCCAGTTTGATTTTTGGCTGGGGTGCCTTCTGTCCGGAGTCTGCCTGTCCTCCCTGTGTTCACATGGGTCTCCTCCAGATGCTTTGGTTTCCTCCCACATTCCAAAGACATGCAGTAGGTGGATTGGACACTGTAAATTGGCTCTAGGAGTGCAATGTGTGGTACACCCTCTGATGAGGGTTGGGCCTTGGGCTAGCAACCTGACCCCATAAAACCTGTAACTGCTGCAGAAACAACAAGTGCTGGAGAGTGCTCATTGCCTGATGTGCTGAAAGGCACGGTGTAGACATGAGAGAGACAGAGATTATCTAAGCACACCATGTATGTATTCATCTTCTTTATCCTATTGATGACTATAATCTGTACATCCAACTCTTCATATTGTTGAAAAGTACATTAAACAGAATGAATATAGCTAAGCACATTGGTGCAAAGCTCACTAGAGTTATGCAGTTGAAGGCAATAAAATCATAAGTTGTATACTTCCATTTAGCCTTAGTTGAATCTTTTGCCTGGTGCCAGACATTGCACAAATGCAGAGGAGGAAGAATAATGATAGAGAAGGGAGAAGATACATTGACAGGATGAGATGTAAGCAGGGACAAAGTAGCTCATGACAGAAGAAAGATAATGTTGTTTGATAACAATATATTCATAGGTTCATAGGTGTTTACTAGGCTAATGACCACAAGGGCCTTTTTAAGACTAGCCATGCATCTCAAATCTCTGACAAGTTCTGATACCCTTGATAACTGTAAGCATGGGTCTGGGAGATAAACCATTTACAGGTTACCTGTGCCCATTAGAGACATGGGTGCTAAACCAGGGATGAATTTCCGGTTTCCCATCCAATTGTTCAAGTTGCACTTGAATTGGGTTAGGGAGGAACTATGCTTCACATGGATGGGGACCCTGTTCCATAGACAGGGTAGTCTCTGGGATACATACCTATCTCTTCAGCAGGTCCTATTTATATCACAGACAAGGTTTAAGTCATTAGAATGGGTATATTTGTTGCTGTTTCTTTTGTGGAGATACAGGAGGTCCATCAAAATGAGGTCTGACAATGCCCTATATGTCAGGCATAGATCTCCCCTCAAAAGCCTGTAGGAGATAGAGTACGGGGATAGGGCCTTGAGGTGGTCTGGATAAGTCATTTTACTTATGCCCTGTATTCTTTTAGTAAGGAACCTCTGTGGACATTCCAGTTGTTGGATATGCCTGGTTAGGTATATACCAAAGGGGGCATTGTACTCAATTATAGGTGTGATGAATGCCGAATACAGTGGAACAATGACTTCCTTGGATTTAGATGCCATACCTTTGTTTATAAGTTGCACAGCATAGAATGATTTCCTCACTACTTTAGACACGTGATGGTCAAAGGCTAGATTACTATCTATGTGTGCCCCTAATTCCCTCATTACTGGGTCAGATCTAAGGGTGTGTTGTCAATATGATAGTTGCCAAGGATGGATGACTTCCCAAAGGATACTATTATGCATTTCTTGGTATTTAGTTTTAGTCCATGGCTCTGACACCAGTTGTTTGCCTGTGCCAACCCCCTCCTGGAGAACATCTGTGTCAGTGTGACATTCAATGACAGCTCCTAATTTGCAATCATCTGCAAATTTAGTCACGAAAGAAAGCAAGAAGGACCACAGAGAACTGAAAAAGTATATAATCCAAAACTGTTTATTCCAATACTGAGTGCTTTCTTCTGAATTGTAAACAGACTTCATCAGAGAATGTAAACACAACCCCACACAGGCTTTTATAATCCAATAGTTAATCATGTAATTTGGAGTATTTCTAGTCGTGGTTTTGGTGGGTTCCTGGTTTCATGCAAATTTAGTCAGCCAGGGACCACTGACATTGGCCTTGACTTTTGAGAAGTAAATGGCAAAAAGGAGTGGTCCAAGGACTGATCCCTGAGGAACTCCACGTGTGACTGGGCTCTTTGTAGAGGTGGACTCCCCAGTTCTAACTTCCTGGGTGCTGTCAGTTGGCTATCCACCGGGTGGCATACGGGTTTGTACCTAACGTCTTGAGTTTGTCAACAATGCCCGGGTGAGGTATTGTGTTAAATGCCTTGGCCAGGTCAAGGTAGGCAGTGTGAACAATTTTGCCCTCATCCATTGCTTTGATGACCTTCTCAAAGAAGTCCACCAGGTTGAGTAGGCATGATCTGCCCTTGAAACCAAACTGGTTTGGGTCCAGTGTCTGGAGGTTTACTATATCTCTATTGATCATCTCCATGATAATTTTTTCCATGGCTTTACATATAAGAGTAGTGAAACTTATGGGTCTGTAGTTTCCATGGTCTGTAGATGGTCCACCTTTGTGCAGAGGGATGACTGTTGATTTCACCATTCATGAGGCATGAAGCCTATTTGGAGGCTACAGTTAAATAGTAATTCCAGAGGCCCTGATAGGTCATGTTTCATGCTATTTAGAAGGCATCCTGGGATATTGTCTGGGCCCACTGATGCAGTGTTCTTGGTCTTAGAGAGAGCATTAAGGACCTGCTTCCTAGTGATAGTAGGGCGAGTTATAGTTAATGATATTTCCTGAGGGAAGGTTGAGGGGGATAGAGGGGTAAAGTTGGAGCTGAGTTTATCAGCCAGAAGGTTTGCTATTTCTTCTGGCTCATTATAGGTGGCTCCATTTACAATGAGCTCTGCACACAATTGTGTATTGCCTTTGAGGTTATGGACATAGCTAAAGAATGCTTTGTGGTTGTCCTTGGCCTGGGAGGCCAAACTTACCTCAAATTTGGCTTTGGAGACTTTATTTTTTCTGCTGGGTGCTGCACCTTCTAATTTTTGCTATGATTTTCTTCCTCCTATTATACAGCCTATTGATTTTGTGATTCCACCAAGGTGGCTTGTTTTTTGCGTTAGTTGTGTGCTTCTTCCTGGTGGATACAGCTGCCTCTGTGCAGCAATTAACATGCTTGCATAGGCTTTCCGTGAACAGTTATGTATAGGCAGCAGTGTTCTCAAGGCTTATGGGGGCTTGAAATATTGCCAGGTTAATAGCAGGAGGTTAGCCTTAGAATAGTTCCTGAATATTCCAGGTTTAGCTTGGTACCAGATTTTATTTTTACTTCAAAGGAGGCCATTTTGTGGTATGACTTTACCAGGGAAGGCATTACAGTAGGGGGTGTGGAGTCTCTCATAGTAGTGAGGACTATATCCAGTATGGTTGCACCCCTGGTTGGTGTATTGACTATCTGGTCCAGGGAGTTTGTGTTTACAAAATCCAGGAATCTCTGTGCATGTATGTTTGGTGTCATATAGGATTCCTAGTAAATAGTGGGGTAATTAAAGTCACCCATGAATACGGTATTGGATTGGATGTTTAGTATTTCTAATACATTGAAATACATGGTATGGGTTTCCTGGGTCATAGATGGTGGGCCTATAGCTTGCGAGGAAGTGATATTGGATTTTACCTATGGTGATTTGAACATGGAGCAGCTCAAGTGCATTCTCCTGTTTGACCAGCCTTGGAGTATATTTATTTTTGATGTAAATAGAGACACCTCCACCTTTAGTCCCTGCCTGTGAAGTAGCTGGCCTAAATGTGTGGAAGGCATTATAACTTTGCACTGTTGGTGTGATCTCCATGGCTTTAAACCATGTCTCAGTGACCACACAGATGTCAGCATTCTCTAGGGTAAAGAGAGCTTCTAGGGAGTGGAGTTTTTGTTTAGACTCGTAGCATCAAGCAGTAATACCTTTAGATTTTCTTGGTTTTGATTTGTTATGTCAGAAGTACTTTCAGTTTGGCATTGCCTAAAAAAGGCACTATGGGGGAAGACAATGTTTTAGCTAATATTCGAAAGCCTAGACGGGAAGGGTGCAGACCATTCCTAGTAAAGCATCATGGTCTGCTGAATATCTCCTTCCATGCTGACAAATATTGCACCCCCTTAGAATGACATCAGAAACTAAGCCAATTATTAAAGTCTACCATCTTTTATTTGTGTTGTGGCATCATCCTTGGAGAAGGTAAATGCACCTCAATGCTAGTCTGTTACCAGCCTGAGACACATATTCCGAGAGCTCCAACATGTACACATAAAACAGTGTACCAAAAGCAGTCAGTAGCACTTAGTTAATGGCTGGATTAGAACTCTTGAAATTAGTCAAACATCTGCCTATGTGGGCATTATAAGCCACAAAGGAGGTACTTCTTCACAACATTCAGTTAACACAACTGAAGCACAGTGACAACTTACTGAAGCAGAAGGGGTGAACAGAGAGAGACAGAGATGCACAGAGGAATCACAACAAAATGCTGTGTGGGACATGTAAGAACATATGTATGGTGATTTAGTCTTACGTATTAAATCATCATTAATCTGTCATTATCTGTACAATACAGTGGTTGCCACAGAGATAAATAAGAGGCAAGAGAGTGCAAAGAACATAAAGATGTAAGCAGGATAAAGCTGGCTTATTAAGTCCCTGTTGGAGCTGCAATATTTTTGTAAATTATGTCTTGCTGTGCTATTCAAATTGTATGTTACTTAAATGCTATATATGGCTAGAAATACAGCCATTTGTTCTTAAATATATGATAGGGATAGGAAATATCATGATTTAATAAACTGACATGCAGTTGTAGTCAAACACATGACAGTATGAAAAAAAGTATACAGACAGGGTATTTATTTCAACAAACCACAAAGGAATGTATGCCTTATTACATACAGCAGCCTAAGAACTAATACATTAACTGTTTCACAGTAATGACTTCAGTCTGCCTTTACTCTGTATTCCCATAGAGCAGTGGATTTAAGCACATTTGCACCTAAGTAACTGGACCACTGCAGATTAAATGTTACATACGTACTTCACAAGACATAACTGTCCTAAACATCTGTTTAAGATATGTTATAAATCATGATGATTATAACAAAAGTATTGTGCCCATTATACATATGCTACTGAATTTTAAATTAAATATCATCATTGTCATGTTTAGGAAACTGGATAAACATTAGATTGAGTTTATATGTAAAGCTTTAATGATATGTACCAAATAAACCTGTTTACTTATGTAAGCATTACTGATACATCATTTTCAATAAACATTTTTAACATTATTATAGGTCTTTATTTTTACAGCCCATATCAAAACATTGTGAGAAGTGGAATTCTGACACCCTTTGTAAGGGTATCTTTTACCTGTTTCATTCCCTTCATGACCTGTGTTTTGTATCTAAACTCACTGCACCTACACCTTGTGCCACAGGCACAGGTATGAGACAAGTGGAATTTCTCCACTCAATACTACCCATAGTAATGAGTAAAGCACAATGCCTCCAGGCTTATTTGAGTGGGTATATGACATTTCACTGAATGGCTACTCGTTGAATCAGTGAATAGCCATTTGTCGAACACCTATTTAGCAAAGCTGCTCTTTGCTGGAATGGCAAATTTTAAGTAAGGCAAACAAGTGGTTGATCAACCGAGTGACTGCAAAAAAAAAATAAATAAATAAAATTTAAAACCTGCCAAGGTGGGGGGGGGAGCTACCCCCCCCACACCCCCCTACCTAACTATACTAACTCCAAGAATACACTGCAGTGTTGAAAAGGGCAAATTCCAGACAGTGGCCAACCACTGGTTTGCCTTAGTTAAAATTCACCATTCGATGAAAAGCAGTTTCTCACTGAATAGCCATTCGATGAAATGTCATAGACCCTTATTTGAGCTGCATAAGGCAGCCTAAACTAAACGTTTCACTTTTTCCTTGAGTACAGAACCTTGTTTGCACACTGCCAAATGGAGAGAAAATGCAAAGTAAAATGAAATAAATACATATTGTGAATAATTTCAATGTGATCTCTAAACAGGATTCAGACAATGCTTCATGCACCTTATTTCTCTCAATTCATTTCAGTTATACAGGGAAAGTTACCTGACAAGTGAATTTTCTTCACTGAGTACAATCCATAGGGCTGATGGCCATGCAATGCCACCATCCTTTTTGAGGTACACAAGGCAGTCTAAACAAAAATTTTAACTTGTTTTCCTTAGTAATTGAACCATGTTTGCATACTGCTGAGCAGAGAGAAAATGGTGAAGGCACTATAAAGAAAAATATAAAAAATTGACAAAGAAAAATTGCTGAAAGAAAAAATAAATTTAAGCACAGGGTATACCTATCAATGACCAGAACAAGAAGTGCAGTACAGTGGCACATTTATCCTTGTCATATCTCCTTGCCACATCATAATTTTAATTTACATATCAGGACTGTAGGTACTGCCAATTAATGTTAAAAGGGACATACAGCAGGTCACATATTGTTAGCAAGACTGTGAATAGTTGATTTTCAAACAGAAACACAATGGTAGCACAAAATGTGTGTAACTATGTATTCAGACTACCCTCTGTAAATTATCAGTTAATTGCATTTGTTCACTGCATCAGCAGTCCTTTTTCTTGAAGCTCACTGCACTTATACCTTGTGCCACAAGGACAGTACCTGACAATTGCATTTTCTTCAATGGATACTGTCCAGAATGCTGAGGGCTGTGCAGCACCACTGGGCTTATTTGAGCTGTGTAAGATAACCTAAACTTAATTTTTCACTTTTTTCATTAGGCAGTGAACTGCAGTTTCACTTGACTCAAGGTGCACTTTGCAGTTATTTTTAATACAATGAAGTTTTATTCTTAAAGCAAGACATTTTCAGAACATGTAACACCGATAAACTCACAATATTTAAATAAATTCAAAACATCAACTTCTACATCTTTTAAAGGATCCATCTTTTTTTATAAAGCCAGATACAAAAAGATTGTTTTGGTTCACAAACAACATAGACCGAAAAAAAAAAGAAAGTACTGAAATAGAGGAAACATAATGAAAACAGTAGTTAAAATGTACACTTTGGGTATTTTCACACCTTGGTTGTGTTTCCACATGAAAATGTGCTCATTAAATATTATGTTCATAGAAATGCCGCCATGTCTGGATTAGAACATCATGATACCAGGGCAATCCCAAGACACAATTCAGATTCTTATCACTAGGTGTCACACACATTATACTGTGAAGACCAAAGAAGGTTACCTATACTGAATATGTGACCTGCTATCAATTTACATTACAGGAGCAACAGACAAAATTCCTGACATTTCTACTCTGTAATTTGTGATTAGATATGTGGATGGCTATGGTACTAGCAGCAGGGAATATAATATTTCATCATACAATATAAAATGAAACATTTGAACACTACACCTCTTTGCTTCTGTTATTTTGTGAACATCATTCAAAGGTCTATGCTTCTCTGACAAGACTGCTATGTGCTTCATATTGAAGTTGATATATGTTTCAGTGAGTAATCTTCTTCCTTAGAATTGCAGACATAAGTGTGTTTAGAGGCAGGACATGTTTGCATAAACAATTCATATCAGTATTAGGAATGTTCCTCTCTGAAGTCAATCAATGGTAGTCACACAATTTCTTGTCAGTTCATTCTCCCTGACACACCCTGATTGACCATTTACATTTGCAAGCACTTAGCAGGTAACACTTTTCAGTTCTTGTCTATGCAGAGGTAGGACATGTACATGCAATTGTGTAGGTCCTTACACCATCTTTACATTCCATACACAGTGTAGATTTTGGAATTAATGAATGCTAATGAGTTCATACCTCATCTGCATATTGACAGTGCTCACAAAGCTGGATCTGCCTTATACCAATGTAATTGATTATGCAAGGAAATGTGGATCACTGTAGGGGTGATGTTTATCCAGAGAGCTAAATCCTGCTAATTGCTAGCAAAACATGTTTGTAGTGTTACAGCTAACTTGATGCAAAAGTTGTTTGCTGATTTTTACAAAAATGCTGTATTTCTAACTTAGTGATAAATTGTATTTCACAATACACCTATAGTTTAGTGTTATATTGTTTGTCACTTGCTGGTGACATTGGCATGTATACCATTATTTGTTACATTACAAAAGTTTGCGAAAAATATAACATGACATTTTGGAGCATTTTCTATGCCCATCTGGCAAGTTATTGTAGAAGAGTGTTGCATCATTTTCTATCAAAGTCAAGTGTTTGACGTTTGTAACCCACAAATGTTTTAAGCCTATAATATATAACCAACCTCTACACAGATGTACATCCAAGGACAGTTTTACCCACTTGTGTACTGGAAAAGTGTACATTGCTTTGGCTAATGCTGCAATGTACTACTCAGTTACACAGCTGTTGTCCCACTCACATGACCTGTATACTTTCTTTTTATTTATTTTGCTTTTTGGGGGGAGAGTCTGTATTTACTTGTGTGTATGAATATGGATCTTTAAAGTTTTTACTTATTTTGCATATTGATGTTGGTTCTTACAGGGAGGACAACACTAGGGGATATACTGCAGAACTTTCAAGATTGCAATACAATTCAATACCTCACACTCACTAGTTTGGAGTTAGGCTTGCCCATATGCATTCTCCCCCACCACCACTTTGTGCAGATGATGGATGACTGTGCACTACCCTTTGCATATTTTTAATGTAGTTATGGCTACATATATGTGTGGGAAAGTAAAATGTCTGATGCACATTATTGTGCAAAGTCCATAGATGGATATTGCTGACATCCCAGTCGTACAGTATTACTGACATTACTCTACACAGGATAGATGTCTTATCCTAGGTACAGATGACTACCTGACTATGGAACTAAGGAGTTAGGTGTTTTTTTTTCAAACAGGTTCCACTATTAACTTGGGCCTCAGATGAGGGTGGAATATACTGCTGTGTCATGCAGTCTATGATAAGTCAAACTGGGTCTGAACACCATTCTTATTCTTGCCAAAGGTCTGGCAGCAGCACCCAGATTTAAAGCCTGTTGCACATATAGCATAAGAATAGCAGAAGCAACCCCATAATGTGTTTTTTTTTCTATTTGTAATCGTGGCTGTATTCCAAAGAGTTTTGGTGTAGAGGGCAAAAGCCTACATTTAATATACATAATTGCTTTACAGCTTCATGAAAAGCTGTACCAAATATGATTGATTATTTAGCATGTACTTCATCTTTTCAAGCTATTAGCATATGCCATCATTTGTCAGTGTTTGATGGCTTTGCACATGATGTGGAGCTGATTAATGACTGCCAACTAGTGAGCTAATATGTTGGCAGCATGGTGTGCCACCAAAATGATAAAAATACTTCATATATTTTTTAATGAATCCAGCCCATATATTTGGGGTGAAATAATAAGTCAAGATAAAAAAATTGGTTAAAACATCAGAACCAGGTAGGCAGTCAATAATTTGTTCTAGAATTGCTATGAGATCAGTTTTTGACATGCAATGATGCACTGCTGCTTAACTCTTCAGTTTATACAACTTTTTCTAATAGGTGGAGTTAATCAAGGATCCTAAGAGAATTTGAAACTGAAAGTTTCTGCATTTGTCGAATACAACATTGCATGGTGCTGGGCAGAATACTGATACCCACTGTTTAAGAAAAAAAAAAAAACAGGATGAAAGCAGCTAGAACTCCAACCAGTAATGTCCATCTGCGAAAAGCAACAACAGCTTATTTCCTGCCAGTGAATAATCACTAGTGCCTTAGCAAGTTTGCACCCTGACAAGCAAACCAACTGAAACTGTAATTTTATGTAATATTAAATGTAAATGTGTGAAAAAGACTGGGAAATCACAGGGAATATGCTTTGCTTAGTAAACTGGACATGCTTTCTTATGAATTAACAAAGGAGAACACACCATGTAACAAAATGGAGGATCTATGGTAAGTGTAAAACCTTCATTCCAGATTTATTACTCCTTTAGGAGACCCACATTGCTACATAGGATTACCTGAGACTTTTTAGGTGAAGTTATAAACTTTGGTAGTTTAAATTTCATTCTTTTGGATATGAAGGGGGTGCTGCATTTTTGGTGTGATCTACTTTTCCATGGGATGTAGCTGATATAAGTAAGATAAAGAAGTGTGGTATCTACCGCAGAAGGGCTAACTAGATGAGCAGGTGAAAGTCATGGTAATTTTTTTTGCTGCCTCCTATAGATATATATAACTTAGCATTTAATACTTTCAGCAGTTTGAGTACTTTTGCTGTAATAACCTTATAGAAAGTCAATAACTTGTTGACATATATTACTGGTATTTTCCAAAGTGAAGGCCTGGGTGAGGGTGGCTTTCTGTAAAGCTATGAAAAATAAACAGAGTAGAGGAGGATGGGATGTTGACTATACTTTTCTCTGTAAGTATTGGAAAATACTAGCCTTGAATGTGGACATTTTTGAGACCTTGATGGAGCAACTTAAAGAACTTCTGAATCTTGTGAACATGTCCTCCTCTGATGATGTGGTGCTAGAAGCTTGTGGGATTGGGTAGATGAAGACACTGACATAGTTACATAGCTGTGTTATAGCAAAGCTGTGGGAGTGGATAAGATGTGCCTGGTAATGCTGATGGTGATGGCATTACAGAGCCGTCATAATTATCTTGTCTTTTCATTGCTGAGAGTATTTTGCACAAATTATGTAATGATTTAAAGATCTCCATTTTCAAACAGAAGTACAGGATAACAGCCAAAGATCCAGAGCAGGTATGGATGGGAGATGCTACTGCTGACAAAACAAAATCATCAGCAGTCATTCAATATTGGATAGTCCCACGTCTTGCTACACTCACTCTTCATTTTCTTTCATATTCACCATGTTTAGAAAACCCATGTGAAACTGTGAACAGTGAATTACAGAAAGCAAATAAATGTCATGATGCCATTAAAGGCATACATGGAATCCATAATACTGGGTTTTAAATTTAGCCAAAGTTGATCATTCTTGTTTGTTTTGTTTGCTCCTCATACCACCTGGGTGGCTTACTTCTTGTGTTTCTATACCTTCTCTTACTATTCAGCTTTTCAACACACTGTAACAGGCCATGACTATACTGAAATAACCAAACTTACCTGGTAGTCTGGGTCTTCTAGGATTACAGAAGTCATGGGGTTCTAAATACTCTAAATTGAATTTTGGAGATATTTTCCAACTTGGTGATCCAGTGGTGGCCTGCACAAAAATCTTGACTAATAGAAGTTTGATCTTATTTGCTTTCAAAGACAAAAATAAGTTGTGTCCAATGCTTAATGTCAGAGCTGACAAAAATAGTATTCCTCAATAAACAGAAAAGGCAGATGCTTACAAAGATGCAAAAATCATTTGTGGCAATACTCACTGCCATACATCTCTCCACCCCCCCCCCCGTCCAAAAAAAAAGAAAGTCACCTTCTATGAAACTGAAGAACAATGTCTGTTATCATATATTTTATGTTTTGATGTCATACATATAAGCAGCATAACTTCTTATCCTTACCCCCAAAAGACAGCCACATCCTGTGATGTCAGACTGTGATAAAAACAAACAAGATTCTCACAATCTCACAAAAAAAAAAAAAAAAAACAAGAATTTGTCCAATTCTCTTGATCTAAGAGGTTGACAAGTATGGCCACTCATTCCTTACACATACAGCACCCATACCCATTGCCTAGCCAATGTATCTGGTTTAATCTTACCAAGTTAAAAAATAATAATAATAATTAATAATAATAATAATAATAATAATGGGTTTCTGAAAGCAGTGAGATGTCTCATACAAACAGTAGTCACAACTTGATTCACACAAAACACAGTCCTTCAAAGTCAGAATTATAGCAACTAACAGTATGACCAGCCATTTCATCTACAGATACCTACTGTACCCATTGCTTGCTGTAGTATCTCGTCTAACCCTGCCAGGATTAAAAAATAAATAATGGCTATATTATTTTATTTTTGTTTCTTACAAAGACCAGCCATAATTTGTTTGTTCTATTTGTTCCACCTAACTTCACCCAAAGGCACCTCACTTCTGCATAGCCTGAATTGCAAAAGCAAACAGCATGGCCAGTCGTATCCTCTGCAGACAGCTTCAGTACTCACTGCTAGCCACAGTAGCATTTTTGTCCCTGCCAAGATTAAAAAAATAATAGTTGCATTAATATATTTTTATCTCATTCAAGCAGTAGCCACAACTTGTCTGTTTAAGCTTGCTTCCCTCATTAGTCTTGGAAATCCAAAATTACAACAGCCAACCATACAACCAATTATTGCATCTATAGATAGCTCCAGTCCCATTGTTAGCCATATTATCTGTATTAAGACTGCCATGATAAAATATAAATAAATAATAATAAATAAAACCTACCCCATAGCAAAATTTATAGATAACCAACTTAAAAACGTATTACAAGAGTGGACTTGGATTTTGAAAGACTCATGGGACTATTTAAGTAAGATAACAAATTATAAGTATAAAGATGATCTGATTTTTGTCGCAATTGACATTAAAGATTTATTTTCAGTAATTCTCCATGACATTGGGATTGATTGGTTCTATTTATACCTTTGCCAATATTCCCCTTTGAGGCATGAATTTATTTTAACTATCAAAACGTCGATGGAATTAGTTTTGGAGACCAATATTATTATATTTCAAGAACAATTATTCAAACAGTGCAAAGGGGTATCAATGGGGGCAGCATGTGCTCCCATTTTTGAAAACATTGTGTTAGCATTTTGGGAAAGGGAATTTGTTTTTAACAGCAATTTCCAAGAATGCTGGACATTTTACGGTCGTTATTTGGACGATATCATTATTTTATGGAAAAGTAGTGAACAGGAATTGAATAACTTCCTGGAATTTATTGGAAGTAGTACAGACTTCTTGGAATTTACATGTACAATAGGAAAGGAAACTGTTAATTACCTTGACATTACCATCCAAAATGATGGGGATACAAAACAATTTAAGTCTACCATCTTTAGAAAACCTACATATTCTAACACCCTTCTTCACTTTAATAGCTGCCATCCCTTTCATCAAAAGAAGTCCCTAGTTAAAGGACAGAGGGTACGGATAGCCAGAATGGTGTCAGATGGAGAGGAATTTACACAACAACTCAATGTCTTAAAGAACATGTTGACAAAAAGTGGGTATCCTGTAACATTTGTAGATAATATACTGTATGAAGTAGCTCTCAGAAGGGAAAATGGATATTTTATTCCCCTTTTGGGAAGAGGAAATGGAATGCAAGTGAAAGATAAATGGCAAGATAGAAACTGCCACAATAAATCAGCTATTTTTAGATTTAACAACCAGTTCTATGATATAAGAAACATAATAACACATAATTGGAATATTTTCATTGTGAATCAATACCACCTTCAATTAGTGGGTTTATCCCCAATATAGTATATAGGAAGGATGTAAGTATAAAAAATATGTTAGAGACACACATCAAGGACAATAAATAAATGGGGGAGTATGTTTAAATGTGGATTTTGCCTACAATGCAAATACATAATGGAGGGCAAAGATGTGTATGTACCGAACTATGGTAAATATTTTCTACAGAAGAAATTTTCCTGCATTAGTAAGGCAGTGATATATTTAGCCCTATGTTCCATGTGTCTTTGTTTATACGTAGGGAAGACTATTAATGCATTTAGGACTAGAGTGTACCAACATTACTATGATATTGATAAAAAAGACATAAAAAATGCTCTAGCCACCCATATTGCTTCCCATAATGGATATAGCTTCAAATTTATCATTATTGACCAAGTTGTTTTAGGGGAAATAGGTGGTCCCCTTAATGACTATTTAGAACTAAAAGAACTCAGATGACAAATGAGAGCTAATACCTCTGAGTATCCTGGACTTGCAGTGCTATTTCTATTAGTTCTATCTGAGGTTAAAAGTGGAATTTTATATGTAATTTTTTAACAATTTTTATGTAGTAATTTTAGGGACATATAATAGGTTACATGGATGCAATAATATTATTTATTGGATGGATCGTTCTTTTTGATGTGGTGTTATGCTTAATTGTGAATATGGGTATATTTATATGTAGTTTTCTTAACAAAGGAACTGATGTCACTAATTGGATGATTGGGTTCTGTATATAAGGTTGAGTTGAGCCAGTAGTATAACATTCTGATGAAGTTTCTATATGGAGGAGAAATAACTTAATTAAACAATTTTGTGGATTCCTGGTCTGGTTTCTTTGGCGTTTTTATAAATAAATAACGGGTTCATTAATGTATTTTGTTTCACAAAAAGTGTAGTAATTTGTTGTATTCCAGATTGATTTTCCCAAATACACATCAGGCTTACAAAGACAGAATTGCAATCACAAACAGCATGGTCAATAATTTTATCTACAGACTACTCCAGTAACCACTGCCAACCATAGCATCTGGTTTGATCCTGTTAGAAATAAGTAAGAAATAAAGAAAGAATGGTTACAGTACTATAATTTTGTCTACATATATGGTGAACACAATGTGCTTGTTTCAGCTTGCGTCACCAAATACACATCAGTCCTTCAAGGCTCAAATTATAACATCTATAGACAGCAATAGTATCCAACAGCTAGCCTTAATATCTAGCTTAACTCAGCCACAAATAAAAAATAATAATAGTAGTAATGATGGTTATATTAATATTTTCTCTCTCTCACAAACTGCAGGCACAATGTGTCTGTTCCCACTTGCTTCACATCAATTCACATTAGTACTATAACATCCGAATTACTACAACAAACTGCACAGCTATCACTTCTTCTATAGGCAGTTCCAGTACCCATTGCTAGCATAGTGTCTGGTCTGATGCTGCCAAGATTAAGCATAAATAATAATGGTTACCTTATGTGATGCCCCTGCACTGGCCCAGTAATAATGGAGCCTCAATCCTCACCACTGGTGACAGTGACGGACATACACAATGGGAAGATGACAAGTACACACACAGTAAAGTGCAATTTCCCTTAAGAGCACACAGAGATCACAGTCAGTCTGGGGCTGTTTTCTCCCTCTTTCTCCAGATCCCCAGAAAGACTCCCCACTGGCACAGCTATAGGGTTAAGATCTCAGCTGAGGGGTCAATCCAAGACCTCCAGCACCCTCTCTGTCCAATCAGTGTTTCATGTCCCCACCCAAGTAGCAGAGACACACACATACTTTGAGATTAGATTTATATACAAACACACAGGCACTCCTGGGGAAGGCTGGCACAGGTTTACTAGCTATGCTTCCTTCTGCCCAGACTTTAAGATACTTATCACTGCCAACAACCCCTACTTATTAGCTACTATAAGGCCCTTACAAAGGGTGTCCAATCATACTGTGCAATGTTACTATTATCCAAATGGTAGTTTTTGACCAAGCACTAGGCTATTAGGATTGACCTGTACAGTGTCACCAAATACATATGCAACTACTCTGAGAGCTTAAACATGTCTCACAAATATCAGCCACAAAGACGGGTTTAAATATATTTAATAATAAATTATAAAAGAACAAGACAATACTCAATCAACACAGTTACCTTAGAGTTCAGAATCATAGGAAATGTTTTAAAACAACATTGCTGGACAGTCTCAAATAAATACAGAAAACACCTAAATTAATATTTACTATATTCCTATCTCTATCTAAAAGAAATGACTGTACCCTGGCTACTTACTATTAGCAAGGCAAATACAGATGGTGATTATAAATGGATGTTCTTGCAAAGTCCAAGATAAAATACAAAATGCCCAGTCTCTCTCTCTGACAGAGTTTTTAAATTAATATCAAACTTTACTGTTGGGTCAGCTTGGATGACATCACCTTTTGTCACCTGACTTTAGTTCCCAAGCTAAACCAGAAACTAACAGACTTTTAACATCTCTGTGTTAAAAATTCATATCTCTCAGATGTTTGCTTAAATCTTAGAAGTCGTATAGCAATACAACACTTTACATTTTAAACCTAGTAATTACTTTTCTCTAAGACACTAGAAAAAACTTCTAGCTGTAGACATTCTGCCTTCTTGCTGCATTGAAACTAACTTTTATAGCACATCATACAGCACTTCATTTCAACTTATTTTCTTGATGTTTTGTAAGTTACTGTTCTATGTTCCAGCAGGGTATGCTGTGGTTACATTCTTGAAGCTCAGTACATAATATACAGTTCTGTATAAATCATATCAATATTCACAAGTGGCATAGAATTGTTTAAAAAATTCCAGATAGCTGGACTGGCAGTGTCACACCTTAATATATTTTTGTTCCATACAAAACAATGGCCACAGTTTGTCTGCTTTAGCTTACCTTACTCAAATAAACGTTAGTCCCACAAAGGCCAAATTACAGCAGCAAACAGCAGGGCCTATTATTTGTTCTGCAGATAGCTCCACTACCTATTGCTAAACATAGTATCTGATTTGGCAATATCAATATATTTTTGCTCATACAAACAGTAACCACAACTTGTCTGCTGAAGTTTGTTTCACACAAGTACACATTAACCTGCAAAGCCTTGAATAACAACAAACTGCATGGCAATTATTTCATTTACAGGCAGCACCAGTGCTCATTGCTAGTCATTACATCTGGTTTAACCCTGCCAGGCAAATAAATAAATAAATACACAAATAAATAAATGAATGAATGAATGAATGAATGAATGAATGAATGAATAAATGCTATATCCCAAGCCTCTTAATAGAAAACTGATATTTACTGAGCCTCACTCCCTTTTATCTTGGTACTAACTTCTGGCCTTCCACTCATAGTCTTGTGTATTTTGGCTGCATCTCACACATGGTACTGCTTTTTGTGATATGATGCATATTAGTGTGACTGAAAATTGGCATTCACCATATTCCCAGAAGCAGTACTGGTGATAAGTAAATCAGACTGCTGAAAATTGTTAATGGGATTTTTGCTCATTGAGCGTTCGCTTATATGAACTTTCGTTCATATAATATAGACCCGAATTATATAGGATGAGCTAGAGAGACTGTTATGGGGAACAGGGAAGTCTGGCTTACACTGCCAAGATTGTTACTCCAACCTTCACCAGGAGAAGAACCTTAGAAAATAGATGCATAAATGGACTTTTGTTTCAGCTAAGAGAGAAGGATGAGATGGCAGTGTTCAGCTTTCCAGAACTACTTTATGCACAATTTAACTTTTCCTATCTCATCCACAGAAATTTTGATGTGCTTTAAGTCAGCACACTTATGCTGGTAAAAAAATACATTGACACTGCAATGCATACTCCAAGGCTAATTCTCAGAAAATACAAGGAAAAGAAAAGTGTTTTTTTGCAGGGGGGCATAGCTCCCCTGCACCCCCCATTTCACTGTGTCTACCACACCTCCTACTAATTATATATACTAACTCTGAGACTTCACAATCCCTGGGGTAGAGGCATATTCCCTAACCCAGAGACTGTTGATCTGACACAGCCGTTGACCATCTGCATATGTTGACCAATATGGATCAACAATACACAGGTCAACCATAAGCAAGTGTAATTTATGCCAGGGCACTCATGTATGTGTGTGTGTGTGTGTGTGTGTGTGTGTGTGTGTGTGTGTGTGTGTGTGTGTGTGTGTGTGTGTGTGTGTGTGTTTGTGTGTGTGTGTGTATGTGTGCACTTGTGTGTGAACGGCCAGTATTTTTACAAACATCCATGCACAAAGGCAAAGAGATGTTACTCTTTTGATAAGATTTGTCTTACAGGAGCTGGAGGAGACTTTAAATCAGAATATTCAAAATCTGGAATTTGCAGTTGCACTTTGCGGTGAGACCCAGGGTTCCAGCACTGATTACTCAATCAAGCATGTGGTTGAACATTGTGTGAATTAAACAGCCAAAATGGAAGTAGTTACAGGTTGCTAGAAAAATGTTTTTAGGAGTCATGTAATATACTATATATACTAAACCATACTAGCTGTATAAAAGGGATGTTCCTGAAGATCTTTCTTTTCCCATTAAATCTCCATAGCCTCTTTAAAGAGAAGGCTACTTTTGCATAGCATTCATAACAGAACTGGAATTAAAGAGAGTCCTAAGAGCCTTATAATGTTTTAGGCTAAATTATAAACCAGATGTTTAAAAAAAACTGTCTCTGATGTATTTATAATAAGTTTGTTGACCTTGTTTAACAACAGCTTAGCTAATGGGGGAGTGATTTCCTCCTAGAGGCAATAATATCAGTAAAACACAAAACTTGGAAATCCAGTGAATCATACTTTTTTATTGATCAGTATCACTGTTAAATTCATACAATGTAATCTTTGCAGTTACTTTGTCCCAGAGGCTTGCTGCATTTATTTCTCTATTGATTCACTTGGATCAGTCCAGATTATTCCTGGCAGGCAAGTCACTTTGAAGTAGGTTACTAAGTCATCACCATATTCAATATTCTTTGTTCAGTTTAGACACATAAAATGGCTCTGTTAAGGTGCCATGGGAATATTTTTTCGGGGCTCTGAAGACCTTTGACCTCTAGGACAAACTGAAATGTTGCTGACATTTTAAAATGACTACCAAGATTTTTAAAAACCCGTCAGTACTGAACATTTCCTAGGACTGCAAAAAGTTTGGGATGTAGGATCACTTCTGAGGACAGCAACAGTAAGTTGCAAAGCTAAGGATATTTATTATTAATATTCACGCTAGGACACTTTGGGACCATATTTCACGAGTGTGGAATGATCAGCAAAATAAAATTTTGCAAAGTGCCTTGCATTAAAAGCTTTAGAATATGCTGACTGCCAATGGATAACAGAAATAATGTTATATTTTAAGGCTTCAAAATGAAAATTTGAAAGGATTTAAGTAGTTAATTTGACTGTGACTGAATTAAGGAAATTTAATTTTGCCTGTTATACAGAAAATATTTCTGTACAGGCTGCATGTATACACACACACATGTAAGATGGATATAAATAGAAAGATATAAAGAAATAAAGTTAGCCTGTTTCTGTTTAGATGCAGTTTCTCAAGTGTACACTTGTCTGCCATTTTGTGCATTCCTAAGGAGCAATAGTACACAGTAATTCAGACACTATAGCTAGACTGTCCCCTTACATGCAGTGATTCTGGAAGAAGTCATCAGACACATTGTGTTTGTGGCTCTTTCATTGTTAGAACTGTCAGCATATCCTTGTTCTTTTTGCAGAAGTTATTTTCCTGTTAAGAGAGAAGCAGTGACTTATTATGTTGTACAAAGTTCATCATGGAAATTCTGCTGTAGAGAGTATCCAGACTCTAAAAATTGGACTTTATTTGTCCTGCTGTACTGTTGCTTCAGTGAAGGTATACATTTCATTGTATATGTGTTTGCTAATCAGTTTACTTACTGAATATGTTAACTAATCATGAAAATATTTCTATACACACAATCATATATAAATGGAGGGCAGAACTCTTGCTTTGGTATATTGTGCTTTCCATTGATATATAGCTCATCATGAGCACAGGACACAGAGGTTATATAACATTTCATGGCAATACCTTCCTAGTATATCTTTTGAAGCTTGTATTATATGCTGTATCACCTGTACATTCTGCCACAAAATATGCCAATGTGCCTTCTTTCCCATACTTGTCCACAGTGTTTCATTTAATTATTTGTAATGATGCATGATATTTTGGAAAAGGTTCTCCATACTCTGGCATTTTGTTATTAACATGCCTTTGCTATGTTTCCATCCAAATATGAAGTGTGCAGTCATGAAGATGAACCATACCAGTAAATGCAGTGTTCTGTTCTCTTCTGTTGCTGTCTTTCATACTGATATAATTTGTTTACTAATCTCCCGCTGTATCACTCTCCATTGCTGCTACACTCTGCGGTGGAGAAGGAGCACTTTGCTTCCTGACAGAGCCTGGAAGTGTGTGTGTGTGTGTGTGTGTGTGTGTGTGTGTGTGTGTGTGTGTGTGTGTGTGTGTGTGTATGTGTGTGTATATATATATATATATATATATATATATATGTATGTATGCATGTGTATATGTGTGAGTGTGTGTGTGTGTGTGTGTTTGTGTCTATACACACATACACACACACACACACACACACACACACACACACACACACACACACACACACACACACACATACGCAAACACTTCAGTATTTACATCTGATTGGACCGTCATGATCACAAGTGCAGAGTAAGCCATAGGTAGTCCCGCTGGCATGTCTTCAGTGCATTCATTCCATGAACTATGCATGCCACAGTAGTGTGTCTGACCATGTACATATATTCAGCTACATGAGCAGATATTAAAAAAAGGAAATCCTCCAGAATTTGAGAGGCAAAAGTATTGGGTGTAGCCGTTAAGTTATTGGTGATCCTCTTAAGGTGGCTGCTGCCAAAATGCATGTTCCTATGCTTATCTTGCACTCAGGTAGGACGGGATTCACATGCATGGCCTTGTCATGGTTGTGAAGCTGCTTGTGCAGATGTCATGGATTTTGCTAATATGCAATATAATGGACTATATATGCCGTGTATATCCTGATTTGATACTTCAACTAGTTCAGTCTTTGGCAGTAGTAGTGAATGGTATGTAGTCACTCGGTAGTACTAGTGAATGGTATGTAGTCACTTCAGTCTTCAGCATTACTAGAGAATGGAATGTAGTCACTTCAGTCCTTGGCAGTACTAGAGAATGGCATGTAGTCACTCAGCAGTACTAGTGAATGATATGTAGTCACGTCAGTCCTCGACAGTACTAGTGAATGGTATGTAGTCACATCAGTCCTTGACAGTACTAGTGAATGGTATGTAGTTACTCGGCAGTACTGGAGAATGGTATGTAGTCACTTGGCAGTACTAGTGAATGGTATGTAGTCACTCAGCAGTATAGTGAATGGCATGTAGTCACTCAGCAGTACTAGTGAATGGTATATAGTCACGTCAGTCCTTGACAGTACTAGTGAATGGTATGCAGTTACTTCAGCCCTCAGCAGTACTAATGAATGGTATGTAGTTACTTCAGCCCTCGGCAGTACTAGAGAATGGTATGAAATCACTTGGCAGCACTGGTGAATGGTATGTAGTCACTTGGCAGTACTGGTGAATGGTATGTAGTCACTTGACAGTACTAGTGAATGGTATGTAGTCACATCAGTCCTTGACAGTACTAGTGAATGGTATGTAGTCACTCGGCAGTACTTGAGAATTGTATGTAGTCACTTGGCAGTACTGGTGAATGGTATGTAGACATGCTTATTGGGCCTACCATTCTTCTTTGCATCTAGAGATTCAGTAACATTTAATGTGCTCTCCATGTTGAGATAAGCTCAGCCTTTCATAGTACAGGTACTATGATTTTTCTTGCATAATGTGTTTTCATCTTTTCACATTCTCAACTATCCAATTACTCAGGGGCTTGTCTTTGAATAGCATGCTGCTGTCATAGCTGCTGTTTGTATTGCATGATGTTAATAAACATTTGTTTTGCACAGCCCTTCTATAGCACTCTACATGTGTCACAGCTCTTGCTTTCTGAATCAACATTCTGCACTGCTGCATCTTATGTGCTCATTGCAGTCTTGAACTTGGTCTATCATACTGATACCTATGTCCCTAATGGTCACAGACCAAGAGTAAATGGTTCTTCTCCCAGGCCCCTGCTTGTAAAGTTCATCTACCAGAGATTTAGTTTGCATTGCTAGGCTTAAAAAGGTCCCAGTGGTTGTTAGCCTAGTACACAACTATGAACCTATATGCCTGAACCACTTGATTAACAGATTAGAAGCATTAAACAATGCTCATAATTTTTCCATAGCTGCTTACATATCATTAGAAGGAATCTTATTTTGTAATTTTTCAGTTCATCATGTCAAGGTCATTTCTCTTAAAAACGTGTTTGTATACTGAATGCAATCTATTCTATCAGATAAAATAATATAGCAATAATCCACGCCTGGGTGTGGGTAATGCTGGATTTACCCACGGTTGGCGTGGTTTGGTCCCGAGGGCGAAGCCCGGACCAAACAAAGCCAACCGTGGGTAAATACAGCATTACCCACACCCAGAAGTGGGTTATTGCTATTATACAATGACATTATTTAAGAAAAGAAATAATTACTTTTCTTAAATAATGGCATTGTATAATTCCTCTTACTGCCTTTCCTCAGCTGTCTGGTATTCTGCGGCAGTTCTGATGTACTGCGCATGCCTACGCAGTACATCAGAGCTGTGGGCAAAAGCACTGTTTCGCTATGTTAAATGGGTTTAACATAGCGAGACAGCTTTACAATAAGCAGCAGAGATCCGTTGCTTATTGTAAAGCTGTCTCGCTATGTTAAACCCATTTAACATAGCGAACAGTAACGGAGATCTTGCAATCTCCGTTGCTTTTAAATCTGTCTCGCTATGTTAAATGGGTTTAACATAGCGAGACAGCTTTAAAATAAGCAACGGATATCTCCGTTGCTTATTTTAAAGCTGTCTCGCCATGTTAAACCCATTTAATATAGCAAGACAGTTTAAAGCAACGGAGATCACAAGATCTCCGTTGCTTTTTACACTGTGTTGCTATGTTAAAGGAGTTTAACATAGCGAGACAGCTTTAAAAAGCAACAGAGATCTCTGTTGCTTTTTAAACCTGTGTCGCTATGTTAAACTCTTTTAACATAGCGAGACAGTGTTTATACTAACAGAAAAGTCCGGGCGACCGGACCTTTTTCCGTTAGTATATTGAGGATTTAACGGCACGCTGGTTGGGCTGGCCAATCAGCGTACACGTTTTAGGGGAGGAATTGTATAATAAATATTTTTAAACTGTATATTCTTTGGAACGAGACAAACAAAGCAAATGAGGGAAACTTATATTCATATGTTAGGGGCTTATTAGGATTTGAGAGTAGTGGTAGGTGGAGGTTGGGAGGTGTAAAGATCAAAACTGCAATAGGCCCTACATTCGTATGTTAGTTCCTGCTGACTAGGACACTAAAAATCAGTCTATAAATTCTGGCACATTATAAAAAGGCTACAACATTCATAATGAGATTCTGGAAAGAATCCTTCAAGCACTGATTAGATTAACAATATTGCAGTGCAAGAAGTACTATATATTAGACATGTACTAATCTGGTTGCCTTTGGATTGGCAACCTTAACCGTACTACATAAATCAAATTCTTTAACAAAATAGTATTGTATACTAAAACACATATTACTTAACTTCTACAGCCAGAAGTTACAGGGACTTGAACTGGTGTGTTCTCAGTTGAATTATCCCTCAACATTAATACACAAGTTATAATCAATAGTCAAAATGGTTGATAAAATAATAATATATATCCAGTGTGAATGCTAATGTGTATCTCACAGTTTTAGAAAACTTGCATTATTATTATTGATAACTCAGTAACTACTTATTACCACATCAGACAACTCTGAAAGGAAAGCATGTATGCATGTGTTTTCCTATGTGTGTATGGGTGAATTTATGTGTGTGTTTGTGTGTGTGTGTGTGTGTGTGTGTGTGTGTGTGTGTGTGTGTGTGTGTGTATGGATTCACTTTACATGCTTGATGTTTTAAAACATCAAAATTCATATGGCCGAGACCATATAATTGATGTTTTAAAACATCGAACCTGTAAAGCAAACACAAGAACAAGACAAAAAATTTTTCTACGATGTTTTTGCAGGGGGGCAAGCCTGCATTCCCCACATCCACTGCTATTTAACTATATCAACTCCGAGATCGCATTACAGTGAGGAAAATGGAAAATTTCCCATTCTGCACTGTATGGAGCTCTCCGCTTTACAGGTTTGATGTTTTAAAACATTGATTATATGGTCTCAGCCATATGAATTTCGACATTTTAAAACATCAAGCATGTAAAGTGAATCCGTGTGTGTGTGTGTGTGTGTGTGTGTGTGTGTGTGTGTGTGTGTGTGTGTGTGTGTGTGTGTGTGTGTGTGTGTGTGTGTATATATATATATATATATATATATATATATATATATATATATATATATATATATATATAAATATAAATATATATATATATATATATATATATATATATATATATATATATAGGTTCACTTCAAAATCATGAAAGCTCAAAATCCTAAATCCTGAACTCAAAATCTCGAAATCTCAAAATACTGAAAACTCCTAATACTGAATCTCATAATACTGAAAAACATACAGGATATCAACACTGACTGTATTGCAGCAGAAATACATACAGAAACATATTACTAATCTACAATTATAAGCAGTGGGGGCAAGCACCCCTGCACCCTCCATGTGGAAGGCTGTGCCCCCACATGCCCAGCTACTTAAATATATTAACTCTGAAATCGCACTTCACAGAAGAAAATGGCAAACATACCACTGCATGCTTCATGACTGCCGGTTGTAACCTTAGTCATGTTCCCTTTTAATGCACTATACTACAACATAGCTCATCTTAGTGTAATGAAGTGTGATGTCGGAGTTGATATATTAAGTAGCAGGAGGTGTGGGGGGTGCAAGGGGGCTTGCCTCCCTGCTTATAGTTGGTTAGACTGATATAGTTTGTCTTTTCTTTGTTTCTGTGTGTATTTCTGCTGCAATATAGTCAGTGTTGCTGTCCTGTATGTTTTTCAGTATTATGAGATTCAGTATTATGAGTTGGCAGTATTTTGAGCTTTTGAGATTTTGAGTTCAGGATTTTGAGATTCAGGATTTTGAGCTTTCAAGATTTTGAAGTGAACCTCTATATATATATATATATATATATATATATATATATATATATATATATCAGTAGTGTGCACAACTTCCCTTAAACACATTCAAAAGTCCAACAAAAACAAAACAAAAAAAACTTGAAGAAACTGCCTGCATACAAGAACATGGAAGAGTGAAACCCAATATAAACCAGTAACAGCTATTACAAGTCCTACTTTTATCAACAGACTGTGAGCAGTTCCCTTAAACACATTCAAAGGTCCAACAAAAACAAAACAAAAGAAAAAAAATAAAGCAACTGCCTGCATATAAGAGCACAAAGAGTGGAACCCCATACAAACCAGTAAAAGCTACTGCAAGTCCTACTTTTATCAACAGACTGTAAGCAGTTTCCTTAAACACATTCAAAGGTCCAACAAAAACAAAAACATGAAGCAACTGCCTGCATACAAGAACATGGAGTGTAGAATCTTCTACAAACCAATAAAAGCTGCTGCAAGTCCTACTTTTATCAACAGACTGTAAGCAGTTCCCTTAAATACATTCAAAGGTCCAACAAAAACAAAACAAAACAAAAAAAAACTGAAGCAGCTACCTGCTTACAAGAACATGGAGAGCAGAACCCTGCACAAACCAATAAAAGCTACTGCAAGTCCTACTTGATATTTCTGCTGTGCACACTACTGGGCCTCCCCTTTTCCTCCCATTTATTGTAACAAATACATACATTTTCCAAAGCTTTGCATTTATTTTATATTCTTATATTTTATTCTCCCATCTATTGTAATAAATATATACAGTTTCCCTAAGCTTTGCATTTATTTTATATTCTACTTCCCTGATGCTCTACTAAATCTGCTTTTGAGTTCACATAGATAAACAGATGCCTTTAGGTACTGACCTAGGCTAGCTGGTTGATTGTTTTTCTCTTCTCACAGCTTTTTCCAAGTCTTGGTTCATAGCCACCCCCCCTTTTTCTTGTGCTCCTAACATAATTTTACTGTAAATTTCCTACCCTTGTCAAACCCGTTTTTTCACATCTTTCTCCATGCCCTGGCACTTAGCCCCCCCTTCTGTCAGTCTCCTAACATAATCTTATTGTAAACTTCCCAGCTCTGTCAATCCTTTTTATTCCCTCCCTCTTCTTCTTGAGAGTTTACTTATTCCTCCCCTAAGCTGCAGCACCATCTTGAAATTCTTAGGCCATCTGCTCCCCCTCCAGATTTCCTACCTTACTGATAGTTTTCTTTCCAGATAGCAACTCTGCAGTTGTTTTCAACCTACTCCATTTGCCCTCACTGCACTTGGGCTCACTCCACTCCTCTGCCCTACTCCCATTCCCACTCACCCCTACATCAATTACATTTATAATTACTCTAGCTCCTCCCCTAACTCACTACCCAATTATCCCCACCAATTCCCCTCTCATTACACCACTAGCCACACATCTTCACTTCCTCTCACATTACACTATTAGCCACACCTCCAACCAAACCCACACATACCCAACATCTTAACTCACCTCATCATTAACCCATCAGTACAACCTCTTCTCCATCACCATTTCACTATTCTCCACTAATTCTCACTCCTTTAGTCACCCACATCCCATACAAGAATGTCCATCTCTACTATCACTACTCTACTTACCTTATCACTCTCTTTCTATATCCTACTACATCTAACGTCTCTAAATCATTCTTCTACCTCTTCCTCCCACTGCCTATTATCCTCTCTCCCCATACAGTCTGAACACACCACTTCCTTCTCACAAATTTCAGCCAGCCTTTACAACACAAGCATATTATGTACCAGAGTAAAAATCCTCCCCCACCGTCACCGCAATAATAATATTTTCTCTCTAAATTATCCAGTTAAAGTAAAACAGAAACTAGAATACACTACTCTCTCATATCTGTAACAAACCTATCACTTTGCTACTACTAAATCAATAAACTTTACTACAATTAACCTAGAAAGCATCAGAAATAAAACACCTGACCTCCATGCATGGCTAGCCCACAACAAACCTGATATTATTGCCACAACTGAAACATGCTAAACCCCAATATTAAGGCCACAGAATTCCTTCCCTCAGATTTTGCCTTTTGTAGGGCTGAATAAGCCTGAAAAAAGGTGGAGGCATCTCTGTAATATACCCCATTGTCCCATATACAAAATCCATTCCACAGTTCTCCACAGCAAAACTTCTAGTTTCTTTCCTTAAAATTAATAATTGCAAAAACCTCTGTGTGATAGTCGTTTTCATTCCCCAGGTAATAACATCCCAATTTTTGAGGAAATCCTTACCTGGGCATCTACTAAGTACTACTATGTAAATATCAACTGGCTAGACATATCCTCATACCACTCTAACTGCAATATCAATCTACATAAGTTCACCCAGCCAGTTAACATCATAACCAGGCCTAATAAAATTAATACTAATGGCTCAATCCAAAACTGGACTTTAGTGTCCGACCCAAATAAGATCACGTCTGTTGGTATACTCTCCAATAGCATAAGTGACCACTTACCGGCCTTTATACAATGTGAATATACCACAACAATTAATAAACATCAGTATAGGGTTACCAGAGATGAATACCAGTTCTGTCCATCTAGCTTTAACCAAAGTTTGCTTGCTATCAACTGGGATGCACTAAAATCATTTCCCCTTGATGAGGTAGTTGAGTTCTTCAACTCAACCTTCCTCAGAAAACTAAACAATCTCACTCCCCTTAGACAAAAGAGAGTAAAGACCAACCATGCCAGTTGGCTAACAAGATCTACTAAGGATCTCATGAAACACAGGGACAAATCATGGAAAATCTGGCAAAAAAACAAAAACTCATCTGACCTCGTCCAATACAAACAGCTCCAAAACCAGGTTATACGCCTAGTAGTACAAAACAAAAAAGAATACTACCTTACATTACAAAATCAACACAAGCAAAACCCAAAGAAATTCTGGAGCTCTCTCAACTCTTTATTAAACCCTGGATCTAGTAATAATCCTTGCCTAGACCCAAATAAAACACCCATTGAAATTGCTGCAACCTTCAACTGCTATTTCATAGATACTATAGCCAATCTCACCGCTTAACTTTCCCAAGAACACCACAGACCTCTCCACAGCTAACACCAATCCACCACCTATTCCCTACTTTATGCTGTCACCTATACCCATCTTGACTATTAAAAAATTGCTTCTAAAACTCAAGCCATGCACAAATACCCCTGATAATGTTGTTGTTGTTTGTCTTTCAGCTTTTTCCCGATAAGGGGTCGCCACAGCGGAACTCCAGTCCACTAATAATTGACAGTAGATTTTTATGAAATGCTGAGGTGCCAGCTCGACACCCAACCTTCAACGAAAGCACGCCCATTTACACACGCATGTCTTTCGAATGCTACCCAACCATGGGGAGGACATGCAGACTCCACACAGAAGGCACTCCCAAGCCAAGCTGAGAATCGAACGGGAGAACCTCTTGCTGTGAGGTAACAATGCTACCGCTGTACCACTGCTGATAATATACCTGCCAAATACCTGCAAATCTCAGCCAGCTCAATCACTTACCCTATCAGTATACTTCTCAACAGATCTATTCAAGAATCCTATATGCCCATCATCTTGAAAAAAGCTTATATCCTCCCTCTACACAAGGAGGGCCCCAACATAGGCACTACCAACATTCGCCCAGTTGCTATACTATCACCTATCTCTAAGATTCTGGAAAAATCTATTAATTCTCATCTTCTTCACCATCTGACTCACAACCACATCCTCTCCCCTACCCAACATGGATTTAGGCCAGGACATAGTACCACCACTGCCCTCATATCCTTCATGGACACTGTCAACTGAGCCTGTGATGCTGGTAAAATCATATTGTCACTATTTTTTGATCTTTCTAAAGCTTTCGATAGTATATCCCACTCTCTCCTTCTAACAAAACTCTCTAACATAGGTATCTCAACTCAAACTCTAAACTGATTCACTAATGACCTCACTAATAGGCAACAATTATATAAATAGCAGAAATCTTACTCTCCTTTCCTAAATACCATCACTGGTGTTCCTCAAGGCTCCATTTTAGGCCCACTTCTGTTTAGCATATTTATCAATAACTTCCACAATGCACTCTCTCAAGGCTCAGTCATCCAGTATGCAAATGACTTCACTAACATCTGCACTGCAAACAACTCCTCAGAACTACACCATCTCATCCAAAACATCCTCACCTCCACCAAAATGTAGAAGTCTAATAATCATCTTGCCCTGAACCTCAACAAAACCAAACTAGTAATATTTGCTTCAAGAAGTTCACACCCCTACAAAAAGAGAACTTTATCATTCGATCCCTAAATGGTACCATCATCGACATTGTACCTAGCACACAACTCGTAGGTGTCATCATAGACGAAAGCCTCATATTCAACCTGCACATCCAGTCCAATGTCAAAAAGACACATCAAAACCTTGGCACTCTCTACCAACACAAACATCTACTCAGTGCATTAGTCCAACTTTCCCTTGACTTTTCTATTACCCTCTCTTTTATATGGTGCCTCTCTCCTCACCAACATTCAGTCCTCTCTAAAGTCTAAACTAGACTCATGCTACAACAAAATTGCTAAGTTTGCAACTAATGCCTCCTACTCATCCCACCACTATTTATCATTACTCAACCTAAAATTTCTCGAACTCCCCAACTACCTCGCCTTTATCCAACTAACTACAGCTCACAAACTCATTCATAATCCATCCATGTGTCCTGTTCAATAGTCCGAATCCACAATAACTGAACGCACTTTACCGAAAGCGCTTTCACCGAAACAGCACTTTCATTAAAGTGCGTTCGAACCCCCCCCCCAAAACAATAAATCTTCTTTTATGCAGGGGGACAAGCCCCCCCCCGTGTGGAGGGTTGTGCCACCCACACCCACCCTACTTTTATATTCTTACTCCGAGGTCGCACTACAGTGGGGAAAAGGGAATTCTCTCTTAACCGCACCGTAGTACGATCAGCATAACCAGCATACATAACCAAAAGTGCTGTTTCGGTGAGCAACACTTTTGGTTATGTATGTTCGGTGATTTCTGTTTCGGCAGAAATTGCCGTCAGTGATCTGTACAGATCCCATAGATATATATATATATATATATATATATATATATATATATATATATATATATATATATATATATACATATATATATATATATATATATATATATATATATATATATATACACACATATATAAATATATATATATATATATATATATATATATATATATATATATATAAATATATATATATATATACACACATATATATATATATATATATATATATATATATATATATATATATATATATATATATAAAACTATATATATATATATATATATATATATATATATATATATATATATATATATATACATATACACATACATATATAAACACGTGGAGGAACTGAATATGGATGAATCCCTCTTTGGTTGACATCTATTTAGCCAACAAAATGTATTTGACTACACAGGTGGTCTACAGGTGTATTAGATTGCACAATTCTTGTGGCAGGCAAATATGCTCTTTCTACAAAATTGTGCAGTCTCAGAGTTATATATAATTAGCAGGGGTGTGGGTGCAGGGGGGCTTTTCTCCTTCAAAAAACAATATTTTAATATTTTACACATTTTTTAAACTTTTTTTTACATGTGCCACAATTTTTGCTCAATGCACTCATAGTAGCACATCAACATTTGCAAAGTCAGTTTTTTGTGATTGCTCTTGTGAATCTTGATGTTTGGGTCAGTCTTCCATACATCAGATACTAACCATTGAATTTCAATGTCATCACACAAGAGAAATGCCTCCCACAGTAGGTTATATACAATAATGCTGAGACTGCACAAAAGTAGGGAAAAGGATACATTCACTTAATCTTCTGTCACCCACTCTTGACAAAGCACTCACAGTGACATTCAGTGACAATGATCCTTCTGTTCCCTTTTTATTTCACTGCACTTTTATAACAGATTATGAAGTAATCATCATCTTCTTTCGACTGTTCCCATTAGGGGTCACCACAGTGGATCATCTGTTTCCATTTCTTCCTGTCCTCTGCATCATGCTCTTTCACACCAACCGCCTTCATGTCCTCTCTCACCATATCCATAAACCTTAACTTAGGCCTTCCTCTTTTCCTGTTACCTGGCAGCTCCATCCTTAGCATCCTTTTCCCAATATACCCAGCATCCCTCCTCAGCATATGTCCAAACCAACGCAATCTCGCCTCTCTTGCTTTGTCTCCAAACTGTCCAACCTGAGCTGACCCTCTAATATACCGACTCCTAATCCTGTCCATCCTAGTCACACCCATATCCATAACTCTGCCACATCCAGCTCTGACTCCTGCCTTTTCGTCAATGCTACCGTCTCCAACCCATATAACATAGCTGGTCTCACTACCCTCTTGTAGACTTTCCCTTTCACTCTTACTGGTACCCGTCTGTCCCAAATCACTCCTGACAATCCTCTCTACCCATTCCACCCTGCCTGTACTCTCTTCTTCACCTCTCTTCCACACTCACTATTACTCTGAACTGTTGATCCCAAGTACTTAAACTCATTCACCTTTACCAACTCTACTCCCTGCATCCTCACCATTCCTCTACCCTCCCTCTCATTTACACACATATATTCTGTTTTAGCCCTGCTGACCTTCATTCCTCTCCTCTCTAAAGCATATCTCCACCTCTCCAGGGTCTCCTCAACCTGGTCCCTACTCTCACTACATATCACAATGTCATCTGCAAACATCATAGTCCACGGGTCTTCCTGTCTAATCTCATCTGTCAACCTGTCCATCACCACTGCAAATAAGAATGGGCTCAGAGCTGATCCTTGATGTAATCCCACCTCCACCTTAAACGTATCTGTCACTCCCACTGCAGTCCTCACCAATGTCACACTACCCTTGTACATATCCTGTACCACTCTTACATACTTCTCTGCCACTCCCGACTTCCTCATACAATACCACAACTCCTCTCTAGGCACCCTGTCATATGCTTTCTCTAAGTCCACAAAGACACAATGCAACTCCTTCTGACCTTCTCAGAATTTCTCCAACAACACTCTCAGAGCAAATATTGCATCTGTAGTGCTATTTCCTGGCATGAAACCATACTGCTGATCACTAATCATCACCTCCCTTCTTAACCTAGCTTCCACTACTCTTTCCCATAACTTCAAGCTGTGACTGATCAATTTTATCCCTCTGTAGTTACTGCAGCTCTGCACATCACCCTTATTCTTAAAGATAGGTACAAAAACACTTTTTCTCCACTCCTCAGGCATCCTCTGACTTTCCAAAATTTCATTAAACTATCTGGTTAAAAATTCCACTGCCATTTCTCCTAAGCACCTCCATGCTTCCACTGGTATGTCATCTGGGCCAACAGCCTTTCCATTCTTCATCCTCTTCATAGCTGTCCTTACTTCCTTCTTGCTAATCTGCTTCACTTCCTGATTCACTATCCGCACATCAATCCAACCTTCTCTCTCTCTTATTCTATTCATTCATCATCCCTTCAAAGTACTCTTTCCATCTACTCAACACACTCTCCTCGCTTGTGAGTATTTTTCCTTCACTGTCCTTTATCACCATTACTTGCTGCACATCTTTCCCAGCTCTGTCCCTCTGTCTAGCCAATTGGTACAGGTCCTTTTCTCCATCTTTAGTGTCCAATCTCTCATACAACTCTCTGTATGCCTTATCCTTAGCCTTCGCCACCTCTCTCTTTGCCATGCGCCTCATCTCCTTATACTCATGTCTACTTTCTTCATCTCTTTATCAATCCCACCTCTTCGCCAGTCTCTTCCTCTGTATACTCTCCTGTACTTCCTCATTCCACCACCATGTCTCCTTGTCCTCCTTCCTCTGTCCAGATGTCACACCAAGCACCTTCCTAGCAGTCTCCCTTACTAGCTCTGCTGTAGTTACCCAGCTATTCGGTAACTCTTCATTGCCTCCCGGTGCCTGTCTTAACTCTTCCCTGAACTCCAACTCACAACGGGTAGGTTCCTAACTCCATGTATTCCCCACCAATGGAATACATTACTGTTATGAGGCAAGCAAAGTTCTACTTTTTCTGCTTTTAAGGAAATTCTTGATTATATGGATAAGCATAAACTGACAACAGGGTTATCATGTATGGCTCTGCTTGATTTGGGAAGTGGAAACTACTGAGTAGACATTTTAATCATGTCTCTTTAAGGTTGCAAATGGCTAGGCCTCTTATAGTCCCTGTTGTCAATTGCCAAGTATTATTCATATGAACCTACCCATCCTGCAAGTTTTGTTTATTTGTTTGAGTAAATGTTGGCCCCCTAATATAATCATTTGTAGAGCCAATAACAGTACCAAGAAATAGGAGGTCAAATAAGAATGAGGCTAGGAAGTCATATAGAACTGAGACATTTTTGGCTAAAAAACTGAGACAGAGGCACAGGTCACCTGAATATAAAGAAAGTCATGCTAGTCCAATAGGACATTTGAAGGATTCATGGCCTTTAAAGTTTTTTTGGCTAAAACTCAGTCGGTAGTTTCCAGCTGAGTAATATGCTTGACTTGTACATATGAACGGGAGCATTGTATTTGATTATGGGCCTGATAAGGGAAGAATACAATGGTAATATGGATTCTTTGGATCTTGAAGATATTCTCTTGGAAATTAACTGGGCTAGATAGAAGGATTTCCTGACTATGATGGAAACACGATGAATGAATGAGTGAGACTTGTCTGCATAAGTATCTTAGACTTTTACTGTTTGAAAAGGAGTAGCACTTATAATATATGAGATGAGAAAATATTTTTTGTCAAGTGGTAATGTATTGCACTGATTTGCATTTAGCTCGTGGCTGTTTTTAGTGCATATTCCACTGGTTTTTGGAGTAGCTTAGTTTTAGCAGAATAGCGGGTAACTGTTGCAAGCTTGCAGTCATAAGCAAACTTGGTCAATAGCACTTCATGGAAATGGATGTCTGCAAAATAAATGTGAAATAAGAGGGTCAAGCATGGATCCCTGTCGTACCCAACTATTTACAATTTTATATTCAAAGATGGTACTGGCAACTCTCACTATTTGGGATCTGTCTCATAGTCAGCTTACAATCTGACAGACAATATAGGGGGTCTTCAAATGCCCCAACATAATAACATGTACTAACCCTGCCCCTAAACCTAATGTGCATTTTAACTTTAATAAAACCCTTACCAAAACATTACCACTATATATATATATATATATATATATATATATATATATATATATATATACGTGTGTGTGTGTGTGTGTGTGTGTGTGTGTGTGTGTGTGCGTGTGTGCGGCGTGTGTGTAGACATACACACACACACACACACACACACACACACACACACACACACACACACACACACACGCACACACACACACACACACACACACCCACTTAATAAATGTATCCCTTTACATAACTCTAACCCACACACATTTACAAAAACACATTCCCACACCTACAATACCTTCCACTTGTCTTTTTCAGCAAAGAAAACATCCAATGCAACATCCATTTAATAAACTGGTCATTCATACAAGCAAATGACTGGTGACCAAAGCAGCAGCTGACAAAACACACAACAACTATACGTACATGTATAAAGATACCATGGAGCTCAGGCTCTTGATTTTCTTAGTGAGGAAACACTGTGGTTTTTGAAGTAGAATCATATGATTGATTAGGCCCATCTTGAAAGGAATATTCAGTACTTTTATGCCCTTAATAATGGAGGAGTAGAGAGGGATGACAGCCTCCTCAGACATATAAGAAATACTTTTGATAATTAGTTGGGCTAGGTAGAAGTATTTTCTAACAACAGTAGATATAATGGTTGTGGAAGGAGAGTTAATTGTCTACAAAAGCTCCCAGGTCCCTAAAACGTGTGTCAGGTTATGAAGGGGGTGCTGTTTATGTGTTAAGTGAATGAGTGCTCATAGTTTTCAAATCATGCAGCATTATACTTTTTACCATTTAACTTTAGACTATGGACCTGGAACCCCTGATTTTATATGTGTGACCCTCTTGTTAGATCTGACAGTACCTCAGAGAGCAGAAGCTAGCTCTAGGTCTACAGTCCTATAAAATCATGGTCAGCCAAACAGCACCGAGATCAGCTTAACACATATCTCTCAGCTGTACAGATTTTCACAGAATGTCCAGATTTTGACCTCATATTTGTGGTCTGTGCCTCATAATATTTGTGATTTTCTGACAAATCACTGAGGACTGAAGTCACTAAATAATGACAAATATTTGACTTTCAAGCTTCATATACTTCAGGAAATGTATGCTAACACAAATCCTGTTATTCTAGCAACTTGCTAAGTTTATTAGAGCAATATTTAAAATCTGCCCCTATTTTTAGGCCTCTGTCCCACCATCATATGAGGCTTTGTCCACATTTTTTGTGCTAAGAGGTTGAGAGGTATGACTTTACATCAGAGAAGTAAATATAAAATAGAAGTCATATTACTCACCTCTTTAGCCACTTTACTGATTGTTTTTTGCATACCTTGCTGAGTTGAGAACTGACTTTACCCGCTCCGTTTGCCCTCACTTGACTCAGGCTCACTCCACTAACCTACCCCACCCCATTCCCATACACCCCCACAGCAATTACTTTTACAGTTCACCAAACTCATCCAATCATCTCATCCAGTCAGATTCCCTTATCCATCTACCTCCTCTCACTGTCTCTTCACATCCAATTACTCTTGAACCAACTACCCCACCCACTCATCTCCCATCCAGCTGCACTTGCTTTATTTACTCCACTCCCTTACATTATACCTCATCATTATAATCCTCCTGTCTCTCTCACTATCAACAATTAATAACTACTTCACAACTCTACTTTAACCCTCACCCATATACCCTACTCCTATCTCCAACACACCCTATAATAACACCTACTTTCCAACCACTCTTACATTACCAAACAACTCTATTCATCCTTTGCTCTCTCCTATAACCACCTTTGCTTCTAATTCCCTTTATATACTCCCCTACAACACAGACATTCCTTCACACATCTTCCTTACAGACATACATTCATCTCAACAATGTCTCTCTTCTTCAGTGCTATTCTCTTTATATTCTCTCTATCCTTCTATCTCCTAGTACAATTAACATCACATCAATCAACCAATATAGCTCATAAACATACAGCTACTACAACCACACTTACACAATCTCTCCCTAGTTACTCTGCAGTAGCCCCCACTATACACAACAGACTATCTTAATTTTCTAACTAAAAGTCCTCCCCTTCCAAAATAACTAAAGCTGTACCCTTATTCTATACTGCCACTACAATACCAAAAAGAAACTGCTCTCCCTACTTACTGCAACTTAATTCAATGTGGAGATGTAAATCCAAATCCTGGTCCCTCCCCAAATCCAAATTCTGGTCCTTCCCCCACCACTTATAAGTCCCCTAGCCCCTTAAAACCCCAAAACTTTACAACCCTTAATCTTCAAAGTATAAAATAAAATTCCCACATCTACATGCTTGGTTAACCCAATATAAACCCGAGTTCACTGCAGCTACCATATATAAAAGATGCAGAATCCCTACCCCCTAGCTATGCTTGCCTTAGAGTAGACAGAATACAGAAAAAAGGTAGTGGTGTTACATTAATATACCCAAACACCTTCACTTTAGTTCCATATACTAAACCTGTCCCATATTTCTCCACAGCAGAGATACTAGTAGGCTTCCTTAAATTGAACAATTGTAAAAGCCTTTGTATCACAGTCCTATATATCCCTGCAGGCAATAACATTCCTATACTAGAAGATATCCTTGCCTGGACAACTAAAATTATTCAAAACAGAATTATCATCTTGCCAATGTTAACATTAACTGGCTTGATATCTCTAATCAGCATCCTTCCACCAACATCAGTCTGTACAACTACACCCAGCTAATCACAATATAACTAGGCCCAACAATAAAAGCAACAGAGGCATTGATTGGATCCTGGTTTCTGAGCCTAACAACATTTCCTCCTCTGGTATACTACCAAACAGCATTAGTGACCACTCACCAGCCTTTATAGTATGTAACTCTACTTCACTAGCAAGTAAACACCAAGGTAAGCAAACCAGAGAACTTTTACACATATGCCCTTTCAGATTTAATGAAATCTTACACAGTATCAATTGGGCAGCATTAAAAACTCTCCCTCTCGATGATGCTACTGAATTTTACATTAAATAGTTTAGCCCCTCTCCGTCAAAAAAGAGTAAAGACTAAACAAGCCAGCTGGCTTACCAAACCCACAAAACAAATCATGACTGCAAGGGATAAAGCCTAGAAAGCTTGGGAAAAAATAAAAACCTTCAGACCTCATTCATTATAAACAGCTATGCAATCAGGTAAAATGACTAATTATTAAAAATAAAAAAGATTACTTCCAAAGTCTTCAAGACCAACATAAACCAAATCCTAAGAAATTTTGGAGAGCAATCAATTGTCTACTTCATCCAGGCACAAATAATTATCCTTACCCCCAATCCAGACAAAATACCCACTGAAATAGCCTCACTCTTAACTCATATTTTATTGACACCATAGCTAAACTCACCATCAACTTCCCACAAGCAAAGCTCAGTCCAGCTTAACCTCCACCATTACACTCCTCTACTTCCTCTCTACCAAACTTTTCCATCTCATCTATACCTACCTCTATTATAAATAATCTCCTCCTTAAACTCAAACCTTGTACTAATGCAACCTACCGGCAGAATTCCTAAAATTTCAGCTAGCTCCATTGCCTATCCTATCAGCATACTCCTTAATAGATCAATTCAGATGTCCTTCATACCAAATATCTGAAAAAAGCATATGCCATTCCACTTCATAAAGGTTTTAACAACACCGACATCTCCAATTTTCGACCACTCGCTATTCTCTCTCTCCAGTCTCCAAAATATTAGAAAAATTTGTTCATAATCAGCTTCTCAATCATCAAGTTACCCACTCAACACGGCTTCAGGCAAGGTCATAGCACTAGTACTAGTACTGCTCTCATTTCCTTTATGGACAATCTAAATAGGGCCCGAGAAGCTGGCCATTTTGTCTCGTCACACTTCCTTGACCTCTCAAAAGCCTTCCACACAGTATCCCATCCCCTTCTTCTTGCCAAACTCTCCAACTTGGGTATCTCACTCCCAGCCCTAAATTGATTCTCAAACTGCCTTTCCAATAGGCAACAATCCACCAAATGGCAACAGACTTTCTCACCATTCCTAAACACTATCACTGGTGTATCCCAAGGATCCATGTTGGGCCCTCTACTATTTAGCATATTCATTAACAACTTCCATTCCACTCTTACGCAAGCCACTGCCAATACACAGATGATTCTACAATCATCTGCACTGCCAAATCCACAGATGAGTTACAACTTCTTACCCAAAATGCCTCTATATCAACTGAAACTTGGATGTCCAATAACCATCTTGCTCTAAACCCTAATAAAACTAAGGTCCTAATATTCACCCCTCAATAAACACCCCTGTTAACAGGAATGAACTCTCTGTCTACTCCCAAAATACCACTATCACTGAAGTTGTTTCAAGTACTAAACTTCTAGGTGTTATCATATACAAAAAGCTTACATTTGACCTTCATATTCACAACATAAAAAAAACACATCAAAAACTGGGTGTTCTGTACAGGCACAACTACTTTCTTAATCTCACTGCAAAAAAGGTTTTAGCCTTCCTACTACCCTCCCTCTTATATTGTGTCCTGATCCTTATGAGTATGCAGTCCACATTGAAAACCAAACTAGACTCATGCTACAATAAGTTTGCTAAATTTGTAACAAATGCAAAACTTTCAGCCCACCACTGTGCATCACTATGTCGCCTAAACTGGCTCAAACTTCCTCATTATCTCACTTATCTACAGTTAACTACTGTACGTAAATTGTATATAAACCATCAGTTTGCCCTTCTCTTTCTACCTTACTGACCATCTATCACCTAAGCTGACCTCGTAGATCAGAAAACAAACTGCTGTTCAAAGTAGAAAAGCCAAATCTCTCGGCTGGTCAGATGCTCTATTCTTTTACTATCTCAGAATTATGGAGCTCCCTCCCATCTTCTATCAGAACCACCAGCAATCCTGCTTCCTTTAGGAAATCCCTCAGACAGTACTTCTCTCTCTGGCTATGTACATGCCCGAACACAACACTCTCCAACACCTGATTTCCTTCTACCACAACCTCTAACCTAATTCCTCCTCTACACTTCCATTCTTCTCCATCTCTACATTACTGATGGCACATGCACTTCTCTGTCCTGATGAATTCCCCTGCTCTTGCCTAGAAACCTCCATCACATATTTTTTTCATACAACTGTTTCTATATTCACATAATCCTGTTAACTGTATCAATGGAATTGTTAATGCAAATATGTACTGTGTATGTATATTATCTGTACTCTGGTACTCTTACTATTCATAGTATCATGATTGTATGCACTATGCACTGTGCATTAATTCAAGTATGTACTCTTTATTCTATGTAAATCAAAAGAAAAAAGCACTCAGATAGCTGCTGCTCACTCACAAACTTATTTAATAACACAGCACAGCACACCCAGTAAAAAATAACGCTGAACACAGTTCTCAGTACGTTTTCGTTCAAGACTTCATCAGAATGGTTACAAACACTACTCCCTCCCATTTTATACAAAAACCACTTCACCAATAAAGCAATTAAAACAATAAATCAATTCATTAAGCTTTTTAACCTGCTTAATATACAACCAAGAACTTGCTTGTGAACACAGTGCTTAAACTGCTTAAAGTTCTATAAAAACGTCCCTACATATTATTACATTAAAAACTAGTAATCCCTATTTATACACAATCATAAACATTTAAAAAATCTGTGTTAAAATATATATATATATATATATATATATATATATATATGTGTGTGTGTGTGTGTGTGTGTGTGTGTGTGTGTTAAAACATATTAAACTGAAACATAAAGAGAATGCATATAAAATTTGTATTTAGGAAGGGTAAAAGTATTGAAAATGTTTTGGAGAAGAAGGGCATAGAAAAAGATCTAGAAGAGTAGGGACATATACATGTGATGCTTGTCCACAATGCCCTTTTATTATTAACAAATCAGATGTTTATATCCCTAGTAGAAATAGATGCATTATTGCAAAATGTTATTCTGTGACTCTAAAGGGCTAGTATATTTGGCCCTATGTAAAAAATGTGAGAGTTTTTATGTAGGAAAGACCAAAAGGTGCTTAAAAAGAAGAATATATGAGCACAGTTATGATATTAAAAAGGGCAATAATAGGAGTGCCCTATATAAACATACTTTGACATGCAAAGAGGCTACTTTTGTATTTTTGTGTTAGAGGAAGCCCAGATGGATATTCGTGGAGGACAGTGGAAGACACAAATTGAATATCGAGAAGTGTACTGGCAGTTGGTCCTTGAGGAGAATAGATGGCCAGGGCTCAATGAGATCGTCTCCCTTGCACCTGTTTTGAAATTAAGAGCGGCTAAATTATAGGGTGACCTAGTACCCTATTTATGTATCTATGTATGTATTTATTTATTCATTAATTTCTGTGCATAAGTATTTAAACTTAACATATCCCTCAGAAACTTTTTAATGTTTTAATAAGTTAGATTTTTAATGTTTTAATAAGTCAGACTTTAACATACAGGTACTGATCACTCCATGGTTTCAGACAGTGTGACACTTTGATTTTTGATGTTATATATCTGTTAATTAAATGAACTTTTAGGTCACTAGATGGCAGCAAAGTATTGTTTTATATATGCATTCTCTATGTTTCTGTTTAATATGTTTTCACACACACACACACACACACACACACACACACACACACACACACACACACACACACACACACACACACATATATATATATATATATATATATATGTATATTGATATTTTAACACAGATTTTTTAAATGTTTATGAATGTGTATAAATAGGGAATTAGGGATTACTAGTTTTTAATATAATAATATGTAGGGACGTTTTTATAGTAACTTTAAGCAGTTTAAGTACTATGTTCACAAACAAGTTCTTGGTTGTGTTAAGCAGGTTAAAAAGCTTAATGAATTGATTTATTGTTTTAATTGCTTTACTGGTGAAGTGTTTTTTTTTGTATAAAATGGGAGGGAGTTGTGTTTGTAACCATTCTGATAAAGTCTTGGATGAAAACGTGCTGAGAACTGTGTTCAGCGTTATTTTTTACTGGGTGTGCTATGCTGTGTTATTAAATAAGTTTGTGGGCGAGCAGCAGCTATCTGAGTGCTTTTTTCTTTTGATTTGTGACTGTTTGGCACTTGGTCCGTGGTTTTTGCTTTATCTTTATTCTGTATAACCTACTTCCAATGTAAATGTGTTTCTGTAAATCTACACTTTGTGCGCATACTATTCTAAGCATTGTTGACTATACGTATTCTGCATTGTGTGTTATTTCATGTATTTCATGTATGTAACTGTTTAATCTAAGTGGAGGTTTTCTCCTTAGGCCTCCACTGAAAATGGGCTCACCTAGGCCCAATGGACCATTCCGGTAAACAAGTGCAATAAATAAATAATAAAATAGCATGAGTACCAGACTTCTGGGTCCATAGTCCCAACAAGCCAGCTAGAGAAGTGTGTGCTCCCTTTCATAACTAATTGGGTTCTGTCTTCGAGCCAGTTTTGTATCCAATGCATTACATAAGGATTTATATTTAGTTTGATTAGTATATTGATAATGCCAAAGTGTGGAATGGTACTGATGTTCTTGTATAGGTTGATGTAAATTGTATGAACCAATTTGCCTTTATCCAATGACTCACACTGACTTTTTTCAAAGTAGCCTACAGTTAATACTTGTCATTGTTCAGCAAAAGTCCCTGACTTTAACATCAAGAAAGTAAATGTCAGATAGGAGTGGCCCTTGTACCAAGCCCTGATTTATTTTATTCTTACATTTTGACATGTGTAGGCTTTAAAGTTATTCTTAAGATGTTTCTTCTTTTGTTATATTTGTTGTTTACATAGGGCACTACCATGGTGGGGGGGGGGTCCTAAACTTGGCATTGCATTTATATCAGATTTGGACTGATGTATGGATGCAGCTCTGAAGTGAGAAAAGAAACTGGGCAGGATTCACGAAGGCTTGCAAGGAGTCTAATAGTAGAGTAAGACTCCAGCAAGCCAACATGTCCGCCGAGCGATCCAGGAGCAGCCGGCAAGGGGTGCAACTGAGCTCTCCAAACTAGTCCTACACAGACAGGGCTGGGATATGCAAATTACCTCAATTGCAGGTGAAAGCCATGCAAATGAGATAAATTTGCGATCCAGGAAACCCGAACCTGTCCGGGTAGGAGTAGTGTTATTTGCAGAAATGTACTCAGTTGATAACTGAGTACGGTTCTGCAAATAGCAAAACGGAGCCGTGTCAGCTGGAAAAAAAGCATGCATTCACAGGGGAAGCATGCCAATGGCCAAAAATATGGCCATTGGTAATGGAAAGCGATGCAAATTAAAAATAAAATAACTTTTATTTTTTAATCCCGATTTCCGGGGTTTAACCATAGCACAGCGCTGCACAAATGCGCTGCACCCTAAAAAGCAGAAAATTAATGATTAAGATCCAAAAATGTGTATTTCATGGCTAAAATTAATTTACAATGCAAGGGAATGGCAGGCTGAAGACAACATGGCCACCGAGTAGAGGTTGCTAAGGGGGGGGAGTTCAGTCTAAGAGATGTAACTAAGCATTAGTAGGCAATCCTATGCAAATGAGAGTTATGATAGTGAATCGCAATTTCACATAGCAAATGAGCACAGTCAGTGGAGTGTAGGAGTAGGATAAGGGGAGTAACAGAGTAGAAGATAGGTGACATCACGAGGGGGATATGTATGAAAGGAGTGCAGCTCATTGGAGCAGAGTGAGATGTGTCAGCTTACATTTACATAATAGTGAAAGAGGTGTGTCAACAGGTAGGTCAGGTAAAGTCAAGAAATCGAAGGTGTATGCTGTGGATAACACCAAAGTTTCTTGCTGAGCGTGCATGCATGCATGTGCGCACCAGTAAACCCGAGTAAGACAGTGTGTGCGCGTGTAAGCATGTGTGCGCATGTGTAGGCTTGAGTAAGCATATGTAAGGCTGTGTAAACAGTTGTAAGTGCGTTTGCACCGGTGTGCACGCGTTTTAACAGGAATAAGCAAGTTTTAGTCCATGTAAGCATGTGTGCGCACGTGTGAGCTGGTGTGCGCATGTTTGCGCCTGTTTGCGCGGCGCTGCCCCCTGAGGAAACAGAAAGGGAAAAGGAAGCACAACAAATAGTAGTAAGTTAACCAAGGAGTACTAGCAGAGCTAGCAGGTGAAAACAATCATAATCAGCCAATTACACAGGCATTACACTAGTCCAGCCCAGCCCAGCCCTCAAAACTCAGCAAAAAACATTCCAGTATGTATTTCTCAGACACACTGCAACACTGCAGTAAGCTAATAGAAGTGAAAACTGAAAAAGCTTTACTGAGACAAATAAATGTTAGGGGCTGCCATTGCTGTCATAAGGCGACATATGCAACATGCTGAGGGTGGTGACAATGCAAATGCTGCTGAGCAACCCACAGTGAGGAGACGGAGAAGAGTGTACAGGCCTAGGGTAACCTACCAGGGGCTACATGTGCTGGAGACAGTGGAGCGCTATAGAGTGGACAGAGACCTCATGCAGCAAATTGTTGAGCTGTGCAGGCCATGCCTCACACACAGAACCAACAGAGGGGAACCCATCCCAGTGGAAACCAAGGTATGTGTTGGCCTAAGAATATTAGCAACAGGTACCTTCCAGAGACCAACTGGTGATATGATGGGGATTTCACAGGCATCAGCATCTAGGGTACTGCACCAGTTCCTGAATGCCATGGCAGCACATGTTGGTGATCATGTATATTTCCCCAATTCCCATGAGGTATTGGCCAGCAATATGCGTCTCTTCCAGCAAATAGCGGAATACCCTGAGGTAGTGAGTGCAATAGACTGCATGCACATTCGCATCAAAGCACCAGCCGGTGAGCGGGGTAGGGTCTACTATAGCTGCAAGGGTTACCCCTCCATCAACTGCCAGGTCATGTGTGATGCCTAGGGCATAATAATGAATGTGTGTGCTGGCTGCCCTGGAAGCTACCATGACTCCCATATCTGGCATCTGACACAGCTGTACCAGACATTTGCCAATGGGGACATCCCTCATGGTCACCTAGTGGGGGATGCTGGATATGCACTCGAGTCATGGCTGATGACACCCATCAGAAATTCACACACACCTGAACAGGAACTCCATAATGAGGCACATGCACAAACATGAAATGTAATCGAGCGTGTGTTTGGGCTGCTCAAGTCACGGTTCCGGTGCCTGGACACATCTGTTGGAACCTTGCAATACTCACCAACTACATGTACCCAAATAGTCATGGTATGTTTTATGCTACACAATATGATCCTGCAAAAACAGCTGCAGCAGGAGCAGCATAGGGCTGGGCACAACAGCCCCCCACCATTGCCAAGGCCATCACAGGCAGAGCGTGACTCAGAGGAGGAACAACCTGAGCCTGCCCCAGTAGGCAGAAGGAGGCATGCCCAGTATGCTTTGGCCTTGGCAAAGAGGCAACGCATAGCATATACACTGGCTCAGTAGGTACCCTGGAAATGATACCTCTCTCCGACTCACACATACAGTAAAAGCGATGCCTAACTTGACTCTACCTGTTAACAAACATGTATAGGGAGTGTAAAATGTGCATCCGACATAGGCAGCCCTGCAGCACCATCTGAGTCATGATTGCTATGTGTTAAGCAATATAAAGCACTGCTAAAGAGCTCTCACCACTATTTAGTATATGTAAACAAAATTGCACACACTAAGTAGCACAACTACAGTCAATGTTCAGCAATATTATGCACTGTCCAGCAATGTTGGGCAACATTGAGCAATGTTGTGCAAGTCTGGTCAAATGTGGGTATAGTTCATCAAAAGCAGGTTAACAAGTTCATATTTAATTCACTTTTCTTGAAGCAGCATGTTCTAGCATGTATGAAAATATGAAGCAGTGATAGTCCTCAAACCCAGGATACAGTGCACTATAGTCAGAGTACAGAACCACTAAGTCATGACAGCATGTCAATGGTCAGCTTGTATGAAAAAATGTAGATAAGTCAATGCTAAGTATCTAATGGAAACCTTGCATGCATAGCATAATCCCTGTCGAGTTAAGACACAAAGGTGAGGCCTGCAGTAATAATAGAACCTGATATTCAACACACATATAGTATAAATGTTAATATTGGTAATGTTCACACACATCAACAAACGTAGTGGACTTCAGGCAGCAACATACTGCAAGGTCACACTGGGCATGCTCACACACTTGAAACTATGAGACAAATGTCAGTCAACAAAACACTGAAAGTCTGAACTGGGCATGCTCACACACTTAGGTCAAGTTTGAGTACAGCAGTGGGCCACACATATCCCTCAGTTGCAAGTGTCAACCCAGGAACCTCGAACTATTCACCAATCCACCATGTGCACACAGTGATATGACAACAGACACAATATAAAATAGTGAAATACTGTCACAATCAAATATGTTATGCAAAAACCTAGGTTGTTCATAGGAAGTGGTAAAGCAAAGAAGAAACAAAACCTGCAATCAGTACCATCACTGAACAATGTGCATTCTGAACATTAGCATAGGTTCAGAGGTTGACACTAGGCTATCTGCCCTAGGGTATGTAGAAGCCTAGCCACAGTGTGTTTGTATTCTGCAATCACGCTAGATCAGTAGACTGTACCTGTCAATAGTAGGTCACACAAGATATTTCACATATGTTCATTTCATTCTGCCTCTGTCGAGCAAGGACCCATAACATATCCCAGGGCTAAACATACGATCACCCGTCCACCTGTGAAGATGTCACCTGTAGGTGTTCAGCGTGGGTCTGTGCATATGTGGTACTGTGATCACATTCCTGAGTGAGTGGAGCCTCTGTGATGGTAATATGCTCTGCCAGCATGTCCTATTAACATCATTGCTCACGTACCTGTCCCTGGAGCATGTAGCTGTAAGGGACTTTGATATCCTCATGTGGAGCCTGTCCATCAATGCTGTGATGGACATGGCATCAAACAAAAGGCACAGACTGCATCCAAGTAGGCAGTAAGCAACTGAGGAGAGCTGGGGTCACCATAGCCAAACTGTGCATACCATCTATGTGAGTCCCTAGATCCACTTGGTTATGTAAATCTGTGTACATTTCAGTTGATGCAGGTGTTGGGTAAGGTACATCCGAAATGGGCCATTGTATCCAAGCATGTGCCAGATAACTACAGGGTCACAATGACCCCACCTGATCTGGATGTAAAACTGTATGGGATAAGGTTGCCTAAATAGAAGGTGTGTCCAGCAGCATTGGCAATGTGAATGTCAAAGGCAAGAGTACTAAGTATTCATGTCCCCAAATCACAAACCACACACACTGTACATGATGTGTCATCATCTATGTGGTAATGTGTGTGCACGATGTTACTACCAAAGGTGATGACTATGCATCTAAAGTAAGGTACCTGTAGGCCATGGTTCTGGCACCAGTCATCCATCTCTGTGAGACCCTTTCTGAGGATGCCTGTGCCAGCTGTGGAGTCGAATATGGCACACAGTTTGCAGTCATCTGCAAACATGGTCATCCATATTCCTCCTGTGTTAGCCAGTATGTATCAGAAATATATACAGAACAAGAGAGGGCCCAGGACTGAGCCCTGTGGGATGCAATGTGTAACTGGTGTATAGTCAGACATGGCACCTGCAATACTGACCATGTGTGTGCTATCCATGATCCAGTTAGCAATCCAGATCGTGACATATGTGTAGATATTGAATCCAGTGATCTAATGTGTAAAGGCCAAGTGGGGTATTGTATAGAAGTGGTGTGCGAGCTCCGGGCAGGCTGTGTGGACACCCTGTGTAAGTCTATGGACCTGTTAACTGTTTAAAGACATCAAACATCTGCAAGAGGCAAGATATGCCCACAACAACACCAAATTGTGTAGGATCCAGTATCTGTAGGTTCACAATGTGTATGTGTATGTGTTCCATGATGATACACTCCATAGCATAGCAGACCAGGATAGTTAGGCATATATTGTGATAATGTCCAGGGTCCCTTGTAGCACCAGAACTGCGTAGCGGGTACACCATAGCTGTATGCCATTCAATGGGTACACATCCTGTAGTAACTGTGATATTGAACAGTGACATAATGTGAGTGTGAAGTTTGTCATGAATCTCGTGTATGCCATAGTCTGGGACACTATCTGGTCCCACTGATGCTGTGTTGTCTGCTATAGAGAGGGCAGCACACACATTTTCATCTGTGATGTCAGGGAGGCTACACCCTGTTGTGATGGACATGTGCACTGCAGGGGGAATGGTGGGGAAACATTCCCACTGAACCTGTTGTCCAGGATGTTCGCAATGTCAGTGGGTTCACTGTATCACTTGTAATTATGTAGTAACTCACAGCATATCTGTGAGTTCCCACACAGGTCACTGACATAACTAAATAAGGCCTTGTGATTGTCCATAGTGTCTGTTACAAGTGTCCGTTAGAAGTGGGCCTTAGATGAATCAACAACTGATAGTAGCTATACCATAGTACTGATCAGAGATGCCTTCCAGATTGTGATTGTGCTCTATAATGTAGTAGCCTCCTCCTGTCCCTGTATAGCTCAGTAATGGCCGTGGTCCAGTAGACAGGTCCCCTGCCTTTGGAGGAGTAAGACTTGTAGTTATCTGGGATAGCATGATCCATGAATTCCAGTAGTTGTCCATAGAATGTGCTTGTAAAGTATGAAGTTGTCTGAGCCGTAATTAACACTGTCCCAGGGTCATTGAGGGATACCACCTCAGTTTGTACAAGTGTGACATTTGCTCATGAATGTGTGTGTGTATGGGATATGTATGTCTAGTGAGATGAATGTATGTTCTGACCTTAACAATTATAGGTATACCTCTGTTGTGGAACATAGAGTCCCCATGTGTGCGATGATCAGGTACCACATGTATAACCCCCTGTGGGTGTGGTGACCAGGTCTGCCCTAGCATTTGAGTGTAACAATCTTAGCAACTGTTGTGCGAGGGTGTCACTGCTTGAGTAATATACCCAGTCAATGTTTGTGTATTTGAAGTCACACAATATAATGGTGTTTAGTGAGACCTTCACATTCCCCAGTGTTCCCAGGAATAACGACTGTTATGCACATGTTTGGGAGTGTGGTCTGTAACAGTCTACAAACTGAAATGCAGTTTTGCCCACTCTCAGTTGCACATGTACATTCCCCAATGCTTTGTGCACTGCTACCAACCTGGAGGTGTGTGTATGAATGATGTATATGGACCCCCCCCATTGTTGTTGTCCAGTCCGAGTCTTGTGTCTGAAAACCATGGTATGACGTAAAACCTGTTAGTGCTGCTGTGCTTTTGTGAGCCTGAACCAGGTGTTTGTTACTGCACATATATCGACAGATTCCATACTGATGTGAGTCCTGAGTGTATGCATTCTGAAGGTTAGACATCAGTTGTTGAGCACCATCACTCTCCGTTTCCTGTACCCTGTAATGTCTATGGCTGTGGTTATGTCTTCTGACCCTCGCTTCAAACAGCCACTATGTGTGTGTCAAGAGCCTAAGGCAGTCTGTGAAAGCCTAGGGGTGACAGGTGCATGGCGTCCATAGTGAATGTACATGGCATGTTGAGCATGTAATCCCAGGCTGACAGACACTGGATCCCCTGTGAATGACAACAATATGTTAGGCAGCTGTTAAAACTGATCATGTCATCTGTATACTGTGACATAGTACTTGGTGAGGGTAAGATGCTGCACAAGGTCAGGGTCATACTTTCCCGGGCTACATGATCAGAGAACCTCTCTATGTCTCTTGTCATGTAGTCCAGGGAGGAACGTCTGAGGGTCTACACACCAGAATGCTCAATGATGGAGCCATATTTGTACTTGCAGTGGACTGACAACAGTGCATGTGTCATGTGGCATATCCTGCCACCCGACACACAGCACAAAGTGACCTTTACCTTGTTCAGCCTGGTGAGTGGGATGTCAGTGTGACGGACAATTACACTCACCTAATACAAGTGTATGAGATGTGTTGTGTAGGCCTAAGGGCAGTGACTGTGTGGCACAATGACTTTGTGAACTATGTGATGATATGTGTGTATGGTTGTGTGTTAGCAGTTGTTTATGTGTCTACTTTGGATCTCTTAGCTGCTTAGGCAGAGTATATTTAGATGCTCCAAGTATGTCATTGTGTGTCAATGTATATGGTTTGCTGTTGTCATAGGTGCATGTGTGACTGTATTTGTGATGTGTGTGGTTACCTTCACCACCCAATAGACTGTGCCAGTCATGGCTTGGGAGATCTCAGCCTCCTGTCTGTCTATACAGTTGTACCTCTCATAGATATCTGAGTTTGTTGGTAGGAGGACAGTGTTACCTGTGTACATAAGGCAGTTGTAACAATGCGTCAGAATTCCAATATGCACCAGCTGGACTGGAGAGTACACACAAAACCGACCTTTGGACATGCCAGGATATGATGATGACATACACTGTCGATTGATCACAAAGGATCTGTAGTGTGTCAAGTGTGTAAAAGAGTATAACAGGGTTTTAGTGTTCAGGTTTGTTGTTGCTGTGGAAAGATAATCTGCAAAGGAGTACAGACAGAAACATTACACCTCCTTCAGCTATGTCAGAAATATCGATGTACAGTCATATATGTCCTGAGTCAGGGTCAACTGTACCTGACTGACAATGTCAACATCCTGTCAGACAGGCCCATACATACATACATACCCACCTCCCAGTGACAAAAGGTCCTAACATCATACCAGGAGATATCACATGTAGAATGTGTAAACTGGTCCTCCCAATGCCAAATGAATCCCATCACGTGGATAACATTGTTTCCCCATATGTGTCATAAGTGAAAGACAGGACAAACAGACACTGCACCCGAACAGTCTGTTGAGCCTCACACTCTCTACAGGATCTTACACTGTTGAATGTGTTACAGCAACTTGTGGCACACCCCACAAGTGTTGGTGCACAACACACCATGGGAACTATATTCCTATAAGCCTACGAAGTACAAAATGCTAGTCCATGGAGTCCATTATGATTGCAGTCAGGAACAGAGATATTGTAAACCGACAAACACACAACACAAACATCTGTGGTATGTTAATGAGCACATCATGTTCCCCAAACCTGCTAGATATCTTGCAAGGCAGACACCCAGGACAAACATCACTGACAGGAGCAACACAGGTCCCACACAGACCTTGAATAGCCCTTTACCAACATCACAGACACATGTGGTATCGACAAAGCCTACAATCCGTGCATGAATATATATTGTCATATGAAGGAATGGTAATAAGTCCACAGATAGATCACACCAGGTATGAATTGTGTATTCCTGTTCAAGATGTTCACACCTGCTGACCCACAGGGTTCATTCGTGGGATTGCATAACACTGCGTGCACACACATAACCATGTTCAGTCTGATGATGTCAGCAACCTACAAACATAGCATGTGAATAAAAGCCACACAGTAAAGTATGTAGCGTGTCTTGTTAATGCGTATCTCACTAGTATCATAACATAGTTAGGTAGGGGTTTGAATCCTGCAATTGCTGTGTGTGTGTGGGTAAAATTGGTTTTGAGAGGAGTTGCCTTTTTGGAGACTGTGGAAACACATTAGGAGTGGTGACTACCTCTTTGCCTAGTGTGATGATGTCAGCATCCTACAAATAGAGCTTTGGAAATGAATACTCCCAGTAAAGCAAATAGTGCATCGTGTTAATGCATATCTCACTAGTGTGATAACATAATGAGGTAGGGGTTTGAAAGCTGCAAATGCCAAGTCTGTGTGGGGTGGTGTATGTGTGTTTTTTCCTTTGAGAGGAGGAGACTGTGGAAACACATTTTAAAAGAGGTACATCCCTCTTTGGAAAGTCTGATGATGTCAGCATCCTACAAATAATCAAGGAGAACAGAAACCATGCAGTAATGCATATAGCGTGCCGTGATAATGCATATTTCTCCAGTAGCATAGCATAGTTAGGAAGGGGTTTGAATCCTGTGAATGTGTGTGTGTGAGACTGCCTTTGAGAGGAGTGGCCTTTTTGGAGACTGTGGAAATACATTAGGAGTGGTGAATACCTCTTTGCCAAGTGTGATGATGTCAGCATCCTACAAATGGAGCTTTGGAAAAAAATGCTCCCAGTAAAGCAAATAGCAGGTCATGGTAATGCGCATCTCACTAGTGTCATAGCATAGTCAGGTAGGGGTTTGAGTCCTGCAAATGCTGAGTGTGTGTGTGTGTCACAGGTGGTCAATACAGTGTGGGTTTTGCTTTTACTACGGTATGACATATGTTTCAAACAGTATGTGCATTGCACACATTGGGTATCTACGTGTCAAATAGATTTGTGTAGATGTGACCTCAATCAGTACATAGGTGTGAAGCCTGCATACTACATGAATACATTTGTAACCTTCGACAGATTGTGCCGCTGCTTCTCAGATCATAGGCCACATATGTATGTCTGCGTCAAGACTGGCCAATGTAGTGATCCGTGGCCAAGGACATCCCTGCCACACACACCCATGACACGTGCTGTAGAGTACTGTGAGTGAGGGTAATTGCTGGGGTATATGTCAGACATGTTCATACACAACGACTGGCAATAATGGACAGTCATGATAGGTTTGAACCAGCCCTGTGGATATGCATGCAGGCTCCTAATGTGTTATGTGAAACACCGAGGGACCCCACAATACCTATGGATATGTGGATACCAAGGGACAGATTACATAACATGTGTCTGTCTGTACACATTGGTACCCAACATACATGTTCAGGGCTACCACCTATGTGGTACTGTCGGGATAGTATGTATAGTAAATGTGGATGACTATGCCATAGACAGCGTACTGCTATATAGCATGTATAGGTATCTGTCTGTATGATACCCTTGTGTAGGATATGCGTCCCATCCGGGGAATGCAGTGTAGGCCAATGCATGCATTACCAGATGTGGATGGACATATCTCTAGTATGTTTGCATGTACTGAAGAGGGCTTTATGCCACACATGTGTGGTCCCAGGAACATGTGGCGGTCAATACCACTGGTTACTGTTATAGTATAGTACTGGAAGGATCCAACTGTTACTGAGTTCCCTACAACTGTGAGTCATTTGTCAGGACATAATCTAATGATTGGTTATAGTCATGCTGTTGAGGTGGTGTATACTGCCAGACTGCAGATCATTGACAAATATCAACTGTATCACGCACAGCATAGTGCCAACCCATGTCATACACACATGTGTACCCATGTTAGTACATATCTGTAGTAGAATGCATACTGGCCATCAAAAGATACCATGAGATGTTAACAATGTGTAGAACAGGGTATGTCGTACATCCCATGTGTCCACTATGCACATACATGCAGACAGTGCGCACACACCATGTTCACAGAAGTACAACTGCTAATTTGTAATGCACACATCACACACGTACTTTCCACTCACTAACACATGCTGGCAACACTGTACACTTCAGCCAAGTGGCACATGGGTGGACAATACATACTCAGACCTAACACTCGTGTAAACAATGCTACAATGACTGTCAGAGCTGTGATGTATAATGCCTGCTCAGATATACCTACAAGAATATCAGTACACCTTCCTGTTGGCAACTTGCTACTATTGCTTCACTGCTATGATGTCACCCTGTGCATCAGAACCATGTTAGCCTATTCCTGCATCAATGTGACAGATGACAGGAGGTGGCACAGGTGTCATCATATGCACAGGGTGTGTTGTAGGTTTGCCAGAGCCCGACATTGACCCATCCAATCGGCATGTCTGTGTGTGTGTGTGTGTGTGTGTGTGTGTGTGTGTGTGTGTGTGTGTGTGTGTGTGTGTGTGTGAGGGACAACAGTACTGCATGGGCCAATGTTGATGTAATGTGTGTGTGTATGTGTGAGCCCTAGTTGTATGGTAAATGTGTGTGTGTCTGCATGCACACAACTCCACCATGTGGCTGCCATATATGGTTGGTTGTGGGACAGCCACAGACTGTACCTGCTAGGCCCTACAGATCACTGTCTCTGGCCATGGACACCGTACCTGTGCCTAACAGGGGTGCTATGAGCAGTATCGGGTACCAACCCTGACTGGGTGCTATCATCAGAGGCAGAGGTATGATGACTGGACCCATATCCCTGCTGGGACTGGCCAGTGGCATGTGCACGTGGTCTCGTAGGACGGTCAATGGACAGGCCAGCCCCAGCATTGCTGGGGCTGGTACTGCCACTACGGGAGCGGCTGTGATCCATGGTCCATCCGCGACAGCTGCCAGCTGATGCTGTTGCTGGCATGCATCCGCATTGACTTCTCATCCTTCCCGCACGGTCCTGGCTCATGGCTAACACATTGTGGAGGACATCTAATGTCTCCCTCCAATGGCTATCAATGACCTCGGTGTAATTCCGGATGGCACCGGCAAGGTCACGGATGCTGTCATTGATAGCAGTGTAATGGGCCCTCTGCACCCTTAATCCCTGCTGGGTGTACAGTTCCATACATGCCTGTGCCTGCATTACAGCCCGGAACATACTGGAGGTTGTAATACCTCTGGGGGCACATCTGCCAGGGGCAATACGACCAGTGGTGCTCCCACGAGAACCCCTGGACATCTGCCTATGTGGTACCATTCTGGTAATCCGGCTATGGCTGCTGTGAGGGGATGCATGTGCCATAGGTACCACACTCTCCTGGTCAATGCCAACTGTATGCTGTCCCTCAGCTACGGCCATTGGTGACGAGGGATGTATTGGCAGTATGATTGTGTGCATAGATGGGGTTGACCACTGTGTACTGTCAATTGGTGGACCAACGACAGACCCTGTCAGACCTTCCTGTGCCACAATACATGTCTCATCATCTCCACTATTAGTGGTGGTGACATCAGGTTCCCTGCTGCATTCAGCCATGCCTAACACAGCACCTGTGGAAGGAAGACAGGAAACACACTTTGCAATCTGTACATGATGTCAGCACACATGCACACATGCACACATGCACACATGAGCACATGAACACATGCACACATGCACACATGAACACATGCACACATGCACACATGCACACATGCACACATGAACACATGAACACATGAACACATGAACACATGCACACATGCACACATGTACACATGCACAGAAATACACTGCTCACCACAGCACATACACACACACACACACACACCAGCAATCCAACACATACACAATAGTGGGTGATGGTGGGTGACAGTATCACAAGGCAAACAGTCACCACACATGTGTCAGCAGGCAGACCATGTGTTGCTCAACACCATGCAATGCAAATGTAGACAGCCCTATCTAATGACATTATACATGGCTTTGATGCATGTGTGTAGTTGTGCAGTGATTGGCTACACCCTGGAACACAATGTGTACATGGACACAACATTGCTGTGCAAGTATTATCTGATCTGCAATGTCATGTGCACCATCACTCAATGGTATACATACCATGGTTGCATGTGTCATCTGTGTGACACATATATTGCCATGTGTGATGACAGTGTCTGTGTCCATATCACATAATAGTGGGCCCAGGTGTAGCAAATGCATGAAATGTACAGACATGGGATGAGTGGTGCATGTAGATGTGAAGGAATCCCAATGCATGACATGGACATTGCACAATGGTTATGGTGCATGTGAGACATATTGCAGATATGTTGTTGCCAGCCTTGACATGGTATGCTACATGACTGCAACATTAAACACCACACATACCAATGTGTTTCATGTGACCTATACACCCAATAGCATTCCAGGACATATATGTGACTCTTTGTACAGATGGCGGCTGTTGTGCAAAATGTGTATACTAGCATATGTAAGCACACACACAACATGCTATGCATGGTGTGTATAGGTGCATATGTTTGCACACACAGAACAATAAAGTGCACAGCAAAGACTGCTATGTGTAGTACTGTGGTCACTGTAACTGGATGGGGTGTAGTACCATGTGCCATCATCATCATCATGCATCTTGTGGTCACTCACAGCTACTACTGTGTGACAGACCATGGCGTAGCATGCTGTACCTGAACTGCAGTGCTGTGGATACGTTCACTATTACACAGCCAGTTTGTACATGAGGTTCCCAGTAGGGAGTATTGCCTAACATGACTGTGTTATGTGTTGAAGAGTGTTGCACAGCCCCGTGATAGGCCTCTACCCCTGAGGTACATCATGTGTGTGTGTGGATGACATGTGGGATACTGACATGTGACCTTACAGTGGGTGTGTGGTTATGCCATATGTATCATGACTTTGTGTACTGCATGTGATAAATGTCTTATGTTGTGTACAAGTGTTGCAACTATGCCTATCCAATGTGCAGTACGGGGTTGCCACAACTGTGTGTCATGCTCTGTGTATTGCATGTCATTGAGGCAGCTACTGACATTACTGAGCTGTGCAATGTCTCACAGCAAACATGCATGGCATGCATTATGCATAGGTGTGTTATGTGTACATGGCCTACACCTCACCTATGACATGCATATTTCATTACCAACATTGCAGGTGTAACACACTCACCAGCATGGATCAGCTGCCCTGCCGTCACACCAGAGGGACCTACGAGAATATGAGAGGGTTCATCAGTGGCCACAACTGTGGCATTGCTACAGTGGGTATGCTAAACTGCAGTACAACAACAGTCAACAGTCACAGGTGTAGGGATATTATACAAACTATCCGTATTGCACAACAGTAGGCAGCAGAACTGCTAAACGTGCAGTACACATCACACGTACACATAATCTAACAGTACAGTTAACTGTAGTCTACAGATAGGGCATATAACCTGCTTGCTCCAGGTGGATGTGCTGGGTGGCTCCGGCCTCCATTACAACACATGTCAGAGGTTGCCGTAGCTGTTGTCCAGGAGCCACCATGCTTAGGAGCAGCTCCTCCACTCTGGTGAGGGGGGTGAATGGCCACCCCACCACCTGTGGCAAGCTGCTGTCGTTGGATATCAGACGCATGCTGCCGGACTTGTCTAATTAAATCACTGCAGTGATGGCGTACCTGCTCATATGTCCGGTTATGCATGCCTATGTCATTTACCCGACTAACAAGTTCCTGCCACAGTGCAGTCTGCACCTGCTGGTGCTGGCTGGTTCTGGAGAAGAGCATAGTGTACTGCTGCAAAAGGCTGTTGACTATCACCTCTTCCTCTTCTGCAGTGTAAGCTGGGTTATGTTGGTGGGCCATCTGGCTGATAAAGATATGAACAATATGTGTGAGAGTGTCCTGTGGCACACTTTACACGTTTACCCACAGATATCACTTTACTGACATATATACCATCCTATTGTATGTCAGTGGTTACACAAGTTCAGTAACACTTATTGGTTCTCAGGCCACAACTAACTAACACTGCCTGGCAGACTCTATATATCAAACCACTATACAACAGTACCCAACACACTGTTTGTGACACATTGCACAACCTCAAGACAGGGGTGTATATCACACCAGTGCATGAACAGAGATGTCATAAATTGCAATGGATGTAAAGTACAGGTACAGTAGTACCAGTCAAACACCGTAGTCATTGATGCCATAGCCCTGCCTAACAGATGTGTCCAGCTGTTACTATAGGTGGCATACTGCTGTAACAGACTATAGATGTTGCTGGATACACACGTTAACCCTGTAACACACATATGATTGCAGCCATTGTACAGGCATAATCACACACACACATCAGGCAAACATACAACGCACCACTGTATGCCAACACAGATGAGCATTACCTGTGTACCATACGGTGCTCTGTACCACTACTTACACATCCTTATGCCTGCAGTCTGTCCTATGTGCAGACTACAGGAAACACACATGACAGTGTTTCCAAGCAATGTGAATGCACACCAAACTGTGCTGTTTAGCCCTACAGCTTCAGGTAGTACTACAGTTCATATTGGTGATGGATTCACCTGCAGTACCACTCACTAAGCATACATGTATTGCTTTAGCCTACAATGAGACACCACATTCGTCAACAGAGAACTACATCACATCATATGCCGTACTACTATGTCTGCCTAACAGTACATTACACATCAGTTACTGTCCTCACAGCTAGGTTAGGCACTACCATGTCAGATACAACATCACACTAAGCTATCACACATTTACAGACCTTGCACACATTCAGTGTTACACTTATTCAACCTCACATAGCAGCTATTGCATTAAGTACATGTGTGAGTGCATAGTGTCATAGGTAGGTAATATGCTATTGGCCCTAGGGCCTACGGCAGCCTAGCCATATGCTACCCTGGCCTTTGACACACATGTACTTTGATTTTACTTGCCCCTGCCAACCTGAACCACAGAGGTGTTTCCTGGGGTGTATTAACAATCTCCCACACAATCATCAGGGGTATTTATAACAACTGCTAAGGAGGAGCCTTGTTTGCTATTGTTATGTGGTCTATTCCGGTGTATGGCATATGTCTGAGATTGGAACCTATCCCTCCAGCATGTGCTGTTTAGTGAGCTGACAAGGTTTAAGGCCCTAGAGCATGTAACCCCGAGGGATTGTGATATGTTGCCATGGTGGTTGTCAACCAGCTATGGGTGTGACATACCTCTGTATGTCCGGCAGAGGTCACCTCTGTGTGGCCAGTATGCAATACAGTGTAGTTGTGGTCTTGTGAGTCAGTCTGCATAGGGCATCTGTTTGTGGACAGTATTACCCTTTGGTAGGTCTGTCTGTGGCCTGCTCATCTGGTGTAGTTGTCATGTGAAGTACATACCACACAGGGCATTGTGATGAGTAGAGGGGAACTCTACCCTATACTTCCATAGATGACACACCTGTTGTCATGACACATACCACACAGACAGATTAGAGGTGTAGTGTGGCACTGTCTTCATCACAGTGGAGGCTACTGTCCACTTGTGTCCCATGTTCCCTTATCACACCTTCACTGTTAGGTAGATCTCTGCCTATGTGTTAGTTAATGGGTATACTGCTTTGGGAAGGTGGAATGGCACTGCAGTATCAACACTTGTCTGCAGTCCATGCCTTGTTCACCACACACCTGTTGCGGTACATATGACCCTGTGTCTCTCTGTCTCTCTCTCTCACTGTATATATATATATATATATATATATATATATATATATATATATATATATATATATATATATATATATATATATATGCATATATATATATACACATACATGTACACATCCATTGCTGTACACATGGATGTACATATAGGCACATGTACAGTCCACCTTTCATGGTGGAGATCTCACTTATGCGACAGTTGTGGGATGTACAGGTCTGTGATTACATTGCACAGTGTTGTGCAGAATGCATGTGGGTGTCCTCAGCCCTTGTAGCATTAGTAGGCCTCACTGTCTGTAACACATCAGATCTGACAAATCTGTCCCACAGCATTTAACCACCACATGACATATATCAACACTACCATAGTTGGCCTTAGGCATAGGCCTACTGGGCGGCCACCTACGGCACCGCTCTAGCAGGGGTGCTTTTCCACTATTTATGTGGACACAAGGATGGGGGCACCAGGAAGTGTGGTAGGGTGCACCGTGGGGCCCTTTTGCCTAGGGCACCAGTTGACCTAAGGCCACTCCTGCACACTGCATGCTGTCTTCTAGGCCACACACTACGACCTACATGGATATATGCACATATCAACATTCACTGACAGAGAGCTGTCCACCCTTCACTAACAGTTACAGTATGTCCCTTGCCCTATGCACATGTGCTGATACAGATAGATACATACTGCTGCCACACATGGATGATTTGCAGTGTGTAGAGTACTCTTCGTTAACATCTACAACATGCCAACACATACATTTGAGTTACATACCTTACCTTTGTATTTCCCTGCCCCGTGTGTTACGGTTTTGTATTTTTTTTTTTTTGCTGGTTTGTTTTGGGGTTTTGACCTATATTTAACCTTCGGTGTCTGTTTCTCCCTCTCTTCTGTCTCTGTCTCACTCTGTGTCCGTGTCTCTCTCTCTCTCTCACTCTCTATCTCACAACACCTGCAATGATATAATTGCATGTGTGGACTGCAGGTACAGCCTGCTTTTGTAGGTATCTGCACTTGTGCATGTGACAGCCTCTGCACCAATTGCTGCCCACCATTCAGTAATTGCATGCAGCCTGCTGTTTGGTGATTGCATTACTCACTGTGATTGCAGCCCACTGCTATAAAATGCTAGGTTAGGTAGGCGTAGCCCTTTCAGATTTCAAAGGTGGGGCCCATTCTTGTTTGCTCTGGACACCGTTGTGTCAGTCTGAAGGTTGTTATATGTCTCTTATCTGATGCTAGGGTTGTAGCCAGTTATGTGCATGTTGTACTCATACCTGCATGTTGCTGCTTCCAGTACACACATCTCAGTGTAGACATGTACGCACCCCTCCAAATGCTAACACGGGATACATGGGAGTATGTTCTTTTTTCTCACTTACACAGTTAACTGCCATACAAATGCGGTTATTGCACTGTATTCCTGTGGCCAGTGTTTATCCTGGTCTGATACTGTGTGGTGTTTGTAAGGTGCTACTGTAACATTATTCCCTGCTAGGATGGCTGGTTCTCCTTACACAGCCATGTCATGCAATTCCACAACTACTGCTGGTAAAGACCCACAGAAAAGGGTTTGTGTTATACCATTCTTAATTTCCATTTACATTCCCTCATTGTAATGCATGATATATTAATTTCAGAATTAAGTTATTTGTATATCTGCTGTGGCTTAGTGGTAATTCATGCAGTCTATTGTGTCAATGGTCTGGGGCTCGAGACTGGCAGAGTTTTTTTATTTTGCTGCTCAGCAGAACAAGGGCCCTACCATAGAGTGACTAAGGCACTTTTAAGCAGTAGTAAGCAGGTTTGCGTGGGTTTGCGTGACGCTTAGCTAAGCGCACACATGCACCCACTCGCTTAATCCCGCTTACTACTGCTTAAAAGTGCTTACTCCCGCTAACCCCGGCGCTAATTTCTTTGAAAGAAAAGAAAATGGGGAGATAGGAAAGTGGTGAAAAAGGGGGCACAGAGAAGGAAAGACAGTAGGAAAACAAGCTCGGGATGTGCAGGACAGGTGTAGGGAAGGTCCATAGCTGCCCATTTCTTTACCAGCAACAGCTGTGCATATGTTGAAAATTTGGAGTGAAATTTGAAACCCTCCACCCCTGAGAGACGGGTGAGGACAACATAGTTTGTTGTACTGCCAATTAGAATTATCAGTGTACATGTCCAATGGACATGTGTGCAAAATGGGAAGGTATGTATGAGGCGTAATTTTTTTTGGGAACAGATTGCCCTATTTTTTTTTTTTTTTTCAGCGGAGAGTCTAAAGTGAGGTAGAGGAAGTAGGTATATTTGGGGAGGTAAGTTGGTAGGTAAACAGACAAGACAAACAAGACACATACAGGGGTGGAGTATGACACATGGGGTGGGTAAACACAACTGACGGGGACGGATGTTTGGAAATAGTAAGCCCATGAGCCCACAGATGGTAACAGTGGGACTGAAATCCCCACCCATGGGCAGTCACCACTGGACCTTCACAGACCCGAGGGTCGCTGTGCTGGGGGCTGTGTAGGAGGGGCAGGCTCACCTGTGAGTCACGCTACTCTCGCCTCGAGCTGGCGTAGGGGATCAGCGACTAAACGCTGGATCTCCCTACGCACCACAACCCGGACCCTTTGGAGGGTGACAGGAGGCCCTTCTCCAACCACACTTGCAGGGGGGGTGAGCCCCATCCCCTGCAGCGCTTCCACCCAAAGGTGGCACAGGACCTATGGAGGAGGGTGGCCCAGGCTGGGCACCAGATCTGCTGGTGCCAGGTGCAACTGCCAGCTGAGGTGGGACAGGTGGGTCCGCTGGGACCGGCCTTTCCATACATTCTGTGATTAGGTGTGTTTAATTACAACATAGACAACAACATTCCAAGTTAGTTGTAGCAGCATGCAGTAATATTCCCATTAACCAAACACACCAGGGTTACAACAGTTGAACAGCAAGCATAACACATGCATGTATTGAACGACAGTGGACATTTCAACAGCATGCAGGGATGATTGGTGGCAACAGGCCACCAAGATTGTGGTGTTTTAACAGGGGGCATGCATCAAAGTAAGTGCAGATTTTTTATAACAATAGGACATATGTCCCAACAAATGTTATGAGATTACACATACCCATTGAGCTGTGGAATTGCATTGTTTATGCACATGGAGTAGGGTTTAAAAAGAAACCTCCATTAACATCTTATTAGTACTTTAACTGTACACTACATTCCTACTGACTGCAGGTGTATATCCCCTAAATGTATTCTTACACTAAGCAACATCCATTTGATTGCGTTATGGGTTTTGCTACTTCATGATATACCTGGCCTATATCTGACATGGTAACTGTCCAGGATGCAGATGTTACTGCTACATACTTGCATTAACTTGACTTGTTTATGTATCTGCACATCTGGATGTGTTCACATGGCTTTTTCACTTGTTTTCTACACAACCCTACTTTTCAGGTAACACACTAAAGTTTCTGGGGAACACCTTGACAGGCTACTCGTGTGCCAGATTTACCTATGCATGTCAGCCATTTCACAACTGTTTAGGACTGTTGCATACTTCAAAGCTACTGACACTTCCTTCATCCACTTTATATGGGACTGCACTACTGGGGGTTGTCAGCACTTTCTACAACAGAGTAACATTTCTTCACTGCAAGGGTACAACAACATTTCTGAGTAACTGGCACATACACACTGCAAGTATTATACCTTTCTTACTTTCTTATTTACATTAAAACTCTTTTCTACAGGCTCTCTCCTGTATTTGACATTACACTGCATACAGTAGACCTATTCAGGAAATGTTATACCTTTATTGATAGGTTACAAGACTGTTTTACAGGCTCACTCACATTTTATCTATGACAGTGCATGAAGAGATAGTATTCCAGACATGTTTTTGCTTTATTCATGGATTACTACACTCTATTCCTGCCTATCTGCCTTATGATGTGTAACAGTACATGCAGATGATTTATTCAGGGAATGAATGTTTTATACTTCACAGCTACTGCCACTTCCTTCATCCACTTCCTATGGGACTGCACAACTGTGGGTTGACAGCACCTAATACAACAGTACTATTTATTTATTGCAAGGGTACAACAACATTTCAAAGTAAGTGTCACAGACACACTTCAAGTTTTATACCTTTATTAATTACATTGAACACTCTTTTCTACAGGCTCTCCCCTTAATTTGATATTACAGTGCATACGGAAGACATATTCAGGACATATTATACCTTTCTTGATAGGTTACAACACTCTTTTTCAGGCCTGCTTACTTATATGTTATGACAATACATGCATGGATAGTATTCCAGAATTATTTTAGCTTGATTGGTGGGTTAGTACACTCAATTTCTGGCTCACTATGTTTGTTATATAACAGTACATGCAGAGGATTTAATCAGGACATTTTATTGCTGTATTATTGGGCTTAAACCCTTTTTTCATGCTCACTCACATATATCATGTAACAATACATGCAGAATATTTACTAACCTCCCTGGTGGCACAGCCTTAGCAGCCTATCTGCATAGTTTTGCTGATTCATAGCATGAGCACCTGCAGCTGTGGAGTAAATAAAGGGATATTGAGACATATCTATCCATTATTTAGACTATATTAGCTTATCTTACATACTGCATTCCATGGCTACCTGCTTAGTAGTGGGGCATCCCGCATTTGATGGACCTCCTGGATCCACTGGTTCAGAAGGTCTTGCTTCCGCCTCTTCAGGTCTGCATGGTGGTGACAGACCAGCTCACCAGTCCGAAGGACGCCTGTGGCACTGGTGAGTTCATGAGCCTACCGGTTCCAAGCCTCCGCCTTATACTCCGTTCCTTGGAACTGGCCTTGCAGGAGTCGAGTCTCATGCCGATGGACTAGGAGCCAAACCATATATCTTGACTCCTTGATGCCCCAGCATTGCGCTCGAAAGCATGTACCCTCTCCAGCACCAGACATTCTAACTGCAGATGTGAGCTACAATCAGTTATGGCAAGTATTTCCGCCTATGTGGCTTAAATATGCCGCATTTCCCACACGTTTCTGTGATTGGCCATTTTTGAATATTCTAGGCTGACTGCAGACATGCTTAGCAATGGTTAAGCAAACATTTATTACTATATATATGTTAACAGTGGATGTTTATCCTAAGCTGTCATGGCTTAGTGGTTCAGTACTTTGATCATAGTGCACAGTGTCCTGAGTTCAAACCTTATCATTGTATTTTATTTTACTACTGTCCAGAGAAGTTAGGGGGCATGGCTGTGTTTAAGCAGCTTTGCTCTACGTTGCTCCACGTTGCTCGACGGTGCGCTGGCTGGCACGGTGTGCACCTCCGCGCAAACCGATTGCACTGGGTAAAGTGCTATTTAGCTTTGGGCAACTATTTTGCGCTGGGGAAAGCACGATTTAGCTATGGGCAACTACATTACGCTGGGTAAAGCGTGAGTTAGCTATGGGCAACTATATTGCGCTGGGTGAAGCGCTGATTAACTGTGGGCAATTTTATATTGGGATCCTTTAAAATATTTATTTTATTCACTGATACATTGGCCATTTCACTGCTTTTTAGTTGTGTTTAAACATATATGTTGGGTATTATTCCATATACTGATTTCAAAAATAAATACGAAAGGGAGTGGTGCAACTCGAACCATGAATGCCTCTTCTTTGTGCGAACGCTCTACCATTACGCTATTGCTATTTGGTGGGATTTGCATAAACATTCTTTCTTATGCTCTTCCATGTGAGAATTGCTAACTGTAGCTAAGCAATGGGCACACCCGCGCACACACGCACAAATACGAGCAGCTATTTTGGGTATTTTAAAAAAATTTTATGGTTATGCGTTTTAGATATGTCATGGGGGCTTACAATATCAGGCAGTGAGGTGTTGGGTGCAGGGATATTTGAGCAGACTCACTCTTGTTTATTTCCTTTTTTTTTAAACACTTGCAGGGGTGTGGACATTTAGACTGCTCGGCAGTCGGACATGCCCCCTGCTTTCTTACACAGTCCATGTAGGACTTACGGTTGGGTCAGTGTGCCCTCATGCATATTCATGGCACGCTGACGTCATACCATTCAACTGCAGCCTCTGAGTAAGACTTATTACGTCTTACATGGAGGATTCGTGAATCTGGGGGACTCTCTACAAATGCAGTGGTGTTGGCTACTGAGTCCTTGAGGGGACTGGGCTCTTAAATTACTTGAAATCATTAGCTAGCTGTAGTGCATTTTGCTTTTGAGAAATCTTGAAAGAGAGTAGGATTGTGGGCTATTAGGACTGAGCCACAGTGGTACAACCACTAAGTTCTTCATCATGTCTGGCTGTTGATGTTGTAGCTAACTACTGGCATAGATCATAATGAATAAATATTTGTGAGAACAAAGTCCAGTAAATTTGAGCCACTAGTAGAGAGATGCACTATTAAGACAGGAGTTTTATAAGTTTAACTTTGTACCTAGGAAAGACATTACTAATAATGTGGGACTTTAAGAGGATGACCAGTTTTACCCTGGGCTCAGTGTGTGACAGCAAAGTGTCATTCTATGCTGGCAAGTCTTGATAAGAAAAGGGTATTAATTTCTATGAGATTGGTGCAGCAGAACATTTTTCCATGCAAGTACAAGATCGAGGTTGCAGTTTAGAGCAGCAAGGTGTCCCTGGGCTATGCCATTGTAAAGACTGATCTACCATTCATCTCTAAGTGGGAGCCGAGACTACATATATAGGAAAAAAGCTCAAGGGACACAGTGGGCATAACTACATTTTAAAAATCAACAGCTTATGTCTATAGAGTGCATAGCATCCTGCCACTGCACGTTATGCAGCTCAGAGCCGACATCTAAATAGAGTGTAATAGGACATAAAACACATATGTTCAAAGCTGCAATAAACTAAACTAACTAACTAACTAACTGACTAACTAACAAAAAAAAATACAGCTGGCAGACAATCAGGCAGCTATTTGTTTCTAGACTTGGCAGCATGACAGAATGTCCAGAGCACCAGCAATTTTACCATCTTATACAAGGTGAGGAAGGCCAAAAGTATTCCAAACAAAATGTGAAACACTGGCAAAATAAGCAGTATTACAGACAGCAAATTTAGCAATGCAGTAGCTCTAAATGGTAGAACAATTAGAAATATAACAAGTTTAAGTCAAATTCAGCAGAGTAATTCTCAACCAATAGGCAGCAGCGACACTTATGAACTGCTTGGAGTAGCCCAGCCAAATAGAACTCATTGTACATGTGAGAGCAATATAAAGCCAATGTAAAATATCAAGCACCCAAATCAGAAAAACACTTGTTTCTATGTCTGGCATGACTAGACACCCATGATGTAATTTGCCTTCTTTCACCAGAAAAAGTAGGTAAAAGCATTCTAAACAAAGCAGAAAACACTGACATTATAAGCAATATTACAATAAAATATCTGTTTCTATATAAACAGATATAACAGATAGTGTTTTATTGAATTAATGGTGTTCTGATGAAGTCTACAATGAGCAGATGAAAGCTCTTAACCAGAGTTCTATATTGTGTAATAAAAGTATGATACACTAACCTGTGCCTCTGTATGTACATTAGAGAAGTGGTACAGTCAGCAGCGTTGCATTTGTGTTTTTGATTTGCTTTCTGAGTTGATTTTCACTGTTTTTGTGGTACTGTTTCTATATGTGGTATGACTAGCCATGCAGAACACCCACAATTTGAGATTGTACTTTCTTTTTCAAGATAAACTAGGTCAAAATGTTCCCAATCAAACAGAAAACACTGGCACAATAAGTAGTTTGACAATGGGCAAATTCACCAATAGAGTAGCTCTAAATGGTAAAAAAATCTCTCTCTCTCTCTCTCTCTATATATATATATATATATATATATATATATATATATATATATATACACACACACACACACACACACACACACACACACACACACACACACACACACCCACACACACACACACACACACACACACACACACACACACACACACACACACATACATACATACACATGGGCTGCCCAGTATAGAGCAATGTTTAGTTCAACCATCCTCTGTATTGTTGACACACATTGGTAGACATATACAGATAGTCAACAGATGTGTGGAATTTACATCCCCTGGAGTCGGGGGAATATTCCCTTTTCCCAGGGATTATGCAATCTTGGATTTAGTCTATAACATTTTTAAGTGGTGCAGGGGCACAGGGTGATCCCTGCAAAGTACTTTATTTTATTTTGCACATTTTGTGCTCTGTGGGTAGAGTGTGGATGTGTCTATAAGTGTGTCAGTGTTAAACATGTTGACACTTGCATGGCTTGACTATTAATAGTAGAACCATATATACTGGGTATGTGCAGGTGTGTGTGTGTGTGTGTGTGTGTGTGTGTGTGTGTGTGTGTGTGTATATATATATATATATATATATATATATATATATATATATATATATATATATATATATATATATAGACACTAGGCTATTAGTGTACAGACTACAGACTATTACAAGCATAACTAGAGGTCAGAATCAAACCTTGTACTTTGTATTTGTGAAGTAAAAACCATTACTATTATGCTAACCCCCCTCCCTAAGAAATGACATTAAGTCAATGTTAATCCACTTAGGATGAACAGTAATACGTTTTAGTGCAAACCATTATGACAACCTCCAACCTAGAATGAGAGAGAGAGAGAGAGAAAGATAGAGACAGAGAGAGAGAGGGTATTTTCATTAAAAGTTGTTTCTCTACTGCATGTTGTCAAAACTTCCAAACAAAATAAAATATTTTTGTTAAATGTGGCACACATGCAGAAGCATATTAGTTTGCCATTTTTTGATTAACTGAGATGTTCCCAGACCTGCAACTAACACATACTGTCCCAAAAGCAGGCCCAATTTAAAGCTGATTTATGCTGACTGCTGTGAACCATATCATACCCTGTCCCTACTAGAACAAAATATATTTAGAAATTTAAAAGCATACCACCCTGGATGTGAATGAGTATAAATAAGCTCTATAACACAAGGAAAAACTTCTACAATGTTCTACAATACATTTAAATCTACCCATGTAAAAGACTAACAAAAGGATCAGCAATCAACTAACAGCTAGCTGCTGTCAAGAAAAGCAAAGCTAAATACAAACTCAAACTACTATCTGAATCCAAGGACAATTATAAATATGTCCTCAGGCAGTTTCTAACAGTATTTAACAGCATCCTGTTAGATATCACGTAGCACTATCATCAGCTTAATGGTCAGTCACACTTCAACACACTGTTGATCTCAAGTGCCACCTGGATATCAAGGGTCATCTGTGACGTGATGGCCTCAGTCATCTCTGCAAGGCTGCACTGTGATGGTAGCAGATGTATGTATAGGTTCCTGTAGTTACAAAAGAACATTGGCGATGCTCAAAGACACAGAAGATGTCTCCCTCACTGGAGTTGGGGAGCACTCAGACGCTTATTTTGTGGATGAGGCTACACCTTTATACAGTACTTCAGGTGGATGTGCACATATGATAGAGACAGATAGTATGACTGCCATCTTACTGTGACTCAGGTGTTTGTGTGTCATCATTGTCAGTCCCCTTAAGAGATTCCTACATCAACCTGCTTTTCTTCCCAAGCCTCTACAGGGAGTGGTCTAGTCTGTGAATGCACAATATAAGACACACTAGAGTGAGCATAACTATTGGTGCTACAGCCACACCTCTAAACTTCTTAGCTTAAGAATTCTGGCCAAAACCAAAAACAATGGGAGGGCAAAGACCCAAAATCAGGGACAGGTTCTAAATATTATTCTTATAAACTTAGAAAGTTGCTAGAATAACAGGTTTTCCATTCACATTTATTACTGAAGGATATGAAATCTGAAACTCAAATGTCTCTCAATACTTAGAGATTTCCGTCTTCATTGATTTGCCTAAAGTTCTAAAATGTTATGAGGAAAAAAGAAAAAGGAAAAATATGAGGCATAGATCTGGACAGTCTGCAAAATTCTGGAGAGTTGAGAGGTATGGCTACAACTATGGACCTGCAGCATGGATTATGAGGGCACGCATGCAGGACAAACTATACATTGTAAATATGCTTTTGCCACCATTTTGATGTGGTTGAACACCTAATATTCCTAAGGAAAACACAAGCACTGTACCTTTTGGTCAGCCTAGAGACTGTATGTGCAGTGGTGTCATACAGACATTTGACTTTGGTGTTTGGTTCATTCTGGAACCAATGTCCACTCTCTCAGAAATTATCTTAGTACCATTTTCCACATGCAGGAAAACCAAAAATTCCTTCATTGCTGTTGGCTTGGTAATCCATGGATGTCCCTCTTTAATTAGCCTCTCAGCTGCTGTGGAACATAACTTTCTATTGGCATGGCATATGTAAGTAACGTGCTTAAAATTTTGCTGCAGTCATAGATCAGTGTCTCCCACATCTGATCCTGTATCTCTTACTAAAATGTATTACCCATAGATTCTGGATACCTGCAGCAGGGCATGTTCAGTAAAATTGAAATTATCCAGCCCCTGATGTCAATCTCATCTTCCAGACATGCTGACACCTGTGAAAACAATACATATGTCAACATACTGGAGCTACAGACGTGTAAGTTGTCCAGGTTTTTGCAGAATGTCCAGATTTTTGCCCCATATTCCTCCTAAAAAGGATTGAAGTTGCTAAATAATGAGACATTTCAGTTTTAGACGTCATATCATTTAGAAAAATGCATACTAACACAAATCCTGTTACTCTTGTAATTTTCTAAGTTTATGAGAGCCATATTTATAATCTGTCCCTATTTATTTTAGGCTTTGTCCAGATTTCTTGCACTAAGGTTGAGGCCTTGAGGGATGTTGTGGTATGTTTGTGAGAGAGCGAGAAAGTGAAATGCCCAAGTTAGAGTTAGCAGGTGGAATTTATTTTCAAGTGCATTTTCAAGGAACTGTGAGTTTTAAGGGAAGTGAAGTTTACTGCTGCTCATGCCAAGTCTGTTTTCAAAAGTAGAGAAGCTTTAATGCCAAGTCTGTTTTCAAAAGTAGAGAAGCTTTAATGCCAAGTCTGTTTTCAAAAGTAGAGAAGCTTTAATGCCAAGTCTGTTTTCATTGTAAGACTATTGCTTTGTTTAGGTTTAGTAAATGTCTGTGTTTGGGCTATAATGTTTGAAATAAAAGTTGTAAATTAAATTCAACTGCCCATAATCATTGTAGAACTAAAGCATAAAACTGTATGCACACAGATTTGAACAGTGTCTACAGCAAATGGGGAAAAATAGCCAAGTAATGGGACACTGGAATTGCTGTGTGGGCGGGGCTTGGGGTGGGTGGATTTGGGCGGGGCTGTGTTGGCAGGGGGCGGGGTGAGCTATGTGGGTGGGGCTCTGGGTTTGCACCCCTCCTGCAAAAAATCCTGCGGGCTCCCTTGCGTGTAACCTAGGTATACCATATTATAGGTGAATGGACGTATGTGGGAACACATACACTTGGTGTACCTGCTACAAACTGGCTTATATGCACTCCCTGCTTGGTCCATTTGCAATGTTAGGATCTACAGATACATACAGAGGAAAGCAGTTATCTCTGCTGGCAACTTTAGGATGACAAGTAGGAAAACACAGGTGACTGAGCTTCATAGTCTTATAGTTTGAGGGATACATATGTCTAGACATAGTATTGGTGCATTCAACACAATAAACTCCCATTTACTGTGCAGAGGACATACCCTCTCTGTGAGGACAAATGTAACTATTTAGGGTCAGTTTGTTCTGATATCATCTAATACCCTGTTGCCATTATAATCCATATATATACAACACATGCAGGCACATCCATCCACTTTGTTATCCTTACATGTATGACATTCCAGACCCAGAGTGAATATTCTTGTAAAGTTAAATACGTGCTACCACACAAATACAGATTATTGTGTTCTTCTTCAGACCTTGCTATAGCTCCACAAACTGCTATATTGATAGATATAGAAAAATGAAGAAATATTCCCTTTTGCTGTGGTGAACTGTCCAATAAATAATCCACACACCAAAAGACAGCTAGTTCACCCAGGCTAACAATATGCTAAAAAGCAAATAAACTGTCTGTGCAATCCAGTAATAAAAGTTCTGTTAAAATCCAGAATTTAATGAAAGGTATAAAATAAGAACAGAAATAATAAAATTAAGTCCCTTGTCCAACGATTTTTTGTAACTGTATCCAGAGCCGCCTGTTGATCTAGTTCATAGACGCTGCATCAATATATATTTCTAGATATAGATCCTTATAGCTTCAGAATCACTTCTAAAGACTTTTGAAGGGGCGTGGTCAAGGAT